>NC_143021.1:184877189-185252189 GCF_055824585.1 Amblyomma mixtum
GGCCGACCTGATCCGACCTCGCCGCTCACCCCAGCCCTGTCCCCCGCCCGGACGACAAGACACGACGAACCAAGACCCGACCGACCCAAGACCCTACCCACACATGAGGACACCATCCCCCTGCCGTTCGGTGCGTACAAGAACCTCGGCCGTCAGCTCCTGGCACCCTCCGGCCCGGATGCTTCGTGGACCGGGAGTCATCCTTCGATCATCTCATCCACTGTGGCGGCCAGCACCTCACCACTTTCTCCTTCCTGTCCCAACATGCTCCGGAGCCCATCACCATTTCGCCCGTCTGTTCGTCACCGATCGGGACGATCGCTCGGTGGCCCCGGGTGCGTATCGCCAACTGCAGCCTGTACAGCCACATGTCTTGAAACCACGGTGAATTGATCACGGTGACTGAAGTTGTCACAACGGCTTACCTAAAAGAGAGAATAAATCCTCTTAAACGGCGTTATATGCCACTAAGCATCACGATTTGCGACCTAAAAGGGAAAGAATTGTAAAAAAAATTAAATTAAAAAAACAATAAAATTGCAGTACAGAGAGCGGAGTCGAACGGCCGACCTTCCATACGCAACACGTTCCTCTAATCCACTGCGCCATAGCGGCTTTTTTTGTTTTTCTTTATTATGCGCCATAGCGGCGATGTCAAGCCGTCGTTCTGAATGAATATAACCAGCCTTAATGTGGCTGCTACCTGCCGGTGGGCGGCGCTGTATCGCTGGCTGTACCGGCTGCATTTGGCGAACACGCGCCCCGGGTAGTGTGACGAAGACGACGAAGCTGGCAGTGGCGCGGGACGGAGCGCTCGCTTTAGGCCAGCGGCCATTAAATCAACTCTTGCTCATGGTTCATCATGCCTCATTCTTCCGCTGGCCGCCACGTTACAATATATTAATCATTCTTAAACCTGCTGGGAATACCACCCCGCACTAAGGTGGTGGCTCATCCGCCACCTACGTCACGTGATCACGTGATATACACCTGGCAGATTATTGTGGCGTCACAAGATCACGTGACCTAGATCACGTGATATATATATATATATATATATACATATATATTGTACAGGTGCGTCTTCGAAGTGCAGGTCGGAGGCCGTTGATCGAAGGCGCGTCACGACAGGCACACACCCAGGAGTCGCTCCGGAACCAGCACAACACTTTGTTCACCTCTTCGTCGCACCGCGTGAACGGATGCCGGTCGTTCCCATTACAGTCACCTCCCGGGCGAAAAGGAGCCATCCTTGCGACTTACCGGAACGAAAGAGTTGTCGGGTCATAGTAGGGCTTAAGACGCTCGACGTCTACAGTTTCACGCCCCCGGCAACGATGATCCGGAGATGGGTCAAGGGGCTCAACTATATAATTCACGGGAGAACTTTGTTGTAGAACGCAGTAAGGGTTATGATAGCGGGAAAGCAGTTTCGTGGCGAGGCCGGGAATGGAGGAAGGCACCCAGAGCCAAACGAGTGCACCGGAGCGATATGACACGGGAGGGTCCTAGGGGTCCCGACGGTGCTTCTGGTGCCGCTGGAGTTGTGTGGTGAAAGAGCGCGCAAGTTGTCGACATTCTTCGGCATACGTGTGAGCTTCGGAAGGGATGTGGTCTCGGAAGGCTCAGGATGGTAGGGGAGGATGGTGTCCATGGTGGATGTAGGCTCGCGACCATATAAGAGAAAGAAAGGGGAGCATCCTGTCGTTGTCTGAGTATCCGTATTATAGGCGTAGGTTACGAAAGGAAGTACTTTGTCCCAGTTGGAGTGAGTGGTATCACATACATGGTGAGCATGTCACTGAGTGTGCAGTTGAACCGCTCAGTCATGCCGTTGGTTTGTGTGTGATAGGCGCTGGTACAGCGATGAACGATTTGGCATTCCTTTAGCAGCGCCGCGACGACTTCCGAGAGAAAAACACGGCCACGGTCACTGAGCAGTTCTTTCGGGGCTCCGTGACGAAGAACAAGACGGTGTAGGATGAAAGAAGCAACATCCTGTGCGGTAGCAGATTGGAGAGGCGACGTTTCTACGTAGCGGGTTAGGTGGTCAACGGCCACGATGACCCAGCGGTTGTTAGCCGAACTCGTTGGAAGCGGACCGTAAAGATCGATGCCGGCGCGGTCAAAGGGGCGGGCAGGGCAGGGTAACGGCTGCAATGGAGCGGGATCGTGGCGGGGAGGGTTCTTGCGACGTTGGCAGGCTGTACATGACCGAATGTACTGACGTACGAAGCGGTACATACCGCGCCAATAATAGCGCAGACGCAGGCGAGCATACGTTTTCAATACACCGGCATGGCTACATTGTGGATCGGCGTGGAAAGAGGCGCAGATCGCAGCACACAGGTGGCGAGGAATCACGAGCAGCCACTTCCGCCCGTCGGAGAGGTAGTTACGCCGGTATAAGAGGTCATCACGAACGGCGAAATGGTTGGCTTGGCGACGAAGAGTCCGGGACGAAGATA
The DNA here is from genome assembly GCF_055824585.1 of Amblyomma mixtum. NCBI lineage: Eukaryota > Metazoa > Arthropoda > Arachnida > Ixodida > Ixodidae > Amblyomma > Amblyomma mixtum. The sequence continues at coordinate 184,879,658 of NC_143021.1, forward strand.
GTGGCGAGGGATTAGACAGGAAGGTGAGGAGGGAGTTGATCCAAGGATCATGCTGTTGTTCGGAGAGCATATCAGGCACACCGAACGACGAGAAATCGTAGGCACAGACGAGGGCAGAGACGGAATCGCAAGGGAGTGGTGAACGGGAAAGTGCGTTGGCGTCGGAGTGCTTGCGTCCAGAGCGATAAATGACGTGAATATCAAATTCCTTGAGACGTAAAACCCAGCGGGCAAGTCGGCCAGAGGGATCTTTGGGTGAGGACAGCCAGCAGAGAGCATGATGGTCGGTGACGACATAGAACGGCCGGCCGTAGACGTAAGGGCGGAACTTGGCAATCGCCCAAATGATGGCGAGACATTTTTTTCGGTGACATAATAGTTGGATTCCGCCTTGGTGAGGGCGCGGCTGGCGTAAGCGACAACATACTCCGGAGGGGGCGTGGAACCGGCGATACCGAAATGGCGTTGCCGCTCACGCATTTACTGCTTTTCACGCAGGTATTCATCGCTGGTTATTCAAGTCACTGCTTTCATGCCGAGGAATTGTCTGCTGTGCATGATTCGTCTACGCTGGATACTGGTTCCTTCACCAAGCTTTCACCTGTGCTAACCACGGTCGACTTCAACGATTGTGTGTGCCTCGCAGCCGATTTTGGACATTGTGCGGTGCCAGTCAACCCACCATGGTTTTACAGCCCGTGCCACTACACTCTACAAAAGGCGGGAATCGTCACTTCATCGTTGGGGCGTGGAACCGGCGATACCGAAATGGCGTTGCCGCTCACGCATTTACTGCTTTTCCCGCAGGTATTCATCGCTGGTTATTCAAGTCACTGCTTTCATGCCGAGGAATTGTCTGCTGTGCATGATTCGTCTACGCTGGATACTGGTTCCTTCACCAAGCTTTCACCTGTGCTAACCACGGTCGACTTCAACGATTGTGTGTGCCTCGCAGCCGATTTTGGACATTGTGCGGTGCCAGTCAACCCACCATGGTTTTACAGCCCGTGCCACTACACTCTACAAAAGGCGGGAATCGTCACTTCATCGTTGGGGCGTGGAACCGGCGATACCGAAATGGCGTTGCCGCTCACCCATTTACTGCTTTTCACGCAGGTATTCATCGCTGGTTATTCAAGTCACTGCTTTCATGCCGAGGAATTGTCTGCTGTGCATGATTCGTCTACGCTGGATACTGGTTCCTTCACCAAGCTTTCACCTGTGCTAACCACGGTCGACTTCAACGATTGTGTGTGCCTCGCAGCCGATTTTGGACATTGTGCGGTGCCAGTCAACCCACCATGGTTTTACAGCCCGTGCCACTACACTCTACAAAAGGCGGGAATCGTCACTTCATCGTTGGGGCGTGGAACCGGCGATACCGAAATGGCGTTGCCGCTCACGCATTTACTGCTTTTCCCGCAGGTTAGTGACACATATTTCAATATATGTTTAGTGTATGCTTTGCCGGTTCCACCCCCTGTATTGTATGCATGCGTTTCTTCTCATTCTGTAGCACACAGACCCATGTTACGCAGAAGGTGTCGTTTTTCTTTATTTCGAAGAGCTGCGTTTTACCTTTTGCTTCTGGTTTTGTGCGGCGACATAGAAGTTAACCCAGGACCTAGCGATGCAATCCTGCAGCAGCTTTTGCAAGGCCAGACAGAAATTAAGGAAAAACTTGCAACTATCGAGAGTTATCAGGATGAAAACAAAACAGCTATGTCGGATCTGAATGCCCGTATGGCCAATTTAGAAGCAAAGATTGCAGATCTTGAGGAAATGAGGGCCGCTGTCGAGGACTGTAGGGCGAGTAGTGAAAGACAGCGTTCCGAGTGGCAGACTCTGATGAAGAAAGTGGACGATCTTGAAAATCGATCTCGACGGTGCAATCTGCTCTTTTACGGAATTAAGGACGAGGATGAACGCGAGTCACAACCAATTTCTGAAAAACTTGTCCTAGATTTGTGTAGATCTACTCTGGGAATAGACCCCAGAATCGAAAGAGCCCATCGCCTCGGACGGTTCCGTTCAGAAGGAACTCGCCCAATAATTGTTAATTTTAGTTCATTCAAAGAGAAAGAGGCTGTTCTGTCAAATGCGAAGAAATTGAAAGGAAGTTCTACTAGCATTTCAGAGGACTTCTCTGAACCAGTACGAAACAAGAGGAAAATGCTATGGGACTACGCCAAACCTCGCAAGGGACCCAATGGCAAAGCACATCTGAAATACGATGTCCTTTACTTGAATAATGTCAAGTACATTTACGACGAATCTCAGGGGCAGGTAGTTCGAGCCTCTTGACAAGTTAAGCCGGATCACTCTGTTTTGTCGATTCTAGTACTAAACTGCAGAAGTATTAAGAATAAAGTGGACAAGCTACATGGTCTAATTGACATGGCGAGACCTTCCGTTGTGATCGGATGTGAATCATGGCTGGATGGGGATGTTAGCGATAGCGAAGTTTTTCCGAGTAACTATATCAGCTATCGAAAAGATCGAGACAGGCACGGAGGAGGCGTATTTATACTGGTGGACGTCTTAGTTAGTTCTCGTAAGATGGAAATTGATGTTGGGACATGTGAGGCAGTATGGGCTCAAATTAGACTTTTAAATGGTAAATTACTATCAGTTTGCTCGTTTTACAGGCCACCTGGAAATCAGCTTGAACCCATCAGCGACCTAACTGATATGATTGAAACTGTTAAAACTGACTGTTTAGTTGTTGGAGGTGACTTTAACATTCCTGAATTAGACTGGAGCTCAGGATGTCTTCCGTCTAGAGCCAATTCCGCAGTAGGCAAAGAATTGTTAAATCTGTGCAATTCATTCAGCTTATCCCAATTAGTGCTGCAGCCAACCCGTGGCAACAATGTTTTGGATTTATTATTCACTAACCAACCATCGGCAGCTTGTTCTACCCTTGTAGTGCCCGGTATCAGTGATCACAGTTGTGTTTTAGCGGAAATGAACTTTCAGTATGTTAAACTTGAAGACTGTGGCAATCGGCGCATTTACAGTTACCGAAAGGCAAATTTCCCCGAGATAGCCTGGGCACTTGAATCCTATGTCGATGTGTACGAAACATTGTCTGATTCACTCAGCGTTGATGAGCTGTGGCGCACACTGACAGCCAAACTTTTTGATTTTCGTGAGCAGCATGTGCCGTCATGGGTGATGACGAAACGTCGCAGCAAAAGCAAGCCATGGTTCACAAAAGCGCTGCGCAGAGTCGTTGAAAAGAGGCAACAACTATATGCGCGCTTCAAAAGAAATCCGTCGGAAGATAACATGGATCAGTTAAAAAAGATTACAAAGGATATGAATGCTTCGGTCAAAGGGGCTAAATTTACCTACTTTCAGTCTTTCGACATGCGTATCCAGGATCGCCCTAAAGAATTTTGGCAGTACATAAAAAAAAACAGAAAGGATGAATTGTCTATCCCGCCACTCGATCACAACGGAAGTATCGTTCATGATAATCTGGAGAAAGCCAAGTGCTTTAACACGTTTTTCAGCTCAGTTTTTTCTGCTGAGGACAGCAATAGCCCTGCCGATTTTCGCCTTGCCTTGAACTGTACGGAACCCATGGAGAACATTGAATTGGATCAGCGAGGAATTGTGTCGCTCTTAGAACGCTTAAAAGATAACAGTGCCACCGGTCCGGACGGCTTACCCACGATCCTGCTCTCTTCTTGCGCTTTTGCGTTGTCAAGGTACCTTCAAATTCTTTTCACAAAGTCATTACAGGAAGGCTCCTTGCCTGATGAATGGAGGCTTGCTAATGTTGTACCTATACATAAATCGGGACCTAGGAATATTGTTTCAAATTATCGGCCAGTGTCCTTGACCAGTGTATTATGCAAAGTTTTAGAGCATGTGTTTTATACTAGTATTATGAATCATCTTAGTATACATTCATTATTAAATACTAATCAACATGGCTTTCGCAGTGGTTACTCGTGTGTCACCCAGCTTACCGAATTTGTACATGACCTGTCAAGTGCTTTAGATAAGGGATATTCTGTTGACTGTATTTTTCTAGATTTTAAGAAGGCCTTTGACGTTGTATCACATTCCTTATTAATACAAAAATTATACTGGTACAACATAAATGAGAACGTTATTAGGTGGATAAAGGAATATTTGAGCGTTAGGCGTCAATGTGTTGTTGTCAACGGGAAACAATTGCATGAGGTGGCTGTAACATCAGGGGTGCCTCAGGGATCCGTCTTGGGCCCATTACTGTTCATAATTTACATGAATGACATCTTTTCAGGTATTTCTTCATACATGCGTCTTTTTGCGGACGATTGTGTATTGTATAGAATTATTAACGATCAAGGTGACTGCGATGCATTACAACAGGATTTGTGTAAAGTGGCCCAGTGGTGTGAGAACTGGAGAATGCATATTAACTTACAAAAATCTGTACATATGTGTTTCACTAAAAAGAAGGTTCCCCATATTTTCACTTATAACATAAATAATAGCAGACTGCTTTCAGTGTTGGAATTTAAATATCTTGGTGTATATTTAACAAGTTCAATGTCTTGGCATCGTCACGTGCATTTCGTTACTGCCAAAGCCTGTCGTGTTTTAGGTTTCCTGCGACGTAACGCTAAACTTTTCCCTTTAAAGACTAAAGAACTGCTGTATAATACAAACGTTAGAAGCATACTTGAGTATGCTTGCACAGTCTGGGATCCGAAAACCTTGCTTGACGTTCAAAAGCTAGAAAGAGTTCAGAATTTGGCCGTTCGTTTTGTTTTCAATAACTATGGGCGATATTTTAGTGTAACGAGCGCGAAAAAATCTTTGGGTTGGGACTCACTTCAAAAACGTAGGAAAGTACTGCGTTTAAAATTATTTCATAATATTTTTCATTCTAGAACTGGAATAGACAGAACCAAATATATAGCCAACCCTGATTACGTGTCTTTACGTAGAGATCATTCACTTAAAGTTAAAGAATACAGGTGCCGGACTGACCTTTTTAAAATGTCTTTTTTCCCCAAAACGGTTTCTGAATGGAACAAGCTGCCTGAGGAAGTAGTGTCCATATTATCAAATGATTCATTTTCTTCCATGCTGTGACATTTTTTTTGTGTATAATAATTCCGTGTTCTTTCTATCTCATTGTTATCTTTTTTTTTGTAACCACCTGCACGCGGTGGCATTTGTGTACTTTTTCTTCTACCCCCCCACTGTAATGCCAGCCAATGGCGCTGTGGGTATGATGATAAATAAATAGATAAATAAATGGCCAGACTTCCGTTGGGCAAGAACTGCGTCCAACCCTACACCGCTCGCGTCAGTGTGAATCTCGGTCGGACAGTCGGGATCAAAATGGCGGAGTATTGGGGGGGGAGACCAGAAGGCGACGTAAAGTGGTGAATGCTTCATCGCAAGCGGGGGACCAAGACGATAGATTCGGGCTGCCGGCAAGAAGCTGTGTTAAAGGTGCGATGATACAGGCGAAATTCCGGATGAAGCGGCGGAAGTAGGAACACAAGCCTATAAAACTGCGAAGTTCTTTTAAGGTGGTCGGTTTGGGAAAGTCAGCTACGGCGCGAAGGTTGGCCTGGTCAGGAAGGACGCCATCTTTGGAGATGACATGGCCTAATATCTTCAGCTTCGTGGCACCGAAGTAACATTTCTTCAGGTTTAGTTGTAGCCCGGCAGCAGAAAGGCACTTGAGAACACGCTGGAGGCGCAGTAAATGAGAAGAAAAATCTTTGGAAAAAACGACAATGTCATCCAGATAGCACAGACATGTTTCCCATTTGAGCCCGCTGAGAATATTATCCATCATTCTCTCGAATGTGGCTAGAGCATTGCATAGGCCGAATGGCATGACATTGAATTCATACAGGCCGTCTGGGGTGACGAAAGCGGTATTAGACCGGTCAGCGGCAGCCATCGGAACTTGCCAGTAGCCAGAGCGTAAGTCTAAGGACGAAAAATACTCCGCTCCCTGCAAGCAATCTAGTGCGTCGTCGATTCGGAGTAGAGGATAAACTTCCTTGCGAGTAATCTGGTTGGGACGACGGTAGTCCACGCAGAACCGAATGGAGCCATCTTTTTTGTCACCAGGAAAACAGGAGAGGCCCAAGGGCTGTGAGAGGTCTGTATGATGCCGCGCTGTAGCATATCGTCGACATTGTCACGGATGACGCGGCGCTCTGTGGGCGAGACGCAGTATGGTCGCTGGCGCAAGGGAGCGTGCGTACCTGTGTCGATTTCGTGAGAAACGGCAAACGCACGGCCCAAAGATGGTTGGAAATGGTCAAAAAACGTGCTGAAGCTCTGGAGAAGTGTCAGTAGCTGGTCACGTTGAGCGGGCGGAAGGTCGGCAGCGATGGGGAGTTGAAAGACGTCGACGGGAAGCGGATCGGGCGTGGTCGCACAAATGTCCACGAGAGCAACCTCGGTACAGTCACGGTGATCGGAGAACTCGTGGGCAAGAGCAGGGTCCAGTTCTTCGACACTACCGAGGCATTCACCGCGAAGGAGAGAGGACGGGCAAGCAAAAGAGTTGCAGACATAAATGGCACAGTGACCATCGGAAATCGTGAGAACGGCGAAAGGAATCAGAAGGCGGTGTCGGCGGGTGGCAGCTGTGGTGGGTGTGAAGAGAACAGGGCTACTGAAGGCGGAGTCAGGTAGGAGCGGGACGAGGGCAGAAGAGAAGGGAGGTATGGCAGTGTCGGCAGCTACGAGAAGTTTAGCGGATGGGCACAGGCAGGTCGCACACGGAAACGTTACACACCGAAGATAGCGCGAGTTCAGCACGAGCACAATCAATCACTGCACGGTGGGTTGAGAGGAAGTCCCACCCTAGAATGACATCATGAGGGCACGCACTCAGCACAACAAACTCGATGAGATATGCTACGTCGTTGACAGAAACTCGTACCGTGCAGGCTGCGATGGGGTGGATGCGCTGTGAGCTTGCCGTACGGAGCGAAAAGTCAGACAGGGGCGTCGTCACCTTGCGAATTTTACAGCGAAGAGAGTTCCTAATCACAGACACGGCAGCGCCCGTGTCAACGAGCGCGAGAAGAGGGACACCTTCGACAATCGCCTGACTCACGTTGGCGGGAGGAAACGGAGGACTTGGCAAGTTCGCAAAAGACGCAGTTCTTGCCTCCGGAACTGCGGCAGTTAGTTTTCCTCTCGGAGGGGTTCCGGTCGCCGAACCATTGGGGAAATTCAACGGCGACGAGGGGAAGGCGAGCGGCGAGTAGAATACTGGGAGCTAGGCATAGACGAGCCAGAAGAGCCATTGGTCAAGGGCTGCTCGTGATCGTATCCGTACGGATGCACAGCCTCCCCAGAGCGAGGCAAGCGCTGACGGCAGAGACGTGCGACGTGCCCTGTAAGCCCACAAGCGTAGCAGATGGGCCGATTATCGGCTGTGCGCCAAGGCTTCGTAGGGTGTCGTCGTGTGCGAGGAAACGAGGCTGGGGGAAGTGGCATGGACTGGGGTGGAGCATAATAGGCAGGGCTGCTGCGATACGTGGGGGAGGCAAGCGAGCCCGGTGTCCGGGTGACGGCTTTAGCATAGGTGAGTGGTGCTGCGACAGGAGGAGGCGGGGGGCTGGATGGCAGGACTGCAGCGACCTGCTCCTGAACAACACGGCGGATAGTCAGCGCAAAGGAGGGCGCGAGGTCGGCAGTAGGGCACACAGAGTCTGGAACGTGATGGAAAAGAGAAAGCTGGCGGGCGACTTCCTCGCGTATAAAATCTTTGACGCGCTCCATGAATAGTGATTGGTCCGAAGGCGAGGGACCAAGAGCCAAGCCAGCAAGACCGTCGGTAGGCGCACCAGACTGCCGCGTAGGCGTGCGTTGCTTGCGCAACTCGTCAAAGCTCTGGCACAGCTCGATGACGGCACTGACGGAGGTGGGATTCTTCGCCAGGAGCATTGGGAAAGCGTCATCAGCTATCCCTTTGAGAATGTTGTAAACTTTGTCAGTCTCTGGCATCGAAGGGTTCACGCGCTTACATAAATCGACGACGTCAATATAGCTGGTGAATGTTTCAGACGGTAGCTGGGCACGAGCACGGAGACGTTGCCAGGCGCGAGGTTTCCGCACGGCGGGGCGGCCGAAAACATCTGCGAAGCTTGCCTTGAATGATGACCAGGTGGGAAGGTCGGCTTCATGGTTACGAAACCATAACTTGGCAACGTCTGTGAGTTAGAAGAGGACGTTGCTCAACTTCACGGCGTCGTCCCACCGGTGGTAAGTGTTGACGCACTCGTAGGAGGTCAGCCAATCGTCGACGTCCTGGTCGTCCGTACTGCTAAATGGGGAAGGGTCGCGCTGGCGTTGGACCCCGGAACAGAGCTGCGCTGAGCTCAGTATCGAATGAACGCGTGTCACCGTGAAATACGCTCGTTTTACTGCTGCATTACAGAAGACACACCACGACAAACACCGTAGCGTGCCATTGCACCATGCTAGCGCACATATTCGCATTTGGCCTAATTTTGCCAATCGGCTGCATTATTTTCTCGGAATTCATGCAAGCAGTACAGACCGTGACAACGTAAAATCCGGTAGGAGTGCTTTTCTATTGATTTTGCGCGTTCTCTTGAGATGGAGGCTGGTCACTTAGGTTCCTAAAATTGACTATGCAACTTCACATTTTTGACTTCACACACCAATGTCGTATTTTTCAGTGCACTTTCCAAGGACTTGGAACCGTAGACTTAGGATCGCAGATCTACTTGCTTCAAGAATTTCTGAAATATCTACTTGAAAGAAACGATTTCGGTAAGACTACTTCATCATCTTTTTTTTTTCCTCCAAAGATAAAGTGTGAATATCTGTTTTGCTAAACTGTACCATGCTCAAAGGATCAAACTTTGGCAAAAGAGTGGAAAAATGTGCGAGTTGGTCCTTGTGGCACCTCGATCATATGGACAAGCTTTGGCTTTTCATCAGGTCAAATTTATAGTGTAGCAAAAAGTTCACCTTTTGCCTGGTCACTGCCTTTTGTTACATTTTATTAATTTCGCACGTTCAGAGACGAGATGCAAAGACGCGGGCAGCCATTAATGTGGTATTTTCAGCACATCCCAGAATGTTCATTTCTGTTCTAGACGCAATGTTTTCGTGTTCCGCGTGTTCTAGAAGAAACACTTCATTTTTGGTTAATTGGATTCCATAAGGACCGAAAAGTTTTCGAATTATGTTGACTGAAATTTATCAAAAACTTCGAGTGCCAAACCGTGAAAGCATGCCAAACTGTCAAAGTGTGCCAAAGCTTCGGGACAAAAACCGTCTGTTCGAGTGAATTCAAATAAACTGTAACAGGCCAGCCACACAATAAAAAAATTTGCGGCGCACAAACTATTTTTCAGGTTATTATACGGAATTGTACGTCTCCTTCCTTAGAAGTTTTACTGAAGTATTCAGACACCCACATCACAGCAAGGAGTTTGAAAAAAAGAAGATTATACTGTTTATTTCTAATCCATGAGAATTACAGTAGCATCTTGGCCGCTAAACTGATAATGCTTTCCTACTTTACACGCCAGCACGTGCAAATATCTTCACGGCATCTGGAAAATAACACTTCCTCAAGCGTAAAAAGCGAATAAAAAAAGTATTTTATGCACATTTTAGAATCACCGAACTAATTCGTATTATTGCCTCCTGTGCTGAACACACACAAGCATTGGATTAACGTGAGGCTCAGATATATTGGTTGGTATAACATAGCTATGCAAAATTATGTAAATGAACTGTTCAAGTGGTTACCAGATGTACTATTGGCGACAAAATTATCCAGGACGTGCGACTGATGATATTAGCTTATAGGTCCGAAGTGTGCTATTGTTAGGCAGATTTCACTAGCACACATTATGAAGTCCCGGGCCTAGTTTCGTCTCTACAATTGTGATCTGCAAACCACTGGCTGATAACAAAGCTATATGCTTTTGATGTCGATCGCGTGTCCTGGCAGTTTTGTCCCCGATATTACGTTCATATCATTTTGCTGGTCCTCGCCTCATTCTTGGCTACGATACAGCAGCTGTCCCTACTACTGCACCCCATCGTACTATTTCTATTGCTTTCTCTAATCCGTCACTTGGAGTGTCGTTTTCTTTATTTCTCTTATGGAGCACTGCACTTTTTGAATATCTGAAAACGCGGGGGGTATGAGTGGACTACTAACCGCAGGTGACGCAAACTGAAGCATGTGATAGATTTGTATATTTAGTCTGCCAGCAGACGTACTCTGGTTGGCCACAGGGACACATGATAGCCTGGCTAAATAGTGACGATGTAGACTCATCTAGCCAGTTACTTTGAGTGTCACATAATGTTTAACAAATTAGTTAGTGACAGTGTTTACTGCGTTTATGTGCTTCCTTTAGATAAAATAATTTTTTTTCAACTAATTATTCCTGAAAAAGGTATTCGCGATTTGCTCGCATTTAGGAGTCTCTTTTCCTGCAATTTGCGCCGTGGCATCCAACTTTCCACATCACACATCACCTCTGCAGTACTTGTGCATCAAATTGGTTTTCAGTGTCCATTTGTATCAGTCAGGCATTTTAAATTTATTAACATCGTATTTTTCCTAATGCCGTTGCTACTATAAAGCTTATTTGTGATCATCATCAATAAGTCTAACTACATTCACTGCAGAGAAAGTTCTCTTCCATATCTCTCCAGTTAAGTGTGCCTTGTGACAGCTGCAGCCGCCTTATTACCACACTTTCTAACCTCATTCACTCATTTGACTTTCTACCACTCTCTGCTCCGTTCGCCCTCTCTCACAATCCAGCCCAAACCATTAAAGGTCCTTCGGTTACCTTGCCTTCGCGTTACATCTCTTGCCAGCGCTCATTTCTTTTTGGTTTCGGCTAGCAGGCCATTAACTCGCGTTTGTTCCCTGTCCCGCTCTCCTCTCTTCCTATCTCTTAACGCGGCACCTATCATTTTCTTTTCCATAGCTCGCTCCGTGTTCCTCAGTTTACTTTTAATCGTTTGGTTTCGTTGGGATTGGTTTATGGGGTTTAACGTCCCAAAGCGACACAGGCTTTGCGAACCTCATAGTGGAGGGCACCGGATAATGACGAACACCTCGGTTTATTTAAAGTGCACTGACATCGCACATTACACGCGCCTCTAGCATCTCGCATCGGTAGAAATATGACCGCCGCGACGGCTCAGTGGTTGTGCTCGGTTGCTGACCCAAAAGACGCGGGTTCGGTCCCGTCCGCGGCGGTCGAGTTTCGATGAAGGCAGAATTCTAGAGGCCCGTGTACTGCGCGATGTCACTGCACGTTAAAGAACCCCAGTTGGTCGAAATTTCCCGAGCCCTTCACTACGGCTCCTCTCATAGACTGAGTCGCTTTGGGACGTTAAATTTCCGTAAACCAAGCCAAACCAGGATGGAACCCGCATCTTTCGGGTGAGCAGCCGAGCCTCATAGCCACTGAGCCACAGCAGCGGCTCAGTCCTTGTCGTCACCTTCCACGTTTATGATCTAATATATTAAGCAAAACTCCTTATTCTAATGTTTAATAGTTATTTGAAACCACATCGTCAATGACCATATAATATTTCATATGACTAACAAAGTTTCACCTTCGTTTCCATAGATACCATCCTGCCTCTACTGACCAGCATTTGCAACACCCTTAGCGACACTCTTGGTTTGGTAAGTGGCGGTATATTAACTCTCTCTTGCGACGAACTACACTTCGATAATGCAGCCGTTTGTGGAGAGCCTATAGTCATCATCGTCGAGGCTACCACCCCGTTTGCATCGGTGAGTATTGGTGCAAATATTTTTTTGCGGTTTGAAAACAATTTCAGAAAACGAAAGCTGTCCGAATGCACTAGCGCAAAGTTTCTCCTCTCTTGCTCTGAGATCTAAAAAACGTAGCGCAAAGCATATACAGATGTAGTAACACTCCTCGTATTAGCTCTGGTTCTAAATCACTATAGTTGGTTGCGTTCAATATTATGTTTTACGCATTCTGAGGTTCTGCGACGAGCCGTACCATAGCATATGCCGAGGTATGGAGGCGTCCGTGCTAGGGTCGAGAACGCAGCTGTTACTGCAGCATAGTGATTGTGCCACGCCGATCGTACAAAGATAAAGATGGTATGACTCAAACGCGCGTCCCTTGCCTCTATGTTTCTTTCTAGGTTCCGTCACGATGCGCGTGGTTAATTCTAGTTGCTTCGAGTACAACCCTGAGGCAGCCGCTTCAAAGTTTGGAGCGCAGAACACAGCCATACAACGTGCGCTCAAAACACTTCCGCTATGCCCACGTTGGGTAACCTGGTTTCAAACCTGTTTTTTTTTTTTTGTAGCGAGAGCTACATTATCCGCAGCGCGGCAAGGGGAGGAAGAGGGTCGCGGTGTTTAAATGATGGTGATGCGGCGGTGGAAAAAACACACCGTCATGGCGGCCTAGGAGAGCGAGGCCGACGCTGTGCCAATAGGTCAGCGTCGCCAACTGGCAAGCGTCGCCGAGCTCTTCGTCACGCGACAAGTTGCCGCCTTCATCACGTGCCGTCTTCACCACATGTCTCATCTTTAATGTCAAACACGTAGCCAAGACGATAAGCAAAACATTTAGACGTTACCAGGGATATACCGTACCTCTCGCTACGTAAATCCTGGCGTAGCTGAGCTATGCCACTGCTAATTTTTTTTTAAGTACTACCTTATTCATTGCAGCTGAGGTGAAAACAAAGCGATGAACCGCAGAGAAGCCTTTGATTCTAAGTTTAGCTGTTGTCACAGAAGGCGCAAGGGCATTCTAGATAAAGACGTTAGCCAGAGAAAGGTAAAGAGGAAGAAAGAAGGCATAGATGTTAACCAGAAGGGTGTACTGGTTGGCTACCTTACACTTGGGAGGAGAGATGCGGGGATTGAAAACAGCGACGAAGAAGGAATGAGAAGAAGAGTCAGTCTGTTATTTAAGCCAGTCGCTCTCACTAATGGTGTAGAAAAGCCTGAGAGCAGTCCATTGCTATAACCACGGTCCTATGATCTTTTCTTCCGTTAATGGGCGAGGACCCAGGCGTTCCACAGCACAACACAGAGGGTCTGTCAGAAATGATAACATGACTGCCATGACCGTGCTGCATATGATCAGACTAGGCTTGTACCACGCGTTGTTTTAGAAATGCAGTTCTACTCACAATCAGTGATTCAGTTCTACTACACAATCTTGCATGCCCATAAAAAATCAGCTGCAATTTGTACCATATTCAAAAAGCGCCTATGAAAATGCGTACAGCTTATACTATCTTCGAGGAAATATCAGGGAGTGACACTATAAGGCTGCAAAGGCTTAAGGTAATACAAAAAAAATGGCTGAGGCTTAACTTGGTTAAGCCTGGAGAATGCGAAGCATCATCGTGTCGCGTAATTTGGAGGCGCACAACCACAGCGACGGCGCGAGGTGGGCCCCCGTTTCTCCACTGTCGTGACGTCATCATGTCACGTGGTGTGACGTCATGTATCACGTGATTTGGAGGCGCACAACCACAGCGACGGCGCGAGGTGGGCCCCCGTTTCTCCACTGTCGTGACGTCATCGTGTCACGTGGTGAGACGTCATGTATCACGTGATTTGGAGGCGCATAACCACGGTGAAGGGCTGAAGTGGTAGCTAAAGTACTAGTATGCTTCGCATAAAACATCGCCTCTGAACAGCAAAGAAGCTTCATTATGGTTCACCGACAGACAAGGGTTTTGAAAACAACACATTTAGTGCAGTGTTTTTGGTGGCATTGATATATTACTTTAACAGATCACAATCACTTCCAAAGGGGCCTCTACACACAATTTTGTTCATCACGAAAAACGTTATCAAATGTGTAGGGCGCGCTGTTAACGATCCCCTCTAGAGAAAACTTTTCCCAGAATAGTCAGCTAGAGCGGTAAACTCAGCTGCAGAGTATTAACTTTTTGCAGTTTTCATTAACCAGTACTCTCTCCGCCATCTGGTGACTTGCGTTCGCGGCAGCGACGACTCGCCTAACGAAGCAACATGCGGCCGCCGTTGTCCTGTTGTTGCTGGTGGCTGCTCAGAGTAGCATGCTGTTGACATCATAGGCGTTGATATATATGCTGAATGAAGGTTTAGGTTAGTTGCAAAATCTGTTGTACAAACACAGCATACCCTATAATCATGCTATTAGGGCAAGGTGTCATTCATTTTGAGCCAGTGTTCGGTCGGGTAGAGCGGTTGTTTACAATTAGTCGCATGGGAACTTGTACGAGCAGTCGCCACATACTGCACTCACGTCGAGTTATCTTCAGAAGTCTTGCTTCAGTGGCCTGAGCATATCTCATTCCGTCCACACGACACCCTCGATACCAACTTTCTAAAAATAATGTGAACGTTTTAAAAATGCGGTTAATTAAAAGAAGAATTGTGAAGTATAGCGGTGTTATAATTTTTGATGAAACGATTAGCCTGAAAAAAGCTATGGAAATTTTCCACCTTGTCCGTAATTGTTATGGTCGGGTTTTCTGCTTATCTCCAGTTACACTACCAGATTACGCATGACATCTTAAGATCTGTTTCACTTATTGAACATTACATATGAAAGGCCTTAGTTCAGAGAAGTTGCGTACAAACTCCATATTTGTTGCTTTTAAGAATTTCTAGCAGAGACTTACTCTGCCTTCTGTCATAATAAGCTATTTTCGGTGGCCCGTTTCATCCATTGAGAAAAGACACGCAACACTGCAAGCGCGGATCTTGCACTGAGCGAAACGAGCCCCACGTACTGAAAGTAATGCTGGACTCGGTCGCCGGACTGCGGCATCGTTTTGCGCTTGATATGTGACTATACTGCTGAGCGTCGCAAAGGACCGTTAACTTCGCTTTGGTTCTTAAGTAAGCGTGCCGTATTGCAGCCGTCTCTCTCTTAATTCGCTACCCTGAAGGCCCTAAAATACGACCAGAAGATTTGATAGCAAAAGCTAAAATGTCTAGAGCTCAGGAAACAGGATGCTCATTGGAATATCCTAGGCAAGAGTACAACTCTAGCGGTCGGTTTGTAAGCCCCAGCAGGCAGAAGTAATCATCCCAAGGTTTAAAAACGCCGCTAGATGAACACTTTTTCTAATATCTCCGAGAAATTTTGGATATTCATGGTGGT
Source organism: Amblyomma mixtum (assembly GCF_055824585.1). Lineage (NCBI taxonomy): Eukaryota > Metazoa > Arthropoda > Arachnida > Ixodida > Ixodidae > Amblyomma > Amblyomma mixtum. Next base: position 184,894,816 of record NC_143021.1, read on the forward strand.
GAGTTTCAGCAGGTGACATTCTCGTCAGCTCCACCATTTGTTGAGTTACGTATCAACGGCTGTACGCATGCTTGCTCTTTTCACGTAACAGTGCCTGAATGTCACTGGACTCACCTGTGCCGGGAACACACCGGTGGACGTAAGTAGTGGCTTATTTGAACCCAATCTATTCTATCGTACTAATTCATGAAGATTGAGCGGAAGCTATGTTCTTACCGCATGCTCTGCTGAAAGCAGTCGGTATTACAGGGAAGAAAAAAACTGTCTCGTCCCTTCCAACTGCATGCGTGTGAAAACAGGACACTGACCGTGTTTAGAAAAGGTTCCGCGATATCTGACCGAATTTAAACAAAGTATTCGGTTACGCCGTCGGCGTAATCGAGCACGGAGCGCCGCGGAGGATGAAAGCCGACGACAGCGAAGAGAGGGCAAGGAGGAAAGCGGAGGAGGAAGGTGCGGCGGTAGGAGAAGGCAGGTTGCGTGGCGGAGCTCCGCGACACCTAAGTAGCGCGACGTCGTCAGCTGACTGATGACGTCATCGGTAAGGTATGTGCGACTCGCCTGAACAGCGCGCGTTGTAAACACGCCGGACGTTCATCCGAGGCGAGGCTTCATCGGCGGCGGAACACTGTGTGCGCTACCCAAGTCGAAATCAAGACTCACCTCCTCACGACAATGCGTGTTTCGTATGCGATCGCCTATAATTCGAGTAATGCCGCAGCTTGCGCTCAAAAATATCATTGCCGGGAAGCGTAATCGTAGGCAATTTTCTTGGAGAAAATATCAAGGGAAATAAACAAGGCAAGAATTTCAATCTCAATATTGAACCATTATGCGAGCTACGAAATAAAGCCGAGTAAATACCATATCTAAGACCAGCTGTTGTACCGGCCCCAGACGCATCCGTGTCACCGATTCACCGCATAGTTACTTGGACATGATAAGAAGGGGAAGTTAAAAAATGCGCTGTCCACGTAGGAGTATGCGTTAGTAAAAATGCTTGGAGCCGCCTGAATATCTTTACTCTAACTTTTAAAGCTTTCAGATATGCCGCATTTCTGTTCAGCACGACGCTCACAAGGTTAATGTTGCGTCCCCTGTCTGCGCTTACTCAATTCCATGGGTAAAGTCTGTTCAGAGTCTTACTGCAGGGTCGCATGAACGACGTAAATCGCTTAATGTTTGAATTGTATTTATTCTTTTTTTTCTGTAGCAGATACTGAGCAACTTTAAGTTTATGTTTAAATCCACCGGTAACTACGACTAAACAGCTAGTACGAAACACCATTTTTGCTAGTAGAAAGAAAGAATTTATCGTATATTTTGCAAACTTCTAGAACCTGCAATCTGACATCTTCCTTTCGTCTTTAGGAACCAGCCATCGTTGGATTTTTAAGGGTCCTCGCGGTGAGCAAATTTTTACTTTTTTGTGTTCTCTTCTTTCTTGCTGTTACGCATGAACAAAGGCTCCGTCCCTGATGTTGGAATCCGGTTTAAAATAAATTATAGCCTGCGCCATATTTTCAGCAACTTTTATACGCAGTGCGGACAAGGCAAAAAGATTTACACCAATAATATATGTGAAAACATTATTTTTTTCTTTAACTGCGATGTTTCTGAGAAAGCTGTATAGCTTTCCTTTGTAGCCTTATGGCTGCGCTTGGGTGGACGTCCATGTGTAATTACTCCCTTATTATTATTACCTCTAGTTAGTGAAAAATTTTAACATTTCAAGCATGTGAGAATGTCTGTTCAGGAGACTGTATAGAAAGAAGCCTGTACCTTCAAAAGTAAAAATTTCAAAGGTGTGCTAGGCGCGCTTTGGTAATATGTCTTTTTTTTAGTATACGACGGAAATTAACAATTTTAGGCCCAAATAACGCGTACAATATATAAGTCCAGTCCGCCACTAATAACCTGCGGAGCGGTCCTTTATTTAATGCCTGCATGATAGCACATATCCTTACTTTGCAACCGAATAATATCTGCTGTTTTTATAAGATTACAAGTGCCGACGCCGTGGCCATAGCTCATCATTAGTAGGCGAAGATCTTGAGCTCCTTAACTGCCTCAAAAAAAAAAAAATTCTTCTTTGCCACAAGTTTTGCCGTACGAAGGTCCACGCGTCTTCCTTGCTGAATTGTTTAAGCTCTGTGATGTTCTTGCCGTTCTTCAACTACTGTGTTACGTTGATGCGTGGACTATGGACACCCGCCGTCAAAACTATATAGAGCGCGTGTTAGGCGATAAACCGAAATTTCTTTGCATCCAAGGCACATTTCAAGAGCTTTAATAATGTAGTGTAAAACGTGCTATGATACAACGCTACATGTTATATTTACTATGGGCATCTTGCAAACACGGAGACAAAACAAAGCTTCTTAGTTCAAAGTGATACTTTTTTAACTTTTCTACCCTCTTAATGTGCTGTATAGTTGATATTTTAAAGAAAGTGCAGGAACAAAAGTTGGAATTTTCGACTGAAATACGCCTTTTTCTATTACCTTAAACTCTTTTTCCCCACCCTCCTACTTATTGTGTGGTGTAGAAAGCGGTTTCAAGAGGTGCGGGATTCTCTCAGAGTTTTCTACCAAAATATGCATTTTTAGGTTACTTTTGGAATCGTTTCTCAAGATGGGAGAACTTGTGCACATTTTTTTTTTTTTTTTGCTTGTAGAGTAGATATATGATATGTGCTAGTCAATTGCAACCCTAGTGGCGCGCCCGCCGCGTGCGACTCGAGGTGACAACAGAATTCGAAGTATAGGCCTCATTAATAAGAATGGTCCCTTATAAAAATGGTCTATAGACAGTGTATAGACTTCTTATACACTCCATTGCCTTCCTATCGATACTTATTTTTGTCTATTCATAGCATATAGACTTTCTATAGACAAGTGTCGACTAAAAGTGTAAGGTCATAAATCTATTGATTCTCTTTAGACTCTATAGTATGTGCATTGCCTAGAGACTGTTCTCTAGGATTTTCTATAGACAGTCTATAGAATATATAAACAGAAGTGAAAACAGAAGATGATGAACAGAAAATGAAAGTGTGCTTCTTGCTTTCCTTTTAATGCTCATCGTGCGCCTCCTTTCTTATCGCCATTTCCAGTAATCATAATGCGCTTGATGGAACTGATCGGTGGAGGAGATACTGTCATTAAAAGGCTCCTTTCTTGCACTTTCTTACCTGTGTAATCGCCTCTGCAAGGAATATGAAGTGTTTGATGCGCTCAATAGAAATTATAGTTACTCCTAGAGATTAGCTGCAGAGTTCCTTAGAAGACGCCAGGCACGTAATGCTGTTCGCTGATAAGCTTCTATGAGGCATCCTTCAAGTCCGAAGACATCAAGTCCGAAACGATTCCTTGATGCCGTTAGGAAGTCAAAAGCGTTGTAGCCTAGGCTTAGCTATAAGCGAGCAAGAGACTGCCTTGACATCATCACAGTGTGCTTGCAAAGACAGCCGATGGTGGCGCTATCTGTATTTCATTTTCTGACTTTTTCGAACTAATAACAGCTAGTCTGTCATTGTGGAAAGTAGCATATTGGTCATTAGACCTCAACAATATATCAGCCCAGGCCAGCTTCAAATCATCGTAAGTTGCACGTTATTCTTTGGACATAGCTACCTATTACCTGACGTGACAGCAATTACACATGCTTTGAGGGGGCGGTCAGCCGCTTCATCTAGCCTCACCACCAAAAAATACAGGCCAAATGATACGTTTTTGGACAGTTGACAATGGGAAAACATGGCACGCATGTAATGCGCACAAATTTTCCTTTCCGCTGAAATGCTCGCGCTTGTTCATCCGGCAAACCTGCAGGATCTTTTCTCAAGCAAATCTATGTCCATAAGCATCGCAGTACACAAGAAAATCAGGAAGAGAAGGTTGTACAGCGGCATGGGTGTTAAATGTGTATATATATACGCACTCTTGGCAGCCTTGTGTGTGGTCCAAAACGGCGGGGTGTTTTATTTTATAGCGCTGACCGGATTTTGTGCTGTGGTGTAACCCTCAACTATTTCTCTTCTCTTCAGTGCCTCGTGAACTACATCTTCACGACAGCCCCGAGCCAAGTTGTTACGCAACTTGGGTGCGGTCTTATCATCGGACTCACAACGCTTTTGGGCGGCGCCGGTTCCAGCAACGTTCTGCCATTCACGTGCGCTCTGCAAAAGGCGATTGCTGCATCATGCGTTCGATGCTAGATCTAGGTTCTTGCACATAGATCCGAGATATATTCGGAATACCCAATGGGCTTTGGATAGATGATTTAATAATCGCAGTACGGCCAAAAATTAGTGTCGGCATCTCGTGGGCGTGCAAAAGCATTAAATGCGCTGAAATTCTGCACCTATGAAGTTCACTCTTTGCCACAAATATTGACGCAGTTTTTGCCGTATTTCTCCCAAATTTCATCGAATACGTATTTACATTCGGTCAATCTGCCCTCGTCGTAAGAACTAAAAATGTTTCTCGGCGACCGCAATTTCAGAGAGAATTTCGATGGTACAAGAGTGTAAATTCACCGCAAGCAATCTGCGAGGCAAAGATGTTTTTTTGGTGGCCGCTGTGAATAAACAGAACACTCCTGACGGTAATGACACTTGAAGACGGCTTCAAAGACACGGATACTTTGTGTTTACCCATGGATATATACAGAGACATGATCCGCTCTCTTATGGTGCCCTCATTTTACACGTACCATAGCATAGTGCATGAAGAAAGAGAGAATAAACTGCATTCGCAAAATTATATTTGTTCAGCTTCTCCATGCGCCTCAGTGTAGAACTGCAGTCCCCTACCAGCCTGCAGTCTTTCTACGCCAACCACGTCAGAGACCTATGAGCGGCTGCTCCCAGGAGGCGAGCATGCATTTAGCTGAAAAGAGCTGCCCTTTGCGCTTTTCACGCTGAACAGCAAACTCGGCATTTGTCCGCACCTTCCGTCGCCATGAAAGACCGTAACGCCACGCTACGCACCCTGTGCTTGTGGGTCGATCCTGGACAAAAGTTTGCTCCAGAGCGGAAGGCTTCGTCTCGCGTGACGCTTTAACCTAGGACAGACTGCAATGCCCAACTGCATCGTACCCTCTACATGTCCTACAGTGACGAAGTGCATTACGCATTGGAATGTCCTACCTGGTTTCAGCTCAGGGTGTTGTTGGTGAACTAATGCATAGAGCGCCGCCATATATTACCGAGCAGATCCTAACTACGTCCACTTCTTGGCAAGGGCACCGCACATCCCTCAAATTAACTCCGTCCTGTGCCGGCTGCGGGTACGTTATCTCTTCAAACATCTTAATCTCATTCGTCCACCTGACCTTCCGACGCCCCCTCTCTTGGAACCCAATATTTACCTTAAAGGACCATCAGTTATCCTGTCTTCACGTTACGTGAGCTCCCCATGCCTATTTCTTCTCCTTGATTTCAACTATGCTCTCATCCAATCCACTTAGTACCCTGACCGATTCTGCTCTCTCCCTGTAACTTAACGTTACGCCTATCACACTTCTTTGCATACCTCGCTGCGCTGTCCTCAGCTTAAGTTCGGCCCTTTTCGTTAGCCGCCGCGCTTCTGGCCCATAGGCCAGTACCGGTAAAACACGGCTCTTGTTCGCTTTCGTGGAACGATTGCATAAAGGTAGAGCATTTGCCTAGCCTGCGAAAGGACCGTGGTTCGAATCCCGGTGCCACGCAATTCTCCCCCGGAAAGAAAAAACGTCCTGGTGTCAATGGAATAGAACTGAGAAACCGGGCTTGGGCTGCGTCCGGATTTTAGCAACAAGAGCCGCAACGCACCCTCTCACCAGAACAGCATTTGGTCGGCACCTCATATATGAAGACATCACTAAATGCCCATTACGACATGACTATTCCCACGTGGGCACTGCACGCTCAATGGGAAAGTTGTTCGGCCTCCCCTCGGGCTTCTTAGGGGCGTCGACCGTAATAGTATGCCGTAAGTGATAGCTCCTGCGTTCATCGGCTATACAACGAAAGTGTGTTCTGGGAGGCACGGTCATTCGGCGCCGGCTGTTTTAACATGCGAAAAGCATTCAGAATACTGCCCTTAATTTGGTCGCCCACCTCTACCCTGCGGCACAGCTTTACAGCATTACAGGCGACACTCAGTATTTTTATCACATGAAGCGTGTAGTTAATTTGCAAAGGTTGACCAAAAAAACGCGTGTTCGATCTCGGCCGCCGCGGTCGTACGTCAATGGAGGCGAAATGCTAGAGGCCCGTATACTGTGCGATGTCAGTGCACGTTAAAGAACCCTAGGCAATCTAAACTATCCGGAGGCCTTCACTGCGGCGTCCTTTCATAGCCTTAGTCGCTTTGGGATGTCAACCCCCATAAATCAACCATGCCATCATTTCCAAAAATGCCCAGTCACCAGGCACGGTCCTTCATTTGTTAAGACATTTTGGCGGGCTAAAAGGTCAGTAAGCATCATGAAGCAAACTGCGAAATCTCTGAAACACACACATCAGAGCGACTAACAAGACGAACGCAGCGCTGCGTTCATCTTCTTCGTCCTTCTGTGCGTGTCTAGGATTGCGCTGTCCGCTCCATAATGCTTCCTTACTGACTTTCATGGTATACCTTGATTCGCCTTCGGTTGACTGCCACCGCTGCCTCCCTTATTTTGCGTGACCAGATCGAGGGCCAGGTTTCAGCTTTTTCTGACATCCTACCCGACGCCACTTGAAGAATGCGAACTGTCATTTTGCTACCGCCACTGCATGGCTTTCGAATGCCCTCTTGACGACGCACGACATTCCTGCTATACACACTTTGTGAGCATATGTTTTAGGGAGTGGCTATTCTCCCGGCAGCCGTGAGAATTCCGCTCCCACAATTCTCACGGCACTCGCCTCTGATTGGCTGTACACGGTCACATGATAACTGCCGGTAGAATAAGATTTTGTTATTCTCCCGGCAGCCGTGAAAATTTCGGCAACGCAATTTTTACGGCTGTGCGTGATCAAAGGATAATTTAAGGCTTTGTTGCTCTCTCCCGGCAGCCGTGAACCCTGAACATCTTTTCCTACCTTTTTTATTATTTTAATAAAACTACTACCACCGGTTGAGCGTTCCTAGACTTCTGCGGGCAGGCGCCTCTAATTATCATTCATGGTTTCAGCGTTTCAGTAGTTTATGTGGTTGCAGCGTTGGTGCAGAAGTCGACCCCGTCAGCGGAACGCTGCGGGCTTTTCACCTCTCGGTCCAGCCATACATGTTGCCTCACGTATTTTTCTTTTTGCTACGTAAGTGCTAATAAATAGTATTATTATTATTAGCCCTTTTAGGCGTTGCGCGAAGTTTTCATCTAACCAAGAACCTGAAGAACGCGTTTCAGCGGCCTTGGGCGCATCGCGCTGCAAATTATCGTCACACGCGGTAGTGCTTCAAGTTTACTATTTATAGGTCGACTGTTTAGTACTCGGTTCACAAAAAAAAACAATGACCTTGAGTAATTACGTGATATCCTGACAGAGGTACCGACACTACAGTGAAACAAACATCCTCGATGGCACAGAATTTTATTCCAAGTAAATTACGTCGCCGTGTGCCTTGTTTAGGCAGCCTGCGTAGAAAAGAAGTCTTTTGACGACCAAGAGAAGCGAGTCAGCCACTCAAAGTATTGACATTACAAGGGAGCATTACATTGATGAGGGCAGTTTTTTTCAGCTTATTCACACAATTTCCGATTGCAAACATAAGGACAATTACTGATTTGTCGCTGTACTGTTACAGACTGTACATTTCCATAACTTGGTCTTTCGTTGGCTGTTTAGTCCAACACAGGGCAGGTGACTCCAAGCCAGGCACCAGTCACAGCTTACCGAGTCTTCCTCTTCTAAATTTGTGTTGCACTCTCTACACTTCCACTCCTGCTCTTTTTCGATTTTTACAACCATCTCCACAGCTTGCCATCCATTTTCGGTAAAGTAACGCCGCACAAAGTTGATGTCCACACAGTCGTCGCGAATACCACTATGGACATATTCAGGCCTTTGCTCGACTGAATCTTCATCGAGAAGCTTCCGTTTCATAGCATCAGCTGCATTTCCTGCCCCGGTTAGCCACGTCAACACTTTCAGTTTTTCCTCCCTCACAGTAAGCTGTCCATAATGCCTGTCAGTCCTTTTTCGTTTTTTTGGCAAGCCAATGACGGTCAAAACTTGCCCTTTTGGCCGACCACACTTTCTCATTGGAGCTGGCACTTTAATCATATCCAGTGTTTCTGCATCTCGGACGGTTTTACCTTGGCAGCCAGAAGACGCAGCAGTGTCAGCTGTGCCGTGTAGGACCTCTTCACGTGACAAATGTGTGTCCCTCGTTTCTGCTTCAGTACTTGTACACAATGAATTGGAATGTCCAACAATTCCCTGCTGACCTTGACATGCACAGCCAATGAGAAGGGAGTGCCGTGAGAAATTCGCAAACACAATTCTCACGGCTGCCGGGCAGTGGTCACGTGACAATGCACAGCCAATGAGAAGCGAGTGCCGTGAGAAATTCGCAAACACAATTCTCACGGCTGCCGGGTCAGGACCTCTGTCAGGATATCACGTAATTACTCAAGGTCATTGTTTTTTTCTGTGAACCGAGTACTAAACAGTCGACCTATAAATAGTAAACGGGAAGCACTACCGCGTGTGACGATAATTTGCAGCGCGATGCGCCCAAGCCCGCTGAAACGCGTTCTTCAGGTTCTTGGTTAGATGAAAACTTCGCGCAACGCCTAAAAGTGCTAATAATAATAATAATATTTATTATTACTTACGTAGCAAAAAGAAAAGTACATGAGGCAACATGTATGGCTGGACCGAGAGGTGAAAAGCCCGCAGCGTTCCGCTGACGGGGTCGACTTCTGCACCAACGCTGCAATTGCTCCTCCAACCACATAAACTACTGAAACGCTGAAACCATGAATGATAATTAGAGGCGCCTGCCCGCAGAAGTCTAGGAACGCTCAACCGGTGGTAGTAGTTTTATTAAAATAATAAAAAAGGTAGGAAAAGATGTTCAGGGTTCACGGCTGCCGGGAGAGAGCAACAAAGCCTTAAATTATCCTTTGATCACGCACAGCCGTAAAAATTGCGTTGCCGAAATTTTCACGGCTGCCGGGAGAATAACAAAATCTTATTCTACCGGCAGTTATCATGTGACCGTGTACAGCCAATCAGAGGCGAGTGCCGTGAGAATTGTGGGAGCGGAATTCTCACGGCTGCCGGGAGAATAGCCACTCCCTATGTTTTAAAGCTTTCCTTGTACAGTTTGAACCCTCTGCGGGAGGTCGCACTACGCCAGTAAAGAATATTGTGGAGAAACATTTCGGGTAAGAGAAAGTTCTAGCATAGCATGTACCGCCTATCGTCAACGCTTATCGCCGCTCCCATACGCCATTCCCCTGGCGCGCATGACCCCGAAAAGCATAGGGCACCCGCATCTGGCCTTTGCCTGTTCTGTCGGCCCCATCTATACATGGGACACCGGTTGCTGGTGTCCGCAGTAAGCTTTGATCGTAGATGGTGTACGCTGTGATACAACTCTAAAATAATACTTTGGCTTCGATCTGCCGCCGTCCGACCTGAGTGCAAATATTCTCCATATCCTACCGGCAATGTTGGGTCCATCAGAAGTGTAACGGACCCACAGGTGGTAACCATGCTTGATCAGTTATATCCAGACGCATCTTGGTGCTATACAAAAGTTCATTTGTGAATTTGCATTGTTCCGAAGCAGCGTTTCGGGTCATGAGCAGCGCCGTAGGTTATTCTTCTGCTAGCTCAGGCTATGCCACTGTGTAAAACTCAAGTTGGCCTGTGTCAATAGATAATTACCAAGTTCGAAAAGTGACTGGCGCGGTGAAGGCGCAGGGTAAAATATATTCCATGCACTGTACCCCTCAACCAGATTTGTCACGGTTTTGGCGACAATAAGGAAGCTGTCCTTCAGCAGGAACACTGGGGCGCAGATTTGGAACACGTTCGCGAGGAGCGGAGCAGACGAACTTCAAGTTCAACGAATTTTGCCTAAACGCCTCCTGGAATTATGTTTTCTGTTTCACGCGTATCGGGATGAAGGATTTCAAAGCGAGGAAAGAAACGTCTTGTCTGCGGCTTAGGCTACTTTATTTCCTCCGTTGGCTTAGTGGATGTAGCGGTGCGCTGCTGAACCCAAGGTATCGGGGTGGAATCTCGGCCGCGGTGGAAGTGTTTCGGTGGCGGCGCTATGCAGAAAACGTACGCTCACTGTGAGAATTCAGTTCATGTTAAAGAACCCTGGGTGGGTAAAAACATTGTTCGAAATTTATCCCCAGCATTCCAATACGCAGCCTCGCATAGCTCATGTTCTGCTCTGGAACGTTAAGGCCCACATACCGCCGTTAAAGCCGGCACATGAGAGCGGAGAGGTCGATATCGCACAACCTTCTCTCGGGGTCTCAATCAGTCATTTATTGAACAAAATTCCACTTGCTTTTCAGTTCTGTACTTCTTTACTTGTGCACTTCAAGATTTCTTTAAGTATGACGTCACCTTCAGATTGTCGGCCTATGTCCCCCGTGTGGTTGTCTTCCGTTTGCCGCTCGAGAATACCTACTACTTCGTCTTTGCTGATGGTGGTAGTTAAAGCTTAACCCTTGAAAGACGACGAAGCACACCGAACATACAAGACGCAAACAGCCCTCGTCTCGTGTGCTACACTTCGTGGTGCTTCCTCCTCATGAATTCACACCAACATGCCCGACTCGCAGTTCTTGAGAACCACGTATTAAAGCGGGTACGATTGTCTCATCATTAAACGAGATTACGACATAAGTTCCTTTTCAGGCACCCCGGCTCTCCCAGAACTGGCACCATAACGAGCTACGAGTGCATAGGCGCGGATAAAAGGTTAAAGCAATCAATGTTGGAAGGCGATATACCAGCACGACACATGTTTGCCGAGTAAGAAGCGGTGAAGGTCAGAGAGATGATGCCCACGAGTCACGACTAAATAAACACACAAGTAGCCAAAGCGACCCATTAGAGCACCTCTTCTATTCATTCATTTGAGTTTTAGCCCTGAACCTTCAAAGACTAAAGAGCCTCTGTGCATTTTGCCGTCCGTAGCTCTGCAGAGTGCTCTAACACAGTGAAATGAATTCAGTGAGTAGTAGGAGGAGATCTAAAGAAAAAATTAAGCGCAGGTACAATTTCCATGCAAGAATCCTTGTTTCAGCCGATGGCCAGTACTAAGAAGGCGACGCTAGCTCTTCAGGCGTAGCAACAGGCTGACAACTCTTGATTTTTCCTGTTTTAGCGGCAGACGCAGTTGAGGACAGTCGCGTTAAAAGAAATGAAGAGTCCTCTTGACCCAGGCTCTAGGTCGTGCATCACCAAGACGAAAGCCAGCGAGGTCCTCTTGTGGGGACCATAGGAGTAGGGGACTCAGCGGGCGGGCACCGTCGGCACGAGATAGCACACCATCACCACGAGCAGCACCAACAGGGCGCCGGCGGATGTCATCAGCAGGAACATGTCGGGCTTCCGCACCCCACACCGTCGCCGGATGCACACGCTCCGTTGCGCAACAAGCTGCACGGGCGGGCATGGTGCCTGCAGGCACCGAGTGAGCGGAGGGAAGAGTGAGGCCAGGATATGCGGTCAGATCTCTTCCAGGACGCTCTGCCTTCAGTGCCGATCCCGGGATGGCTAGCATTCTATGTTTGCGTATTTAAATGGCACATCGAAGTACAGAACCGACATTGCCTAAGCATTAAATTCCTGCGCTCAACCGCTAGTCAATTAAAACGTGCGACTTGGCTGGACAGATGACGCTGTGAATATCCTGCTACTCAAGCGGCTCTCGAACTGCGAAGGAGCTCTATGTGTGTATTCCAGGCAGTCATTGGGGCGCATGGGCGCTGCCTTGCGGAAGGGCGGCGTGCCCGGTACGCTTATCCACGTTTTTTTTTCTTCCATGTCCATGTGCGGTTGACTTTCCTTCCTCGTTGCGTGGTGTAGTTTCTTTCCTACGCAGGCATCATCATTATCATCAGACTGATGACGCCCACTGCAGGGCAAAGGCCTCTCCCATGTCTCTTCAATTAACCCTGTACTTCAACAGTTGCGGCCACCGTATACCCGCAACCTTCTTAATCTCATCCGCCCCCCTAACTTTCTGCCGCCCCCTGCTGCGCTTGCCTTCTCTTGGAATCCACTCCGTTACCCTTAAGGACCAGCGGTTATCTTGCCTTCGCATTACATGCCCTACCTAATCCCACTTCTCCCTCTTGATGTCGACTAGAATGTCATTAACCCGCATTTATTCTCTCACCCACTCCGCCCTCTTCAGATCTCTTAACGTTACACCTATCATTTTCCTTTCCATAGCTCGCTGCGTTGTCCTTAACTTAAGGTGAACCCTCTTTGTTAGCCTCCACGTTTCTGCCCCATAGGTGAGTACCGGTAGGATACCCAAGCTGCTCACAGCTCCGCCAAGACCGCATGAGCAGCATGGGAAAGTATGTCACCTACTCGCCCGCTCTGCACTCCTTCAACGGCGCAACTCCCACCTACTGCGCGCTGGAATACTTACCCCGACTTTCCATGCTGAGTCCATTACGCCGGCGGCAGGTTCGAGCCCCGTCTCGTACTTAGGCTATCGTCGTCATCTTCATTTGCTCGAAACGCACTGGAATGCTTGCCTTGGCTGGTAAGGATATTCTCAAGCCATCTCGTCTGTGCTCTGCAAGCCGGTACAAAAGCATGCGGATTACTTCTTCACATAATCGCGCGTCCCAAACCAACTGCTGTTCAAATAAATTCCAGTATATTCATGCGTGGTGATGCGGGCTTTGTTTTTGCAGCCGACCTATGTCCACGCCGCCCTTCTGGTTGTGGTAATCTATCCAATGTAAAAAGCAGCGATTTTATTTATATCCCGAGGCAAAATATGTAAATAATCCTTATTAAATGCGTCCAACAAGCACATCGAGCCACTGAACACATTATGGATTGGGAACATGCAATGGTCACCACCGGGGAAAGACACTGGCATTCGTGCCAGCATCTGGAGTCATCAAACATTAAAAAAAAATGCAATACTTTCCACTTATGCCCCGAATGCTCTGCGAGACTACGCCAGTAATGCATGCACTTTTATTCCATGGGCCCCAGTAAGGGCCACGTGTTCTACCGAGGCTACCTGCGCTGTCTGCATGCTCGTCCTTCCTCTTCTTCATCTCCTAGTCCTTCCATTTCCATGCCAGACTGGGCAACAGTGCTGACCCCAGATGACAGATGAGTTCCCGCTTAACAAGCTGGTAACTCAGAGTGGCTTACTAGTACTCCTAGCAACACAGTAGTATATTATATTTATTATAACCCATTTACGCCATTCTTGCGTGAGTGTATGCAGTACATGGTCATGTGTGTGCTGTAAGCTAAAAAAAAAGCTCTATGGCTATTATCGTAAGGGAATCAGACTACTATTGGAGAGCTTGGACACTGCATGCATTCCTGACTGGCTCCACCTTCAATGACGTGATACCGGGTTGATCAACCCGGTATCTGCATGTATGGCAATAATGATTGCCATACACTTAGAAGGTCATTGTCTACTTTACATTCACAGGTGCCTGGGAGTCCTCGTACCCCTCCTGGCGCAGTGGTGCAGCGATTTAGCAATGCGCCACTGCCCTGCGATGGCAAGTGCTCCCAGCGGTGGGCCCTGTGTGGCCTAGGTTACTCGTCCCGAGCGACCGATCATTAATTTGATTGCCACCTGCCACGATGGGCAGTTTGCTCGCAGTACGGCGGGTGGGTTCTGATGGCTCTGCAAGTTAACGTGGCCTAGGTGGCTTACCTGCCTCCTAGGTTGCTCTCTGGGCACCATTTGCCAGCTCGTGAATTTTTCGCCCACAACGCCGACGCCGGATTTTATGGGTAACGGGGCTTTTAACGCTATCGCGTTAAGAGTTCCGCATGAGCTATGACAGATGCCGTAGCCGAGGGCTTCAGAAGAATTTAGACCACCTGGGGTGATTTAACGCGCGTTGACATCACACAGCACACGAGAGATTTCGGCTTCCAAGATATGCGGCCGCCGCAGTCGGGATTCGATCCCTCTTTCGTTCGACTGCGCCTGAATACAGTGAAATCCTGATGATTCGAACTCGTAGTGGCCCGAAATTTTGTTCGAATTACGCAGACTTAGAATTAGGGGTAGGCGCATCGTGTCGAGCGTCTGGTGCACTGCGTTGCAGGAATCGCAGTAGACGCCTTTAGCATACCGTGTTACCGTTACCGGAGTACCGAGAGCCCGCCCACCGCCAGTGCGCTTGCGCAGATCACCTTGTAGGCGCCAGATGGCGCCAGGTACCCGGCAGCTACGTGTACGCCTGCCGCACCGGAACCAGTCAACGCATTCTCAGCGGCGGTGGACGGGCTCCCGGTACTCCGCTAACGGTAACACGGTACACGGTATGCTAAAGGTGTCTAATGCAAACGTGTCAGCCGAACTGGGTCTTTTCGCGCGTAGGCCACTCAGATCTAAGGGCGAATACGTTTCTGTGGCTGTGCCGACAAGGCTAGGCAAAAAAAAAATTGCCAGAGGCTTAGCTTGGTTAAGCCCAGAAGGTTGCGAAAGTAAATTACGAGCAACTTTAGCGACTAAAGTAGTAAAAGGCGAAAGCCTGAGTGCTGCACGGAACGCCGGAATTAGCTTAAAGTGCTATTGAGGTGTCCACTAAACCAGAGAGTTGGAAGGCGCCTTTCCTTTCCTCGAAATCAACGCAGTCTACAACGCTGTCTATGTCAGAGCGCATAAATGAACGCCGGAATTAGCTTAAAGTGCTATTGAGGTGTCCACTAAACCACATAGTTGGTAAGGCGCCTTTCCTTTCCTCGAAATGAACGCCGTCCCATCTCTCTTACTGCCAGGGATCTGCGGTGCTCCGTGGCTACCGTTGGGACCGCGCCGACGAACCGACTTGGTAGCTCAGATTTCACCTCGGTATGACGTCACAGAAGCGAGCGCCTCCACGCGTCATCAAACCGGGGGCCGTCTCAAGGTCAAACGTGACTACCGCCGGGACCACGCGGAAGGCTCAAAACATAGCGTAGTATTGCTTTCGCAATAAAATTAGGGATCTCCGCCCTAGCTATCCCGCAGCCTCTCCACCTTCACCCCGCCGCACCCCAAGCCCGAACAAACAATCCACACGCCACGACACGTGGACAAAGGCACGTCTCCTTCCCTTTCCTGCCTAGCCTTGGCTGCATAGCCACAGGAATCTGTCCTTCAGGTCTGCCCGGTGTGCCACATTGCGCTAGCGCGGTTTGCAAAGGCCAGAGAGGAGGCGCTTCGACATCATATGGCTCCTCGCAGCCGCAGCCGGTCCCACGTTTGTGCTAGTGGTGCTCCTGTATATTATAGTGAACTAGAATTCTAGTTCACTGTACTGTGCAGGCTCCCGCAGTGAGCAGAGTTGCGCGAAGGTCCACCATTATGTTCCAAGCTCAGCGGGAAAGCCGCTTCTCGTGTGACAGGATACTCGGGGAAGACTGCGCATGCGAAGAAGGAGCGCTGACCGTTTGAAGTCCTCTGAGCTGGAACTAATGAAGTGGCAGTTTGGAGGCATCCCTCCCCTACCGGTGGTGCTATATAATACCCCCTCAGTCGGATAGCAAAGCAGACTGCGCTCAAGACGGCAGCGGCTGGACCCCTCCCGCTCATACGTCGAGTATAAAGCACGGCCGTACTCGAGCGGCGGCGGCGCGCGCTTCGCCGGCTCTCCAGTCCAGTGTCAGAAGGGGGTCACTACGCACAAGCACACGACACCAGAAGAAGATATAGAACACCTTTTAATAGAGCCCCAGTCAACCACGGATATCCGTAGTACGTACGATTAAGATCCGAATCTGCAGTGCCAGGTGGGGATGTCCGTAGGGCATGCCTACGGACGTCCATATCCGGACATACGCATCGGAGATTCGGAGTATGTCCGAAGGACGTTCGCTATCGGATGGCTGGCGGATATCCGCGGACGGATGTCCGACGGGTATCCGTGAATATGCCTGTAGGGATGTGAACTTACGACGTCACATACATATTTTGTTTTTCCTCACATAAAAAAAAATGAAAAGAAATTCTATTTTGCAAACGACAAATTCAGCCGATCAAATTTTTATACCGACAATTAGTTGCATATTCGGATTAATCAATTAAATCGCTCGAATATGGTGCTGATATGAAAGAACCTGAATTCTTCCAGCATTCCGCCGAGGTAACCGAGGCATGCTGCCTTCCATGAAAACTAAACTCCTACCAGAAGCCGCGGCAGGACAACAGGCCTTAAAGTCGATCCAATCCAATCCGTCAGCCACCAGTTCCGGCGTGGGCGGCACGGTGCACAACAGCGCGATCTTTGCGTAGTTTTTCGTGGCATCATGTTTCTTTCGACCTTTATTTTTGCTACAGTATGCGGTTTGTTTGTTCTGCGGTTGCTTGGCTGTGCTATAAATGTGATCAATCACCTATGCGCTCGACAAGACCTTCTTACGACGTCCGGGCTATTTCACGAAAGCTTCTGGTGCAGAAGAAGGTCTTGTCGAGCGCATAGGTGATTGATCACATTTATAGCACAGCCAAGCAACCGCAGAACGGTAGCATTTCGTGAGACGTACCCGCCGTCTGCTATCCCAGTGTTGCCATACTATAGTGTTGCCAGACTTGCGTTATTCCCAGTGTTGCCAGGCTATAAGGTTGCCAGATTGTGCACTAAAACCCAGTGTGGCCAGACTATTCATACCCTCTCCCTTTTACATTCTCCTCCTACCGCTATTCTCTCGCGCCGGAACCGCCCAGCTCGTTAGAGCAGCCATGTCCGGAGTGGCCGTCGCCTGATCGCCAAGTGAAAGAGCACGACCGCGGCGATTGCGAAATTGGTTTTTTAGTGACCGATGTCGCGCAGACGGGTACCACAGACGAAATCTGCCGCTGCGTGGTCCCGGGGAGCGTATTAAGACGAGAGAAACGCGTGATTTTGTTGAAATAAGCGTGCTATGCTCAAATTCACTTGTCGAGCAGACGGGTACGACAGACGAAATCTGCCGCTGCGTGGTCCCGGGGAGCGTATAAGACGAGAGAAACGCGTGATTTTGTTGAAATAAGCGTGCTATGCTCAAATTCACTTGTCGAGCAGACGGGTACGACAGACGAAATTTGCCGCTGCGTGGTCCCGGGGAGCGTATAAGACGAGAGAAACGCGTGATTTTGTTGAAATAAGCGTGCTATGCTCAAATTCGCTTGTCGAGCAGACGGGTACGACAGACGAAATCTGCCGCTGCGTGGTCCCGGGGAGCGTATAAGACGAGAGAAACGCGTGATTTTGTTGAAATAAGCGTGCTATGCTCAAATTCGCTTGTCGAGCAGACGGGTACGACAGACGAAATCTGCCGCTGCGTGGTCCCGGGGAGCGTATAAGACGAGAGAAACGCGTGATTTTGTTGAAATAAGCGTGCTATGCTCAAATTCACTTGTCGAGCAGACGGGTACACCAGACGAAATCGGCCGATGCGTGGCCCCAGTGATCGTATTTAGACGAGAGAAACGCGTGATTTTGTTGAAATCAACTTCTCTGTTTTTCCGCATCTTTCCTTGCTAATAGCAATAACACTAGATTATCTGAACAAAACAATATGCTTCTACCAAAAGTGAGTACAAATTATGGAAAACAAACTGCTTTTTTCTCCGCCATCAAAACCTGGAATTCATTACCACTAGCAATCAAATCCGCACGTTCGCAGTCCGCTTTCTACACTTTACTAAAAAAACATCTCTCATCAACCCATTCAGCTTCATGCCATGCTTAAGTTTGCCTTAATCTTATTTTCTGTTCCCCACTCTGACAGCAAACGGTCATATTGTTACTCATCTGGAACCTCTTTTTTTTTCCTCCGCCTATGTTTTATATCTGCATTTATTCAATGCCCATTGCTATCCGATGTCTTTTTGTGTTCTTTCTCTTGATCTTATGCTTTGCTGTTTTATGCCATTTTTGTTAAATTATGCCCGCTAACTATTGTATAACTTATTCATTGGCGCAAATTACACTGATAGGTTTTAACTTAATTGTATACTTTTGTTCCATCTCCCCTGCCAAACTTGTGCACTTTTCTTATGTATTCCTGATGGGAGGTTCCCCAGACAGTTTTCACTTTGGGACCTCCTACTGTACTAACTTTTTTGTGAAACTTACAACTCATTTGTATTTCGTTTTAATAAACCTTTAAAATCTGCGCGAAAAAAAAAACCGTTCAAGAGGCGACATGTGGAGTCATGGCACATCCCGTTCACAAAGGCGGCGACGAATAGGACTCCAGGAACGCTTCCCTCGTCGTGCGTTAGTGCACTGCGCCACGGGTTAACAAAGGCAGAGCGAAGGCAGCACCCCGCTGCTGCTGGCACACTGTAGTCACCCCTGAAGAAGGGACCAAGTTGGTCCCGAAACGGTGGGCAAAAAAGTAAAAATATTGGTTGGCGTCAGTTTCCTCTCAACTATCTCAAAAACCCATCAAGACGGACTTCGGTCGAAGATGTTTTCATTCCTACAATTACTGTTCTGAATGCGGCTTTCAACGCAGCACGAGCTGCAGAGCATTCTTAACTGCCAGAAGAAAAAAATATCTAGCCACTACGAAGTGACTGGGCAATAATAGGATGCGCGCACATGAAGTAATTATTTCTGCAAGGCTGCTTCTGACGACGCCCGAATTTCGCACTTTTTTCGAAGCTCACCAAGCACAGCCTACAATTTCGTTGTTATCAGTTATTCAGTTCAACACTGCCTACCCCAATTAAAAGTGTCAATGTTGCGTGAATCTGGGCACGCGTCGTTGGTACCTGTAAGCTAGACGCCTACGGCGCCAGTAGGTTCCTTCCCCCTCTCGACGGTAACTACCGTGTCCGTCGGAAGTCTAGAGGGGTTAGGAATGGTGACAGCGCGTCGCGCGCTTCGGACGCTCTCCAAGGCCGCGGGAAACGGGGACCAAGGGGCCGACGACCGTTTCCTATTAAAAAGAGATTAGCTCTCAAGTGGGTGGGGGTCAGTAAGGTCGGCGACTTCTGAAAACCCGGACTGTCTAGCTAAGCAGCGGACATTACTGGCGCCTCTAGAGTCGGGTTCTGGCGAGCACTGGCCGCCGCCCACTTGTACCTACAGTGCCACTCCAGCAGTATTGATTGAAACTGCGCGAGAGCAGATTTAATAAAGCTCCGCCCAATTATCGAGGGTATTAAAACCAGCTGCAAACAAAGAAGAGGAGCGCGCCGAGTCCCAATCTCGGCCGCTTTTCTACAGTCCTTTTTCAAACCGCCTTTTTTCAAACCGCCTGTTTTTTAACCGCCTTTTTCTCCTGTTGCCTTTATTTTTGTTTCCGTCTTCAATAAACTAGTTTTGCTTCTCAAGAAGTTTGGAGTTGCTGCCCCAACCGGCAACGTGTCGCCGGACGAGTGGACGAAGGCGCGAAGCAGTGGCGGTCCGAAGGGCGGAGGGGGCGCTCCCCCCCCCCCCCCTTCCCCAAAAGCCTTTGCATATCTTCCCGAACGTACGTTTTCGGGCTCTCACAGGGCGAGATGTGATTTTTGACGTAAATCAGCAAACCTTTTTCGTCTGTGATGTGTCCAGTAGTCCCCTACCTTGTACGTTCAACGTGTTAGCGGCAGTTTTATTCCACACAATTTTAAAATTCGTAGTTATTGTCGAGGCATCGGGGCCCTGCCATGCCCCGCTGTTGTCTTGCCTTGGCGCCGGCGCGGCGACGACGGCGGTGCCATTCACATGCGGTTGCGGTGGCCAGCAACCTCGTCGGGGCGACGTGGAGCCACTCATTCATGTCTTTATCCCACCGTGGGCGAGCAGGCGGGCTTGACTGCTCTTCGCTAGGTAGTGCACGCGTGGCATGCACGCTCCTTAGGTGTTACCTCGGACTCTACGAGGCCGGGCGCCCCACCCCGGCCGCTCGTGCAGTGTGCCACGCGCGCGATTAGTTAGAGACAGGACGCTACGTACAATTTGTCGTTTTCTGTAAACGATTGTGCACAGTGGCCGCTCGCGCGCTCTTGCTTTCGGACAGAGCCCGGACATTTGCGCGCGAGCGGCGCGAACTTGATTACTTTTTGTATTTTATAAATAGCATACAAAGCTCTTCCCTGTCCTTCTCCTCGCTATATTTTCCCTTTCACCTCCGCCGGCTGCAGCTCGCGTGCTTACGATACTAGATGGCAATTGACGCGGCCGGCAACATTCTTTTCCTTCGCCTTTTTTCTATATTTTGTTCTTTAAAATAAACCGCTACCACCTATCCCACCATGAGACGCAGCGACGCCAGCGTGGGGATCGTCCCTTCGGTTGGCTTCACAAGACGCACCGCCCAGCCGCCTTGTCGGAGGTGACCAAGGGCGGAACAAAGCTCCTTCCCCGAACTGAGTAATGAGGGCCACCAATCGCACTCGTGAAATGCCCGGACAGGTGCATTGACCTTGCTAGACCCACCGTGGCGGGATGTCTCATCCGACGACCTGTTTCTCCCTGGCATCGAAATGAATATTTCTCACGTAGCCGTTAACATTCAAGGCAAGAGTTATGGTATAACATTTATATCGTTCATCATTTAATTTTCAAAAAAAAAACGCGCAAAAGTTGTACAAATAAAATGTAGATAAAAAAAATGTGTCTATTTTTTTTTTATACGGAAGTTCGTCCGCCCCCCCTAAAACCAATCTCTGGGACCGCCACTGGCGCGAAGTGCCCTTTGAACTGCTACCCACATGCATAGACGAGCCGGCCATTCCGACGACGATCCAGAGGAGAAACTTAACTGGCGCCGTGACCAGGAGGATCAGAGTTTCAAGTTAACTGGTGCCGTGACCAGGATGAGTATGACCAGTGCTTAAGTTAACACGCTTATTTCACCAAAATCACGCGTTTCTCTCGTCTTAATACGCTCACTGGGGCCACGCATCGGCAGATTTCGTCTGTCGTACCCGTCTGCTCGACAAGTGAATTTGAGCATAGCACGCTTATTTCAACAAAATCACGCGTTTCTCTCGTCTTAATACGCTCCCCGGGACCACGCAGCGGCAGATTTCGTCTGGTGTACCCGTCTGCTCGACAAGCGAATTTGAGCATAGCACGCTTATTTCAACAAAATCACGCGTTTCTCTCGTCTTATACGCTCCCCGGGACCACGCAGCGGCAGATTTCGTCTGTCGTACCCGTCTGCTCGACAAGCGAATTTGAGCACAGCACGCTTATTTCAACAAAATCACGCGTTTCTCTCGTCTTAATACGCTCACTGGGGCCACGCATCGGCAGATTTCGTCTGTCGTACCCGTCTGCTCGACAAGTCACTAAAAAAACAATTTCGTAACCGCCGCGGACGTGCTCTTTCGCTTGGCGAACAGGCGGCGGCCACTCCGCGCGGGCAAGGCTGCTCTAACGAGCTGGGCGGTTGCGGTGCGACAGCGTAGCTGTAGGCGGAGGAGAATGTAAAAGGGAGAGGGAACAAATAGTCTGGCCACACTGGGTTTTAGTTCACAATCTCGGATGAAAGAAGCGGCGTGTTATAACTTGCAAGTAAGTAACTGTGCTTGAAGATTACCTTGATGATGTTGCCGTGCGATGAGCAAAATGCTGTAGCATATTATACTCACTTGCACAACTTAATTGTTTGCACTGGAGTGGAAGTTAAAGTACGATGCGGTAGCTGCCGCAAACGTGTTTGCCCGCGTACGCGAGCCTGTCGCGAAGCTCCGTAAGCCAGTGCATCGCGCCTCTCTCGTTCTACACTACGAAAAAAATCGAGACGAGGTGTACACATGCATGGTGTGAATCTTAAGGCAGTTGTACGTAAGTTCTTAATAGCGATAAAACAGAACGCACGAAAAGGATAATGTCGGGGCTGTGTGTGTTTTGCAGTGATTCGCGACTGATTTCTTATTTTCTTACTGTCTTTGCGGTGTGTATGTGGCCCGCCTGCGGAGTGTATTGGTGCCTAAGTTATGCCATGGAAAGTGCAGGTAGGTTGAAAATAATGTAAAATTCGTCTACCTTCACAGCTTATCGACTTGTTTCAACATTAGGCTTGTCAAATGGATGTTTCCAGCCATCTACAGCACAGTAATTTGCGCTGAAATTAATTTTTCATCTTTTTCCTTGCAGCGTGTATGTGGACAGCTCGTGCAATTGATTGTTGCAAATGTGCCACATCGTAGTGTCAACAGGTATGTATTAGTTGCAGTGTAAGTCCATGTTGCCCACTCACAACCTGTCCACTTGTTCCCTCAGGGTTGCTGCACGGACGTCGCCAGCCCATTCAGAGCAACCGTGTTGTAGCTTGCGCTGCAGAGCATTGGTCTACATGTAAGTTCGAAGTGTGTTGAAATTATCAGCTCCCCTCATGCACTCATCTTTTCCTTTGCAGCACGTGTGTGGACATTTCGTGCAATTGATGGCTGCGAATGTGCGACATAGTCAGCAGGTATGTTATAGCTATAGTATTTTTTATTGTGATCTTCAGTGGCAGTATCTTGAATTGCAAAAATCATGTACCCTTTCAGTGACAGTATTCTTGCATTTTTGTTTGTTTTCTAGGGAAAAACTTTTTTACAACAGATTCAACATGAGAATACAACCTGCATACAGTAACCCGTCCTCTTCCAGCGTCAAGCGTGAAGAATGCCTCTTGAAGGTTGAAAGCATGCATTAATGCCTTTAATAAAATTGTTTGATTTTAAGACAACTTGCGTTGTGTTTGGTTGCTTCCTATAGGCATATGCATTTGATGTACGATGAGGCCTGTGCCTGATATAAAACACTTTGTGGGCTTGTATATAAACTCATTTAGTATATGACAGTTATATTAGTGGCTGCAGTCACAAAGGCCTGCAACATGCCAATGTCCTCTTTAGGTCCGCGGCGGATATCCGCGGATATCCGTTCGGATGTCCGTGGGAGATCTTTCCAGTTACAAATGTACCTCCGTCGGACGTCCCTCGGAGATCCGTCGGAGGTCGGCGGATCTCCCACGGATATCCGTACATCCGTTAAGGGACGTACAGTGGTTGATTGGGAGGTAATACCTAAGAAGCGCGGGGAGAAGAGCCTATTCGTACTTAACATATATTCACCACCACGCAAGAAGAGACATGACTTCAGAGAAATCATTAGAGCGGTGATCGGCCTGGTAAAACAAAACCACCTTGTGATTGTAGGAGATTTCAATGCTCCGCACAAAGAGTGGGGCTACAAGATGAATACAAAGAAAGGAAAAACCATCCTAGATGGAGTGGACACGCACGGGCTGGAAATCGTTACCGATAGCAGATACCCTACTAGGGTCGGAAACAGCGTTTCAAGAGACACTAGCCCTGATTTGACCATCATAGGAAATATCCTAGACTACGAATGGTCTAACACCGGGGAGCAGTTCGGAAGTGACCACTACGTAATTCAAACGCAAATTAAACTTACAAGGTTCAGCACAATCCAGAGAAAGACAAAAATCACAGATTGGAAAAAATTCCGTGAACAGTTGGAGAATGAAGCCAGAAGAACTGCGATAACGGACATCGAAAAGTGGACCAAACGACTACGGGAGGTCCACAGAGACAATACTACAGAGCTAGAGGTCACCGATGAATTTCCACGTGCGGATAAACGATTGCTACATCTTTGGGAGGCTCGTAGGGGACTGACGAAAAGATGGAAGAAACAAAAACATAACAGGAAATTGAGACTCAGAATAGCTCAGATCAATAAGGAGATAGAAGACCACACTGCAAACTTACTTAGAGATAACTGGCACTAAATTTGCAATGAACTAAACGGCAACTTGGGTAGCGCTAAAACATGGGCGCTGCTCAGGCACCTCATAGACCCGACAAAATCGAAAAGAGAAAACAGCAAAACGATAGAACGTATCACGCACAATTTTCAGGGAACGGACGCCCAGATTACAGATTTTCTTTGGTCCAGGTACGTCGGAAGCACGCAAGTGCCACCCTGCACCATGGTATATACAGGGACAAGGAACTCGAAGCTGGATGAACCGATAAAAGACTACGAGGTATACGCGGCTGCCAGGTCATTCACAAGGAACACAACACCGGGAAAAGATCAAGTAACAAATGCAATGATCAGAAACCTCAGTGATGACCAAATCGAAAGCCTGACTGGACTAATCAACGAGCACTGGGAAAGGGGCACGGTCCCGGCGGAGTGGAAACACGCTGAGATTATCGTGATACCTAACCCAGGGAAAACACCCAGTTTGGAGAACCTTAGGCCCATTTCACTAACTTCATGCCTCGGTAAACTATACGAGAAAGTGGTCAAGACTAGACTGAGCATTTACATGGAGGACAACGGTCTGTTTCCGGATACCATGTTCGGGTTCAGAACGGGGCTCTCCACGCAAGACGTGATGCTCCAGTTAAGAGACACGGTACTAAAACAAATATCGGGCACTCGAGAAGGCATAATCTTGGCCGTAGACCTCAAAGGGGCCTTCGACAGCATCGGCCACAATGCCATTCTCACAGAACTCTCGGCAACAAACTGTGGGGAAAGGATCTTCGCATACGTAAAGGCCTTCCTGTCTAACAGAACAGCAACGATCGGCATCAACAACATTAGGTCAGAAAAGAAGACGACGCCAAACAGAGGGACGCCACAAGGATCCATCATCTCACCTTTGCTCTTTAACATAGCAATGATTGGATTAACTAGGAGACTGAAAAACATCAAAGATGTAGAACATTCAGTTTATGCGGACGACATCACAGTGTGGATGACAAAAGGATCGACGGGAAACAAGCAAGAAATACTGCAAAGAGCGGCAGATGAGATCGGTCAATTTGCTTTATTTAGCGGGATGCAGTGCTCCCCAGAAAAATCAGAATTTATTAGACTTCACAAAAATAAAGAGGACAGGGGAACGATAGAATTAGAGATAGATGGACAACCCGTAAGAAGGACAAATAAGCTTCGTATCTTGGGAATGTGGCTGCAGGAGAAAGGCAAACGGGACCATACCATCCAGCTCTTGGAACACTCCACGAAACAGATATGCAGGATGTTAAGCCGGATTACGAACAAGAGAAAAGGGGTGAAGGAGCGAGATGCGTTACGGATCACTTCTGCGCTCATCATACCGAGGATGACGTACGCGCTTCCGTACCTACAACCTAACAAAGGGGAAAAGAACAAAATGGAAACATGCATCAGAAGGGCGTATAAGCAAGCCTTAGGCGTCATGACTTGCGCCTCGACAGCGAAGCTGATGAACATGGGGGTGTACGGCACCTATGAGGAGCACAGCGAAACCATGCTCAGATTTCAAATGGAAAGACTTAAAAGAACAGCCGCTGGCCGCGCACTACTGATCAAGCTAGGATACCCGGCAGAAGACGAGGGCGAAGACAAGACAGACATTGACAGCCAAATTAGGAGCACTTTCTTGGTTAAACCAGTGCCCAGAAACATGGACCCGAAGAACCACGAAGGAAGACGGGCGGCGAGATCATTGGAGTTGGACAGGTTCCTAAAGAAGAAACAGATGGTTCTGTATGTTGACGCGTCCAAGTACAGAACGAAGGAAAACGCTAGGGCGGTAGCAGTAGTGAATGCCAATGAGAATATAGTTACTGGTGCATCAGTGCGCACAAGGACAACACAAGGAGCGGAAGAGATCGCCATAGCTCTAGCCCTGACTGAAGCCAATCGGCAGGGACTGAGTTACTGGATAGCCACGGATTCTCAGGCTGCAGCAAGGGCGTACAGAGATGGAAGGATCGGCCGAAAAGCCGCGAGTATCTTCTTCGAACAAAAACAACACAGACATGGATCAAACAACACAAACATTCAACACACCATCATTTGGGTCCCTGACACTGGGGTTGAGGGAAATCTCATGGCAGACACCGTTGTCCGAGGGTTCACGAACCGGAGGGCGGGTTTGCCGGTGGAACCCTTCAGCACGCCAGAATCTTACGGGGAGGCAATGAAGGCGTTGTTGGGAGCGCGCAAGAAGTACTCGGCTCCGGCGGATATCCTCGACAGAGAGCAGGCCACCACGCTCAGACGACTACAAACAGACACCTACCCAAGCAGAGCCATGTATCACAAAATGTGGCCGAACAGATACGCGAAAGAGTGCGTGTGGTGTGGGGGCTACGCCACAACGTACCACGCCACCTGGGGCTGCGAAAAAAGCCCTTTACTACCAAAGGTAAATAGCCCTAGTCTAGAGCAGTGGGAGGCCCTCCTGGCTGACTCCGACCCGAGCACTCAGCTTATGCTGGTGACGAGGGCCAAGGCAGCGGCGGAGGCAAACGGTATCCTGGACTAGGGAAGACCGACCACTGTAGCTCCACATCTATCTATCCCCATCCCCCTACTCCCTAACTCTTCCTTTTGAAAAAATAAATAAATAAATAAATGTTTTTACTACTACTACTACTCCAGTCCGGCTGTGGTATACGAGCCGAAACGAATTGGAACATCTGACGCCAACGAGATCATGTGATCGCCGCTACGCGCATACTGTCACGATCGAGCGACGTGTGGAAAACAGCCGGCAACTCTTACACTAAGTGCTAACAGTGCCATTCAACCCCCGTGCCCATAGAAATAAGCCAGTCGTCCATGACACGGGTAGCCTAGGGGAAGCGGCTCCCCTCGAATCCGGCCGTGCCCGTGACAGGGAAACGTCCGTAGCACCGTTCGAGGCAGTCACGCACATGGTCTAATTGCTATAGCTAATGGTGCCCCCAGTGAGCCACTACACTGCGAGCCGGGGTGCGCGCTGAGGTTATAGACCGAGGTAGAGCGCTCGCGTCGACTGTTTCAACCTCACCGCCGCATGTGCTCGTGCATTAAAAATACCGTGGGTAGTCTATGGGGCAGAAACGTGGAGGCTAACAAAGAGGGTTCAGCTTAGGTTAAGGACAACG
Source organism: Amblyomma mixtum (assembly GCF_055824585.1). NCBI lineage: Eukaryota > Metazoa > Arthropoda > Arachnida > Ixodida > Ixodidae > Amblyomma > Amblyomma mixtum. The sequence goes on from NC_143021.1 coordinate 184,921,848, forward strand.
CAGCTATCTATGGAAAGAAAAATGATAGGCGTAACGCTAATAGATCGGAAGCGGGCGGAGTGGGGTGAGAGAACAAACGCGGGTTAATGACATACAAGACGAAATGAAGAGGAAGAAATGGCCTTTGGCAGGGCATGTAATGCGAATGCAAGATAACTGCTGGTCCGTAAGAGTAACGGAGTGGATTCCAAGAGAAGGCAAGTGTAGCAGGCAAGGGCGTCCGCAGAATTTTTTGCAGGGGGGGGGCCCCATTGGTTGTTGGCGCCGGAGGGGGGGGGGGGGTATGTTCGTAGCAAAAAGGCACTATTTGCGGAGTAAATTTATTTATTTATATACAAATAAAATAAATAAGTAAAATACACACATGAAAGAAAAATTACAAACAGCAAATTAAAGCGAGGCTAGGAGAGATACATTGGAGTTTATCAACGAAGAAACAATTAAAATTAATAAAAATGCAAAAAGATACTATCACTTCGTGGAGAAGAGTGCTCAGTCTTGCTGCATACGGGTTCTCGACACACCCGGATTGATGACCAGCACACAGCACAATATGTTCACAAACACGCAACGACAGTCACTCAGTCAGTCTTCCTTGAACAGAAACTGTAGACGCCTCGGATTTTTCTGGGCGAATTGCGTGATGACACTGGTGATAAATTCATTTCTGTGCTTCATTACACGCTCTCGGTGCACACTCATCATACAAAGGCCGTCCAGTCTGTCGTTTGTCATCGTTGAGCGTAGCCACGTTTTCACTCTCCTCATTGTACTGAAGGAGCGTTCGACTATACAGGTAGTAACTGGCAAAGCCAGAGCCACCTCAATGGCTTTTGCAACACCAGGGAAGAATGTCTTGGCCTGATGTAGAAGCTCGCAGTAAGTTATTTCTGATGGGTCCCCAGTTTTGTTGCACCACATCTCGTACCAAGAGATGGCCTCTTCCTTGAAGTTGTCGATGCCGTAAAAGCACTGGAGTTCTTCGGCGAGAACAGCGAACTCAACACGGCTCAAGTGCTTCATTTTTGATGGATGCAGCTGGAGAAGTTTGAAGCTCCTCTCATTGCTTTCAGAAAAGCGCCGAGCTAAAGAAGCAGTGAGGGAGTCCAAGTACGGCACATATATTGCCACACGGTAGTATTCCTCTGGCGACTGAATCCCGTAGTTGTCTCGGTGGGCCTGACGAGAGACTTGTCTTGGTACAGATATCACCACATTTAAGTGATTGGCTGCCTCCCTTGCTGCATTCATGATGTTAGAGAACTCCTCTACAGCGTTTGTCCGGTGGCCGCGAAAAATACGTTGTAGCTCAGTGATGTGGCCATGCACAGAATGGAAGTCCATGGATACACCTTGCAGAATGTTCGTAGCTGGTTCGAGCCGAGCGCTGTACTTCGCTACAATATGCAAGCAGACGATGAAAGATGAGCTTGTTGTTGCGCAGTAGAGGATGTGAGCTCGTTGTCTAGTTGCAGCGTTCGAGCATGATTCCGTGGACGCGAGCTGCTCGAGTGCTTCGACTATGGCCACGTAATGCTGAGAGAAGATCCTAATAGACTTGTACTTTGCAGACCATCTTGTCTCACACAGCATCGGAATGTTGGGCACCAATTTTCTCCGGAGCACGCTCTCGCGGAAGAAGTTTATGGTTTGTTTGATTATCCCAATTGTGTTTCGAATTTCAGAGACGTCGTTCAAATCGTTGATGACGAGATTTAGTTTGTGACTTGCACAGTGGAAAAATAGTGCCTTCGGGAACTGTTTTTGTATAATTTTGTTCACTCCAGCTTCTTTTCCAGCCATTGTAGAGCATCCATCGTACCCCTGTCCAACGAGGTTCGAAAGAATCAGTCCGACATTCGTCAAAAGCTTCAAGATTGCCGCGGCGATGCAAGCGGAGTTTAATTGCTCCAGCTCTACAAATCCCAAAAACTGCTCTCGAACGCACACTTCGACTTCCGCCTTGTCAATAAAGCGAACGCCTATAGACATCTGCTCTTTTCCTGAAATATCTGCAGTTTCGTCAGCAAGAACGGAAAAAGCAAACGCTTTGTTAGTTTCGGTAACTATCTGCTCTCTCAGGATGTCGCCACAGATTGTGATGATCTCGTTCTGGACGCGGACAGAAGTGTACTTGGCATTGCCAGCAGAAGAAGCGAAGTGCTCCTGAAGTAGAGTATCTCCAGCTTCTACACGAAAGTCAAGCAGATCATTGAAGACTCCACTATCGGACTGCTTGCCGCGAATCGGCAAGTCATGCGTCGCGCAAAAGACAATGGTGGAAACTATTGGAAATAGTTTCTCACGGTTCCTTTCAACTTGCGCGTGCAGTGCTCTGTTCAGCTGCTGTACAACGGGTAGCTGCTTGCCTTTCATCACATCCATAAAGTTCTGTGAGGCCGTCATTGCCTCCTGGTGCCATTGGGATTTTACGTGATCCCTGCACGCCTCGTGCATTTTTCTGTAGTTACTGAAAGCGCGCACGATAAAACTACCTTGAGTACCCCGGTGAACACGCGGAGGAAAAATGACGCAAAAACGACAAAAGGCGCCTTTCGCTGTCGCTGAGTACGCAAGCCAGGGGGCGTAATCTCCCAGCCACTGATGTCGAAAAGGCCTCTTTCCAGGTGTTACATCCTTATTAAAATCATATGTGACATTTGGCGACCATGGCTTAGTAAGAAGACGTAACTTCAAAAAGTCCGGTATGCCAGTGAGTTTAGCTTTGCCTAGAAACTCTCCTAAGTCATATTCTTGAGGCAAGTTATTTGTTTTCTTGATGTTGTCTCCGGACTTCGATCCCAAGCAAGCAGAAAGGGAATCGTTTCGGCTTACTGCGTGACCGGAGCTCGCTGGTGGAGTTCCTTCCATGGAGACGACGACGCCGGCTACTGTCCGGTGATGAAAGGTTGCATCGCTCTGGTCAAATCCGGACTTGAATCCCAAGAAAAGAGAAATGGAATCATCTCGGCCTGCTGCATCACCTGAACTCACTGTTGACAGAGTCCCTTCCATGGAGTCGACGACATCAGCTACTGTCCGGTGATAAAAACTTGCATCACTCTGTTCAAATGCTACACCGTTGTCACATGTCACACCAGAATCTGCAGGGGCGCATTTGGATAATGCTTCGTCAGACAACCGCTGACGCTTGAAGAAGCGTCGAATATCCATCATTCGGGACCGCGCGAGACAAAGCTGGCTATGGAGTTCCTCGGGGTTGGTAGTGTTAAAAATATATACACATTGATTGGAAAAACGGTTGAATGCGTACGTTGAAAACAAAAAATGACTATGTATGCAGCGAAAACTTATTTACAAGATAAATGCACGCTCGCAGCTTCATACACCTCGCTCCATCTTGCTCGCGCAACCGCACAGTCGAGTATTTGCACACACACTACTCGCCGCTCGTCGTTTTCTCGTCCGCTGTCTTGGTTGTTCTCAGCTTCGTTGACAACCGGCCACTAAAAACACCGAAGCACAAACAAAGAGGCGCGCACACGCAAGGAACGCCGCGCGACTTCCGAGGGGAATGGACACTCGCCACTCCGGTCGGAAAATTTGTTTTGTGTGTTTTTATGAGGTTCAGAGCCCCAAAACGACTCAGGCTATGAGGGACGGACGGTCTCTTTACCATGCACTGACATCGCACAGTCATGGGCGCTGTTGGGATTTGAGGCCCAGCCAGAGGTGACAGGCGAGCCAGGCAGGCGCCATCGGGCTGCCTTGACCAAAGGCGCTGGTTTCCGGAGAAGACGCAAGGAACGCTGGTGTGGGGGCGCCTCTAGAGACTGCGTCGCCGTGAACAAAAGCAGCTAATCCCCTTTGCCGAAAATTCTGAAAGCGGCGCTTGTACCGAACTGCGCTCTCCCGTGGATCGGAGGAGACAGCGAGCGGCGGCGGCGCCAACTCATCGCCCGCTTGCCCCTGAGCAGTCCGACAAAGCGGGGATGGACACGGCTGATTTGTCCCTCCCTCCTGAAGAATTCATCGGTGGCCGGGGTGTGCACTGTCTGCCTCCGTGTCGCTATCTCTCTAGAGATCAAAGAAACAGGCACACATCTCAAGACGGCTCGAAACACATGCTCGCCGGTGCCGCTGTATGTCTGCAACGACGCGTCCCCGGACGCGGCACTTTGCAGATGTGACCCAAAGCGTGGAAGCAGGGCCGCTTTTACTCTTTTGGCTGAGCGCACCGCCGCCCCTGACGTGCGGCCATCACTCACGGTTCGAGTGAGTGGTTTTCCAGGGGGGTGCAGCCGCCCCCCCTTGCCCCCCCCCTCCGGACGCCCATGGTAGCAGGGGGCGGCAGAAAGTTAGGTGGGCGGATGAGATTAAGAAGTTTGCGGGGATACAGTGGCGGCAACTCACAAAGGACAGGGTTAATTGGAGAGACATGGGAGAGGCCTTTGCCCTGCAGTGGGAGTAGTCAGGCTGATGATGATGACGATGAGTCTGTAACTGATAATGGTTCTTTTGGCGGGACTGAGGCATTTTGTATAAACGGGTGGCTCAAATTACAAGAGTTCAAATTAACAACCTTACACGCACATACACTGGCCAATTAACTCCCACCAATCTTTTAACACATACATATTGAACACCCATGTGAGAAGGTCCGCATTACTTTGCCGCGCAACATACCATAGTGATGCCCCGATAGCGATGAAAGTAAATTGTTTATGGTTACAAAAAATCTTGTCACAGCTATCACTACAACCGAAATTATGCAGCGTTTACGAGTTTGGACGCATAACCGCAGTTGCAAGATGATTACTTAAACACAACCAAGTGTTCTAAAACTGAACACTGCCTGAAAGGCGAGATCAGATGGAAACCATCGACAGTTCAGAGAGTGCACTCAACTTTGAATGACATTGTGAAGAATGAAAACAAACAATCAACACCACTGAAACATTTATTATTGCATAACCGGGCTACACGTACTGTACAAAAATAAACACATTTATGAGCAAGCTTTTACTGTGTGTGATAGAAATGTCCCACCAGCACCTGGGCTACCGAAACAAAAAGGGAAAACAAAACAAAAAGTAACAAAAAACCACTGATACAGTGTTCCAAAAATATATGCAAGCTTTTCACTTCACAACACCAACAGTTCACAGAAGCAGAGGTTGAGGGTACAACAACGGCTAGCTTTTACCTCAGCTGGAAACATTTTTGTAGGCACTGCTGACCTCCACACATCGCAGCTCCCGAATTCGAAAACAGTTAACAGTGGGCAAGATTATTACTGTAGTAACTGCTCAAAACAGCAGCAATTAAGTGCAATGTTAGTGACAGCAATACTATACACATGGCCGTCTGCCATGTCAACAATGTCGCACAACAATGTGTCACGGCTCCGTCTACACGATGAGGACCAAGCTATTGACTAGCGCATTAGCACCATCTGCACATAGTACGCAAGCTGTTAGAGGAGTCCAAGGGGCATCGATCCTTTAGGGACAACAAACGCTGATTTCCATAGGACCCACCTACATGTAAACACTGTATGGGCGACAATAATGGAATTCGTTGGCAGATACCACAGTTAAGCCTAACCTCCATATTCAACAGAGGTGCATGCGTAGTGTATGAGAGCCATGTTTAAACGGAGACTGAGAACAACAAATTCGACTTCAGTCTGCATCGATGCAATAAAATAACAAATGGGCTGCTTTAAAAGGAAGCTATAAAAGGAAGTTTTTGACGCGAGTCTCTGAGGCTTGAATATACCACTATTCACTTCGCATCAGCAATCACGGAGTCTTTTTCACTCTTGATGCGACGATTTTGAACTGAGTGGTTGTATAAAAAAAAGTCTCAATTCAATCTTCTTACCAATGAATGCATCTTGTGTTAATAAAAGAGCGAAAAGATTAATTTGCATCCAGAAAAAAACTTGAGTTGTACGCAGTGTCCCTTTAAACTTATCAATCAACTGGTAAGTAACATTTGTTGCCACAGTGGTGAACACAACTAGCTGAAAGCATGCCAACCAAGTACTGCAGTCGAATGCAGTTCTTTGTCGGCATGCTTTCAGCTAGTTGTGTTCATCAGTCCAATGCAGTTGCAGCATCTAATGTGAGCTTCTGCCTAACCTAACCTAACCTTGACTCCCCTCGGCACAAGGTCCAGTATGTTCGAAACAGTCTCAGTCGCCCTCCAAGAAATGATTAAGCTTCACAACAGCTTAGTCATGAAATGTAACCACAGGCCTAAGCTATGTTGTCTTTACGGAAAAAGAAAATAAAAAAAGGTTACCTTGAAGGAACGTATATGCCAATGTTAAGCATACCCGGCTCCTGTGAAGAACGCCAGAGCAGTGGAAATTCTGACATTCTCAAGGATGCCTTAGTACCTTCACCCGATGCCCACTTGTTATAGACTGTCAGCTTGTGTAAGAGAAGTGCTAATACTGAAAATAAGGTAGTCCAGGACTACATGCCTATCACACAATAGGGAGAGACCAGCAATGGCATAGTCCATAGTCATATCAGAACATTCCTGTAACCCGTTACCTTCCCATGACGATCCAGTATAGTGCAGTTGCTATTCTCTTTCTATATATTATCTAAATATCCCTTAAATTTCTCCTGTGTTCTCAATCCTACTATCTTCTACCTTTCTATCTCCTTCGCATCTATTACTTTCTACCTTCCCTCCTTTCTCGTTTTCATCCACTGCAGTGTCTGCTTGGAATGTGGCAGCTATGGCACCTGTTTAGTTCTCATTCTAGATAAGTGCCAACACGTAATCCTCTCTTTTGCTCTCTAAACATCGGTCCTGAGTACGAGCACGTTACAAAGGATGCAATGTCCTGAAACTGTGCTACCACAAACATGGCTAGTTCCAAAACTGGCAAGCAGTGAAAGACGGTTTGCACACCACAGAGGGCGGTCCCAAAAGCCAAGTAGTACGAGGAAAGTACGAAAGCCCCAAGCAATCTGCTATGCCTAAGCCATTGTCACGTTCACACCAGATCACTATCATGTACTGCAGCACATTAGAAAACCACCAGAGTTCTTTGTCTGGGACATGTTAAGAACAGATGGCAATCGAAAGATGCAATATGGTTGCTTCAGAAAGTCCATATTACTTAAAATTGAACAGCTATTCTCATATTGAAGAGGGTATCCTCACACACTCAACAGTTTTTCATAACGCAATGTCTAGTACTGTTTTTCAACAGTGGGCACAAATTGTAGACTAACACCCCTCGGCCCTAGCACTGTTAAACTGCAACTTTCAGAAAACTATCAACGTGAATTTGTCAGTTAACCAAAAGTGTTCTTATTTCTGCCATGTCATCACTGAGATGAGCGCTATCTAACTAAACCCAACCGGATGAAACAGAACATCTCATGGTTGCCTTGAAATTCACAGAAGTGATGCTTGATAACACTTTTACAGCAAATATACTAATGCCGTAATCCAATCAGTGATCCATAGCACAGCCCTGAATATGTGAAGGAGAACAAAATCTATCTCAGCCAATAAGAACGCAGGATTCAAATGGAAGTCACACATTGAAGCACACTTTTTAGTTTGCAGGCAAGAAACTTCCAACTGGGATATGCCATAAGATAACAGAACAGTGCTCGCAGGTCAGTGATATTTAAAACGTTATATACCACTCTCCCAATTATTACCAAGCATAACAACCTTATAAATCAGCTGCACAGAAACTCCCACTAACCCATATTTTACGTCTTAATGTCAACTACAGCAAATCACAGTTCACTAGCTGATTAATTCGACCACATGTAATCGGTAGGCAAGTTCACTTACGAGGGTCACTTTTTCCTCCTACATAACAAATAGCCTTTCGCACACCAAAGTATTTTGCAGTCCAGAGGTACGAGTCCTAATGACTTCTCAAACCGGCTACACAACTGCAAGCTATGGCACTAAACTCGTACCTTGAATGACATTCACAGCATACACACAACACACATATGTGGTTCAGCCTCACAACTGCTGGCACAAAGCTTCCCACAAAAATCGTAACCTCCCACAAGCTATAAGATGCTCATGCACAAGCACACTCTAAGTCAAGGTGCAAAGTGCTCGACATTCTGGAATCTTCATTAACACCTCGCCCAAAAGGCCAAAAAAGATCTTCTAATGAGACACAAGAGATCGTCTCACTGCCAAGATGGAAAACGAAAGAGCATCTCATCACCACAAAACCAAGGGCGTCTCTAAAGAGAGATCACGCAACAACAGAGTAAAATAAAAAAACTCAACAAACCTATAAAAATGCACGCAGCGTCGCCAATACAAACTCAGGTACAAAAACAAAAGCCATTTTGTGTGGGTCTTTTCAACACTAAACACTGCATAGAGGTAAAAAAGGGTGAAAATAATAATAAGCGCACAAAGCCACTTTGCAAATGAAATAATTCTCTGGAATAGAAGCAATGCTCAAATCTGCAGTGCAGCATTGCACCTCATAGGGTAATGCAATAATGGCAATAATGTGCAGTTTTCCCTATACAACGTTTTACAGGCTATAAGCATGTAAACAGGCCGCTACAGCCTAGATATATGTATATTAGACCAGCCACAATAAAACTGATGTTTTTTTGCAAGGTACTAAATGTACTACACTTCAGACTGAGAGAGCTCCTTGAAACTGTGAGCACTGTAAAATGAGCTCTGCACTATATTCCAACACCTGTCACACATACACAAAGAAAATTACTTCAAAACTAATCCACATAACATCAATGCTCAACACACCAGCAGCTTCACAAACAAGAACGGAATGCGCAAACTGGTCTCACTTGTTCGCTCGGCAACACTGGAAAGACTTTCGAAGCCAACAGTTTTAATGGACGCATTTACCCTCTGAAGAGCATGATGGCACACAGACACCTCATTCAGAGAAAACTACCCATGTGCATTCTTTCCTTGCATGCAAACTACGAAAGTCGCCACGAATTCGGGCCTACAACCAGCCAAACACAAGCTACGGTGCAATGATGGCACGTGAACATATCTTTGCAACATAAGTGGTAAACGTTTTTGATGCAAAGTCAATGTAATGTAGGCCGCGCTCAAGCCAACCAACAAACCTAACCAACACTATGGGCTTGATTCTATTACACCATTCAAAACTGAGTCTAAACCTTGCTCTATTAAATACAGTTATCAGGCACTAAATCACGCATTGCCGCCCAACACATAAAGTAAGATGGCAACAGAAACAGCAAGCGTGCTTTCATTCCACAAATTTTTTAATGCACAGAGTTTTCTAATAGTTAATTAGGCTTAAGTTAGAACAAGCGTCCAAGTCGTGTGAACAATTTGAAATCCTATGCACTCATCACTGACTAGATAGTTGGTTGATGCACTGTAGTGTGCTTAACCGGAAGTAAATAGTGTAAAAAAATTTAGCAGGCAAGGGGTGCCAGATTTAAAACCACATAGGTGAACCTATCATTCCTTCAACACTTCATTAAAAAAAAAAATGGGACAAAAGAGGTTGACGCGATTGCATGCATAAGTTGACTCGTGTGAAAGTCGCAACTTTTCTCAAACACAAAATTTCGGAAAATGGCACTAACTTGCCCATGATAATATGCTATATGAGCATGAAAATAGAAAAGACAGGTTTCAATGACCAACTATGAAACAAAGATGCTCATGTAGACAGAGCATGAGACTTCAAGATTGGAATCACACACTAAGCTATAAAAGTTGGAAACAAAAAATATGCTAACCATGCAAGGCTATGTGTATAAGCCCTGAAACGGCAGATGGATTGGAACTGAAGGCCACAACAAAAAAAGCCCGAAAAAGAAAAGGCAAATGCAACAGGTCAACATCGTGGCCCACTTAGCCACATATGCTTTAATGTGGATAGCATGGATGCTACACAAACCTAGCAGAAAGAGTCGTGTAAAAGTTGGCTGAAAAATTCTGCTTCAAATACAATAATATTACAATTCGTGCACGATCGATACAGAGAACTTTAGCCAACTATTAATGGTTTCAGAAAATAGAAATCTGCAAGATTCTTCAAACTACACACCTGCAGATAAAAAGCACACAAATTTCTTGTACCGCACTTGCCTTTCACAATTCCACCTGCTTTTTCCAGTTCAGCAGCTTCACGCTGAATTAATTAATAGTTTCACATTAACATTCCCGCTAAACCAAAAAGATCCAGGGGCTGTGATGGTGGCAGTTTATAAACATATTACACATGCACAGTCTTTAATCAAAGTTCATAGCTGTAGGTACTGAAATAGCAAATAGAATTTATCGTAATTAACACAACGGAGAAAAAAAAACAGCAGAAAATCAAGCACTTGGGGCAAACTACAGTGCTTGTCATTGTATTTGAGACAACCTTGCTACACAGCTATGAACCATACAGTCTGCAAGAAATTTGACGGCTCAACAGAAATTTTATCTGCGGCATCATTAATGACTGGTTATAAAACAACAATTTTTTTCTCCGTATACCGATAGAGAAATACGAGGCAGTCACTGGCTATTGCTGTGTTTTTGCCATTGTAGCATAAATGCTTCGAACAATGCACGTTAGACTCCACACGAAATCTGCCTACCTTACATTACAGAACTGCTTAAAAGAAACATCACGACCAATACCTGGGTGCAAGAACCCCTCATTTAAACATTACGACGCACGAATCTCCAATTGCTGGTTGTCTGATGTTACTATACGGGGTGACAACACCACAGAGTTCACGATGATACACACACACTTTCAAATTGCTACTAGTGTGTAACTGTCTACAACCGGGCTGTTTCAATAGGAATTGCGGCTTCGAACTGTAAAACACAGAGGGGAAGTCTTGGCAGATGTCACCATTTTTCGCAAATAAACAATGAAAAGATTCACAGAATGAGCCAGTAAGTGTCCTGCCCAGCCACCAGCCATTTCCCGCCCTTAAGCAACCTTGCGGACTCGTCATAACCGCACTAACACCTCCGCATCATTGCAAACAAGGGGGGGAGGGTCACGTGAGCAACAGACTGACGGCGGAGGTCGCCAGAATAGCTCATCGACGTTGATGGGTGGGAACAGCTGGGAGTTCTGCGCAATGGGTCGAGCTGCATCACTGGCTGCTGTACCGCACGATGCCGAACTTGAGCCGCATCTGTTCGAGGAAGACCCAGGTGAGGATGGTGTGTGGGCCGAGCCGCACAAAGGCTGGAATGTAGCCCTGGAAATAAATGCGCGGGGAAAGGAAAAGAACTTAATGCAGGGTGGTCCAAGGATAAAAGAAGAAAATATGAACTGCTTCTCTGATTTTAATCGAATTTCTTTTGTTGTATATATACAGTCAAGCCCACTTATAACAATATTCAAGTGCCATGGAAATACCATTGTTATAGCCAGTAATTGTTATAACAGGGTTGTGCCGAAAAAAATAAAAGATGACAAACTTCAGAGCATTTATTCACAGTAAATACCCGGAGGGGTTTGATTGTTCTAATGCCTGTAAAACCTCATTAATTCGAACTTCAGGAAACCGGAACAATGTTCACCGTTCACCGATGACCAAAGCACCGCCATCACTGCACCACCAGGAGCTTTGCGCACCTCCATGTCACAGGAATCAAGCCGGCTTTTTGGAAGTGATTCTTATGGGAAATTCAAGAAGCATGCAGAACCAAGGGTGCGGTGACAGCTGACAAGAGAAAAAAAATGCGCTGGCTGCATGCACGCACGCTGCACTGACTGATTAGGGGTACGCATGGCGTGTGTAGCCAATGCAGCAATGCAGCAGCTCTCCTGACGCAATGACGCCTGCCTCTCTTGCTTTCGTGGCGTTGCTGCGCCAGCTTAGTCCATTGGTCGGCCCCACATGTGCGCGCTTTTGTGTTGTAAGCATGGTTTTGCTAGTGTGGTTGTAGCATTTCTTTTATTTTTCTGTAATGGATGACACTCAAGTACCAGATTTAATTGTTATAACCAATAATGTGCCTTGACAGCATTGCTGTCAAGCAATGTTAGCAATGTTAGCATTGCTGCTAACTTTGAAGATAACATGAATATATGCTCAGAGGGAACCAGGAACAATCATTTTTGTAGCTCACTAAAGGAACACCAAACACACGCATGCAGAACCCACAGAAAAGCCCAGAGACTTTGGAAGCCTGTTGCTCCAAGAGAAGTCCCTCCAAATCATGGTGTGTGCTGTGTTGCCATCCTTGGGCCACAGAGGCCACATATCTTCAAACCTTAGCAGCGCAGGAAAAAAGGAATGCGGTATTCAACGTTTCACTCTCTCCGGTTGATGAGAGCAATGCACGACAGCACAGATAGCTTGCTTCCCGAGGTGCACAATTTAAGTTCGGTGCTAATCAAGCGTGTTGATAGGTGGCATTTTATTCTCTCTATCAGCTGACAGAAGCCCAGGCTACTTCTGGGTGCTACGGCCGTGTGATGAAAGCACTCACCTTGAAGAAAGCCATGACTCCCAATTTCTTGGTCTCTAGGGCACAGTGTAATATACTCTGGAGTGAGAAATGCAAAAACACAAACAAGGTCCCATGACACAAAAGAACTGCACAGCATACCAGGATCACAGCAAGAGAGAAGACAAACACTTCAAGTGGCAACAACGGAGCCACACACAAAGGCTATCTCACACAGTCACAAACTTACATTTCACCCGAGCGCTTATTATGTTCTTCTACCGACCATATTCAAGAAGAACAAGCTGCCTGCATGCATCATCCTTACACTAGATTATCAAGGTTCCATGTCTGCACTGAGACATTAGGTAAGCCAACTTTCTGAAGAAACCAACCACGCACTCTGATATGGATAGCGGCTCATTCACCACACAGTGTGATTAACGATAGTTGCTCACCCGTGCACGTTCATCACCCCTATTGGCAACACATAATCACCCCTGACCGTAAATAAAACAAATGATGGCATTACTCAAGTACATTTCACTTTCCAAGCACATGTTAACCACTTTTGCAACCGGAGGTTCAAAAGCCATGCAAGTCGTTATACACGAAGATGCAAAGGGACAAGTCACAGGTTAGGCGGGCCTGCCGAAATTTCACCTGCCGTCCACCGAGACTGGCTGAGTGTGCTACCATTTACAGTAGCTCACACCTTAGAACAGAGGTTCACGGGACCACTCATCAGGGTGTGGAAGAGCCATGTTAGATACCTTCACCTAACCCAACTACTTTTGACACTTGAATCGAAACAAATTCTAAGCTCTACTGTCAGCATACCAAAGAGCACTGCCATGTATAAATGGTTCTTATTGTATTGCTCAAGTACGGCCTGATGCACAGAGCTCAGTTTTCACCATGTGCTCAACAAACAAATTTATATGAATAGCTATGAAGATTCCTAGTCCTATTCATGAATAAAAGGAACATGCAACAGCTGGCCAAACATGTCTGCCAATGTGAACTCACTACGTAGAATACATTTTTTCAGCGCAAAAAAAAAAACACAGGACAAAGAAAGGAGAACACGCAGGACGAAATCAGTGTTCGTCGAGCTGGAGCCGAGTATATATATTTTGTTGCACTGAAAATTTTGCAAAAATAAACTTCATCATGGCTGGGTTTGACTGCACCAAACTGTGCTCATTCCAGAGAGTGTAATGCTCACCCTGTATTCGCCCGGCTTGGCATTCATCATTCGCGTCTTCATGACATCCAAGGGCTGCGTCAGTGTCGTAGCGATGCCAGCCTGAAAGGACAGGGGAAATACAGTTTTGTTCGTGCCAAGAAAGCAAGCGAAATGCTAAACAGTGACAACCAATGACCGAATCTCCTGAGAAGAAAAAAAAAATTTGAATAAAATTGGTCCAACTTGTAGCTGGTGAACAAACTGCAGAAGTGCCAGCTATCATCTCATTGCAAGTTGTACATAGCACCAAGCTCACTTATAACAAACAGGAGTAGAATGCGGAATTTGTTTCTTCTATCACAATGTTCACAGCAAGCCAGGCGACTGAAGGTAGCTTTCTTAAAGGGCTACAGGCACTAAATCCTTATCCCATGCTTTCTGAGTACACTGCAGAAGGCACTGAATGCATGGATGAACACGTGGAATTCATCTCAACCTGCCAAACGAATCAATTCGGCCTGCCATGTAGTTTCATTACAAGTTTCGACAGCTTGTCATCAGTGGTTATGCTGCTTAGGTGTGGTTAGCGAGTAGGTGCCACATTGTTCACATTTCTTTTCGTCACAATTGTACCACAATAATAACATAAACAGCACAGCTCCACATGGCAGATCATCTTTTGAAGCTCCATTTCAATGAGGACCAAGGAATTTCGAAGAAAATGTCTTTACAGCACTAAGAAATTAACTAATTAGGCTCCAGTTATATTGCCATAGTATGGGAACTAAATAAGACATACAGAAACTAATTTTATTTTTAAACACAGGAGATAATACATGCAGAAACTTAATTTCATTACAATAGCTAATTTTTCATTTTAAGACCAGCATTTCCCCTTTAATGCAGTACAACTGCAAGCTCACTGAGCTGAATAAGGTATCGTCTGGCTGCAAAAAACCAACTAGCCTGCAAAGATAATCTTTTTTGGTGTTCCGGAAGTATTCGAGATATTCGCTTCGAAATTATTTGAAGAAAATTATTACTCGCTTCGAAGTCATTTCGAACTAGAAAACCACTATTCATACAGGACTGTGTAAAAGCCCATATTCTATGGCAATAACATGCAATAATAAGAAACAGTCACATCGATGTCACTCCTTCAGTGAGAGTTTGCTTTTAAAGGGCCATTTGTAAGTGGTATATCTCTACAAAACAGACAAGGTACTGAGTATGAAGTAAGGCTGACCGGTACCAACTCCAAGAGTGGTAACTAACTAGCACTAACTACACAAGTAACTCTCCAACCCGCTGTGTCATCTAGAGGCTTTTATTTTGCAGATGTACAAAGTTTTCAAAATGGCAGGTGCTTTCGAAAGAAAATGCTCCTCGTCATCAGCAACTCAACGAGGGGCCGTCCAAAATCTGCGGCTGTTTTCATTTATAATGCTTGATATCTCCGACCAAAGCATACTCAAGTTCTGAGCGCTCGCGCCAGCAAAACCAAAAAAAAAAGTAGTCAACGACCTGACTGAACTTGTGAGCGACCACTCATCCTGTGTTTCATCTTCCTTCAGAGCAAAAGCTCTACATCATGACGAAAGCTGCAAAAGCCGGTTCACTGCTGAAGCCTGCCCTTGAGTTGACCTTGTGAGCCTAAATAAAGTTAATAAAATAAATACTAGGCTTCAAACCTGCAGCAGCATGAACAGGTCTGCTTCGCTGGCCACTGCACGAGATCACTATGCTATCACCGCAGCCGATCACTCCTCGTGTTAAACTGCAACACACTATCGCGCTGTGCATTGCACATCGCTGTCTTCTTCAACTAATATCTAATATCAAACTAATATTGTCACCAGATGGGCCAACAATCCAGCAAACAAAAACCATGAGCCACATAATTTTGCACGTCTACTCAGTTTGACTATGTACAAACTCTACCACTTTTTTCATCCCTTTCTTTCAAATTGCCACCCCTAAAAAGTGGAAGCAAACGCAAGACGGAGACAGCCTTACCGCCATGAGGCTCGAGGAGAAGTGTGTCGTCAGGTTGTCGCCAAAGTATCCGGTCGTCAGAAGAAGCTGTTTAATCTGCTCGTAAAATGAGATCTGCGGGTAAAGAAAACAAAACAGGATTGTTACATGAAGATGAAAAAGAAAAAAGTTTGTTTGGGGGGAGAAAAACAATTCTCCCCGGCTTTTCACCAGTTCAGAATGCGACTCAAAGCTGCTGTGAAAGTTCACATGAGCAATGCCGGAGAAAGAGGATCATCAGTGAAATCATTTTGAGCATCCTCATGCACATAAGCTGTCAAACTTCGAGCAATGTTCATCCATCCAGACACACTTGAATGACAAAAATGGCGCTAAAGACACCACTATATCGAGAAATAAAGATGGGACAGGTGCAGCAGAGACAACTGAGTTCTTGTGAAGTGCCTGACCTCCCCTCATCCCTTCTATGATGCCATCATTAAGGCCCCTAATCTACTGTGATCCCACAATAAATCGCGGATTCAAACACTTTTTGTGGAATTGCGTGTTAGCAAACACGTTCTCTTTTTTGATATTGTTGTTATGTAGATCACAACAGGAGCTACAGTATGATAGAAAATTCACAATTTTGCCATATTAGTGTGCATATAACATGACGGGGAGCGTAAATGAAATAATATTACGATCGTACTGTGTTTTAAAACTATTCAGGCCAACTATTTCTGAGGCCGCCCAAAAAAAACGCAGGCGGCACGCAAAAAGAACGGAAGTGGCAGATATGGCGCCATTATTGAAGCTTCAATGCTTTAGATGCGCACGCCATATCGAGTGAAGCCAAACAACCTACACATTAATGTACGCAGCCTCCCATGCACCAGCTGCCGTCGTCACCACTGTTCACTGTTCCCAGCTGCCCGCTTTTGCGCCTGTCCGCCTTTCTTTGCGCTTCCCTAATCCATTAAACTCTTTCAACAAGTTTTCCTTCTCAACAACCAGCACCGCCCCTCTTTCCATGTGCACAGCAACCTTCTCCTTTGCAGTGGCACACCGTATGTTTTGACCAGTCATTAAGAAGCTCGTTTCTCCTACTAGCCCCTAAGCCTGGTGGGGAAAGTCACTCCAGCTACCTTGTCAAGCTCTAAAAAAAAAAACAATGGTCGATTTGCATAGTTGGGCCTAATGCGAGTTAAGTGCGCTAGCAGCTGGGTTTTCACTTCGGTTCCGGTGTTCAGATGCAGTGTTCACGGATGGCAGTTTTTCGGATAGAGATAATTTCATATACAGGGTCTGTTCTGAAAGTAGTAGGACTGGTTTTTTCCTGGGCGAACGGGCGGACGAGAGGCGGTCTGCGCGTGCAGGATCGTTGAAGGGGGATATTGGGAATGCTGGGGAAAATCGGCAGTCGGCTCTCGGCCGCTGAAGAGAGGAGGTCGCTTGTACTGCGAACCTCTGTCGAAACGTCTCGTCACGCAGAATCGTCGAGCGTTTACTGGATCAGCGATACGCGATCAAATTTTGAGTAAATCGTGGTAAAACGGGCAGAGAGACTCACAACATGATTAAGGAGGCCTACGGTGACGCTTCCATGGGTAGATCAGGTGTTTTGTGAGTGGCACAAGCTTTTCCGAGAAGGTAAGCAAAGAGTGGAGGAAGACGACCGCTCCAGACGCCCTTCGACCAGCAAGACCAACGAAAATGTGTAGCGAGTGAAACATTTACTTAACAGTGATCGTAGAATGAGTATCAGAATGATTGCTGATGACATGAGCATTCCTCAAACCCAAGTTTTTGAGATCGTGACAGAAAACTTATCCATGAGGAAAGCATGCGCGAAGTTGGTGCCGGGAGTGTTGTCAGAGGAGCAAAAGGCCAACCGGTGGATCTTCTTCATCATGTGAATGAGGACCCCGATTTTTTGGCCAGCACAAGGCGGCAACGCTGTCTCAGCACCCCTGCAGCCTCGACTTGGCCCCGCAAGACTTTTTTCTATTCCCGAGAATAAAATCGCCGCTCGAGGGGAAACATCACGGATCGGTAGAGGTGGTTCAACAGGCCGTGACGAGGGAGCTAAACAGCATTCCGGTCCAGGCGTTCCTGGAGGCGTACGAAACCTGTAAAACTCATTGGCAGCAGCGTGTAGGTGCGGAAGGGTGCTACCTTGAAAAATTTTAATCGTTTGTACAGTTCTCTTGAATAAATTTTGTTTAAAAAAATCAGTCCTACTACTTTCAGAACAGACCATGTATATGTGCAATTCATCTTCTCTCCATTCACAGATCTCTGGAAGTCTTCGTACCACTCCTTGTGGTTGCGACCCCGGTTGCTCTGCCCGAGGAGCTTCTCATCATTTACAGTGCTTCCCTTTACGTGTGCTTTTCAAGGCACTCATCACTGCCAGCCTTTCTAATTTGAACAACTCTGCCAAGCATACAAGTTCCAAAGCCAGTAAAATTACATTCACACAGAGCTTCGGCAAGAGGTTGAAAAACAAGTATGCAAGTAGAAGACAATGTGGAAAACTTGAAAACTCCATGCAGTTTCTGTTCCTCATAAAAAATTACAATTTTGTGGCAGTTTTTGGCAAACTGATGTTCGCTCAGCAGCAAAAGAAGTATTCACCGCAGATAAAATTGCATTAGAAAAATCTCCCGCCACTGAATCCTGATGTCTATACACTGAAAAAAAAAAAAAAAAGACTCCATGGTCACCATTCGGAAGTGAACAGCAGTGTTGCTGGCAAGTCTCAGTGATCTCAGTCAACAAATAAGTTGACAAAATGCCGTTGAGCTGCAAAACCAGATGGTGATGACGACAACTGTAATTCATTTTTTTTTTTTTTTTCTAGCTAGCAGCAACAGCTCAGCTTTCCGTGGAAGTAGCGTCTTTGTCATGAGAATGAAGTCACATATCAATACAGCAGGCCAACTAAAATTTGTCCTCAGTGTGCTATGGAAAGAAAAATGATGGGCGTAACGTTAAGAGACCGGAAGAGGACGGAGTGGGTGAGGGAACAAACGCGGGTTGATGACATCCTAGTTGAAATCAAGAGGAAGAAGTGGGCTTGGGCAGGGCATGTAATGCGAAGGCAAGATAACCGCTGGTTCCTAAGGGTAACGGAGTGGACTCCAAGAGAAGGGAAACGTAGCAGGGGGCGGCAGAAAGTTAAGTGGGTGGATGAGATCAAGAAGTTTGTGGGGACTTGGCGGCCGCAGCTTGCAAAGGACAGGGTTAAGGGGAGAGACATGGGAGAGGCTTTTGCCCTGCAGTGGGCGTAGTCAGGCTGATGATGACGATGATGATGTGCCATTAAAAATAGTGGCAGCGTGGTGTCCCACCTGTCCGATGGTCATGAGAACGGCTCTGGCGGTGGCCGCACCCCCACCAGAGAAGAGCTTGAGGGCGCCCTCCTGCCGGTAGACGCGCCACAGGCCGTCAATGGCATTCTTGTAACTGGGCAACCATGAGGAACGAAAAATGTCAAGTCGGTCAGCAGCGGCATCGCAAAAAAGGACAATGCGAAGGCAACGTGCAAGACATGAAAATGCTCGTGTCGTTGGCATTCCGAGAATACAAGCAGAAAATAAAGGGCATGCTTTGGACTCCCCTGTGTGACCCAACACTGCAACCCCAAAGTCGGGCTCTGCCACCAGGCAGCAAGGAAAATCAGCTTTCGAGTTGCTTTTGTTACCACGACAACCACGGTGGTTCGCCGCCACCGCATTTAGAGCCATTGTATCACCTGGCTCTAATTACCTCCCTCTAATTGCTCCACATCAATTTGTTTAATTAATCAACATTAATTAACCACTTTTAATCCATTTCAAACCTTGACCCAGCTTTTTCCCACAACTTCAACGTCCACGGCTGTTGTGACGTCCACCCACTACATCGACATCCGGGACAATTTCAACATCTAATTGACTTTTTCACATCTAATTGATTAATTACTGCACATCAGCCAAATTTGACGTGCAGCGACATTTTATGATCCTCTCACATACAATAATTCTTCTACTGCTAATTCTTCCTTGAATGACACAAGGGCAGCAGTCATGTTTTGCATCCACTTTCTACACACACGCAAAACCGTGAACATAGCCAAGAAATGCTTTCGCATTAAAATATGTGTCTATATGTGCCTATATAGTAATGTGTCTATATAGTATATGTGTCTATATATAATATCTGTCTATATAGATGATGATGACCAACCCCAAAGCCGGGGTACGCTACCCAAGCAGCAAGGAAATTCACCTTTCACGTGGCTTCTGTGTTTCAAAAAAATCTGTCCGTATGTGTACAACGTACGTGATGCTGCAGGCTAGCTAATGCCTCATAACTGTTGACAATCTAGAGCAAGGGATTGCAAACTCGGTTCCACAAAACAGTTGAGTTCGATGGAGCACTTTTTGGGTTCCACATGCACCTAAATATACCAATACACTAGACACCCTTTAAAAAAAAAACTTAAAGGGATCAGAAAATGTGTTCGTCTTATCACACCTTCACCGTAATAGAACTGCCCCAAAGAAGTTATGCAAGCATGCTGTGCATGTCCAAATATTTGTTACACAAAAAGAATGAACAAAATGACCTTGAAATGAGAGGATAACTGCATATGAAGCATATACGGCACTATGCATGAAGTAAGCTAAGAGCAAGAGCTTGAAACAAGGTCATGTTATCCTACTTGAAAACAGCATTGGTCTACCTCTCTTTTTTTTCGAAGTCTCTTTTTTTCACTCTCACTGTCTGCAAGAACTGCTTTTTTTTTCCCCCTGACTTGATTCTTGAGGCTCTGAGAAGGTGCTCAGCTGTGTGCGCCCATCTCTTATCTCGCATCTGCCACAGCGCAGCTGTTATCAACTACGCCAGCAGGCACCTTTCCGTCCACCTTTGGCAGTGCCCATGCGATGCCAGTATCTGGACATCTCTACGCGGTGATAACACATATCATGAGGCTGTGCGAACAGAAAACTTGGCTCCCACCTGTTCCAGCCCCGAGTCAATGAGTGAGGGCATTCTATGCCTATGGGTCCCACAGCCTCTGCACAGCACACAGGTAGAATCGAAAATGCCCTGTCTTTTCCACATCGGCAAGAAGGCTTCCCTGCAAGGAACTCTGCCCCGCAAGACAGCTTCGTCGCAGAACTGAGCGAAGTTGCGCAGAAGCTATCTCGTGAGGATGCACTTTGTTCCACGCAAGCCTTTTATATATTTTTTTTCCTTTGTTCTATGGCGGCGTGCAGACATACTGCGAGTGTCATTGCACAGGGTGGCCGGAGTTTGCAGTCGCTGCGAAAGTTCGTCTTGACTGAAGCACATGCGAAACAGTTCATTTCAAACTCATTTTATATTTTACACTGGCCTTTATAGGGAACCGACCAAATGGTCTCAAATGTTCATCTTATCTGAGAACTTGCCTTAACTGAATTCGTCTTCACAGCAGCCTACTGTACATCAACCTGCGCCTTTCCTTTACCCATTGTTTTGGATAACAACAGTAACTGCTTACAACAGACCGTTTCCCTACGCAGCGAGTCATTATTAATTGTTCCTGGGGGATTTTTTGAGGGACCATGCATCTGCAGGCATTTTTTTTTTCCATGGATGCACGTTAGGCCTAGCATGACACAAAAGACAAATGAGGTGGCCAGATATCGGTGCCGCGTTTGCAACACGTGCAACGGATGAAAAGCTGCTTGGTTCATCTGGTTGTATGGTTAACATCTACACTGCGGACGGCACCAGAGAGACACACAGGTACCGAACTAGGCACCTTTGGAGCACTTGGAGCGAGAGGGAAAGCAAAATTCTGAGAGAAAAAATAACACAAATATCAGACGCTGCGGAAGAGAAAGAGAAAAAGAGCCTGTGAAAAGAAAAAAAACTGGTTTACGGGGGTTTACCAACCCAAAGTGACTCAGGCTATCAGGGACGCAAAAAAAGAAAACTAGACCAATGTCGTTGTCATGAAGAAGAATGTGAGCTTGTTTCATGCCCCTTGCTATTCAACTGACTTTGCACATTGCACAATGAATGCTATACAGTCGATCCCGGATATATAGAACCCGGATATATCGAATTATTGCCTATATCGAACAGATGTAGAATCCCCTTGGGAATCTCATGCAAAAGTATAGCAAATTTGTTTACGTTTATCGAACTCCTGTGCACCCTATATTTGATATATCGAACTCCGTGCCATGCCGAGCCCCCGCAAGTGCGCTTCTCCCAGTATGTGCCACCCTGGAAGTGGGCTTCTTCCACTAGCACGCGCTCCTGCAAATGGGCTTCTCCTAATAAGAGTTCACGTGGCGCTGGCCTTGGACAGCTGCGCTCTTAGTCACGTGATGGGAACTTTGTGGGGGGTGTGAAAGGAAATGGGAATGGCCATAAGGAGCTGGGAAGAGGGAAACCGTGCTGGCCGCAGGCCCGCAGACGCCTAATTTCTGATGCTCACATCGTGGCTGACATCATCGATACCGAGGAAGCGGGCTCGAGCAGTGACGAAGATTGTGCGAAGAGGCCCAGCCGCCATGCACTGCGGCTGAACTTGCATCCGCATTCAGCGTCATTCGTCGCTGTTGTGGCGCAATGGAGGGCACTGGACTTTCTCATTTGGATACTATCAACAAGCTTGAGGACAGCTTAATGAACTGCATGGTGCAGAGGAAGAGGCAAGCAAAGCTCACTGACTTTTTTCTTGCGAAATAAAGCGCGCTGATCGTGGAGTTGTGCTTTCGTTTTTGTGGACTTAAGAGGAGTAAATCGGGAAGTTCCCACTTGCTACGATCCCGGGAAATTGTCCGAGATTTGCGCAATTTTAAAATAAGCGTCTAATAGGCATATTTTATATTTCGAATTATTGATATATCGAACTTTTTCGCGATCCCCTTCGAGTTCGATATATCCGGGATCGACTGTATCTGCATTTATCCTCTCCCTGAAAGGCCATTTTACTCACTTTTCAAGCAACATATATCTAGCCACATCTAGCGGGCTCACAGATACTGTTTCGGGGCACTGCAGTTAAGACTAACTTCTGATAAGACGAACAAATTTCCATGAAACCTTCAAGTTTGTCTTAAAGGGAGTCTACTGAGTAAGAAATGTGTTTCAACATTACAAGCAGCCTCTATTACAATGTTGGTGCCGGGCCATTTAGGCGTGCACAACATTTTGAAGTTGGCCACTGCAATGACAGCAAATAAGCCACACGGTATTCATAGAAGCTCCATGAAAATAACAAGAAGAAAGCACAGCTATGACAAACAGCCTTGAGAAATGTTTTCAGCATATGCCCGCACGTTGTGGAGGCAAGCATTCAGAGACTTTTTTTTTCCTCACTGTTTTACAATTTAGGAAAGTGATCAGGACAGTAAAGAACATCGCAATAATTGGCTCATCCACTATTCGAGCACCAATACATGTAACTGACTAACAAACGCGTTTGGCGCATCGAACAGAATACAACCTCTGGCAGTAGCACACTGCCTGGAGCCGTTACTCCCTAATGTAAACCTAATGAGATGAAAGCACCAGCGCAACAAACATCCCTTCCAAAAATTACACTTTCCTACGGGTCAGGAGCGGCACAATTATGTCAAACTCACTTTCTCCGACTTTCTGCAGGAAGCTTGATGTCATTCTGCATCCTGGAAAATAAAATTAAAAGGTAACGAAAGAGGCACTGAAAAAAATTAAACCACAAGTCAAAGCAACATTTCTATGGTTGCCTCCACAGCACCGCAAGGTAAAAAGACTGGCCAGTCACCTCAAAGGTAGGCTCAAATTTTCCCACATCCAAGCTCTTGGCGGAAAAAAAGTGCCTACGCTAAAAGCAAGGCACAATGTTCAAGTGGTAGGGGCACCCCTAATTTCAATTTGCTGCACCATATGCATGCTAGACATTAGAAGTACAGTCGTGAGCAACATTAAAGGGAACAAAGTTTAAGCATTCATTTAGTGATTACTCCATAGTTATGAGGGACAAGCACGGTCCTTTTCTCTTTTGTAGCTAATTTTTCTTTTGGTGTATACAGAGAAATTTTCTTAATCCAATCCCCGTTAATTCAGAAATTTGGATAATTCAAGAACGTGGTTCCGGCTGATGTCCATTAAGTCTGTGGTGTCTGGCACTCGTTAATTTGGAGAGCGGGGTCACGTTTAAGTATTACCCTTGCAGCCAGTGATTGTTCAAACACCTCCCTGAACCTGTGAAGAAATCGGCTTCCCAAGGTGGGCGGCGTGTAGTGAAAAAAAAAATGCTGACACGGTGGAAGACGTCAACTGGTCCAGCGTTTCCCCACAGTGCACAGCCACTGCAGTTCACGAAACAATTTCTTTAGAGTACTTCCCAGTCGATTTCTAGAGTGAAACTCCGAGGCAACATAAAAGGCGAAGCATACAAGCAGATACACCTATTACCAAGCAAAAACAGTTTTTTGGCCATTTTTTTCGGAAGTTCAAAGCTGTGTCCCCCTTAGACTCCACATTTTCCATCGATGGAAGCTCTTTTTGGTGCCAAGAAAACATCGACGGCCCCAGATGGCCGAGCTGTTATGATTTACGGGGCATGTATGAATAATGGTCCTTTTGGTTCAAAACAAATTGTAATTTCATTCCAATAATTTCGAAGCAACTATTTCGAATACTTCTCGCACACAAAAAAAGGTTTAATGGCACAATGCGCATTTTCAAAATCCATGTATTTGTCTAACATGCAAGGCCACTACACGGAAAGAAAAAAAAAAGGGAGAATGCATTCAAGCTTTGTCACAGTCATTGAAGCTGTGTCGACTTTTGGCAGAAATGGCCGTCGGAAACCGGGGGAGTCGACCTCCATTCGGTGCCAACGTATCTGTGGGGTGTGAGACCTACATATGAGACCAACAAACACTGACTACTCTGCTATTCGACCAAATATTTGCACAAGCCTACGTTTCACTAACAAAAGTAAGGTAGGGTTCTTGTCAGTGTCCCTTTAGTGCACTGACATCCCAGAATGCATTAGGGCAACACTGCAACAATACTAGAATAGCCAGGTGGAAACCGCCTCCGTTTGTTCCCACCACAAAACCCCTCAGCTCCTAGATTCAGCCACCTAAGCCGACTACAACATACCTGACATTGACCATGTCGGCCGGGGTGCCGACAAAGCCCCCAGCGGCACCCGCGATGCCGGCCACGAAGATCTTCTGGTAAAACTTCATGTTCTCGCCCGGCTTCACCAGGGACTGGCGGATGACCTCGTACATGCCGAAGCGGGTCGTCGAGTACGTCAACTGCAGCAATAGCCCGCCCCCAACCACATGACGGCCCGGTCGCGCTCGACTTCAGCCCGGGCTTTCGCTCTACAGCGCCACAATCTTTGGCTGAGTGGGAAGCACACAGAGCAGGGTTGTGCAATGATTATGTGGTAATGTTTAGTTACTCGGCACCTTTAATGAATTTCACAGCAGTTGCTCAGTTGCACGAGTGGTCACTTACAATGTGCGTACAGTGACTCAAGCGCAGCGGCCTACAAGAGCGAACTTTACAAGAAAAAGCGTAGTGGAAGCTGCTTAACAACTGCAGTAAGAACACAGTGTCATCATGTACACACACTACAGAATGCTCCTGTAATAAATGCATTGTTTTAAAAATTTTTAAAAAGATGCAAGGGACTGGCAATAACAGAGGGTAATATGCTAGAAGAAATCAATATTTTCGCAATTGAAATGTAGGGCATATTGGTTGTGTGAGCGCATACAATATAGAAAAACAATTACGTATCACATTTCCAATTAAGCTCAATAAATACTTTGCAAGCAAATCCTGTAACCAGACCCGACAGCTGACAGCAAATGCCTCCAAAATTAAGGTGGGGTGAGACATTAAAAGGAGTACCAGTGATATTGGTATACCTATCTGTTGCAGTGGTATAATCAAATCTACAGTAATAAAGCTTGGCATAAATAACATGCAGAATAGATATTTATAAAAAGTGCAAAATCTGCAAAAAAAATTTTGCAATTCATTGTTATTCTCTGACACATTTGCCCTTTTTTCTCAGTAATGTCTTGCTACACAGTGCTGAGATCTGCCAGTGAGGTAAGGCACATTTATTTTACAGCTGTGGAACCAGAATTGTAAGCCTAGAAAAAAATTGCAAATTTTTTCTTAATTTGAAATTCATGAATTCACTCAACACATTCCAGCAAGCTCAGCGATTTGGTGCCACTGAGCTGCCTGCAAAGCACGGACCAAACATGTACTGCAGAAATAGAACTGTACTGCAGAAATATGCCACATAACTTCAGAGCAGTGCTGTAGGCGTTACCGAAAAAAAGTAACTAAATACGTTACTCGTTACACTAAAAAAAAAGAACGCGTTACCGCCCTACGTTACCTACAAGAAAAGGTAATGCGTTACCATTACCGTTACCGAAAAAAAGTATCGCACGTTACTTTGCCGTTACTCCATGGCCATAAATTTTAATCAGTGCGTCTTCGCTGTAAGAGCTCAAGATAACAATTTTATAAAGCTCATACTTCACATAATTCCTACTTCACAAAGAAAATATAGCTGAACTCAACAAATTTACAGTAATTCTGGTGTGCTTCTCCTTACGAAATTGTGCGGAAATTGTGTAGCAATAAAGAAATGCTTAAATGTCATAGTTCCGGAAAAAAAATATATATGCGCATATAAATAATTTTTTTTCCTGAACCTGCATAATTACCGCAAAAATGCGGCTGTTTATGTCAAGGTGTTCAAGGTCAGCTTCGCTCGCTTAAGAACTCAATAACCAGAAACGTAGCCGCAGTTGTAGATAGAAACAGCCGGTTGACTGCAATCCCCTTTTCTGTGCTGTACCATTGTACTCTTTCGGCGGCTCTCTTGGGGCCATCTTGAAGTAAACTGGCGACATTCCTGAGTTTACTCAGTGGGGGGAGCTGCTTCCGCCTAGAATGCGAGAGTGTCGCCTGGGAGCGAGACCTTTTGGCTGGAAAGCAAGCTTACGCCGAAACTGACTTACAGATTTCTGCTAATGGTCCATTTGTGGCTCGTCATGCGTCCACTCTTTAGAGAGTTGTGTGTGTGAATGGTTTGGGGGTGAAGACAAGCGTGTGACTGCGTGTTCGTGCTTTTCTTTTAGTTTAGTACGTCGTCAAGGGCAGGTGTTTTTTGGCATGTATGCGAGCCGCAACAAGGTTCATCGAGAATGCCGGTACATTTTGTTTATTTGCAACATCATTTTCGGCGTTTTTTTTTTTCTGACAAATAGGCGGAGGGGGCCAATTGAAATAAAAAGTAACTAGTAACGTGACACCTCACGTTACCGAAAAATGTTAACGTAAGTATGTTACCCGTTACAGTTACGAAATGGTAACGAGTACGTTACTAAGTTACCGAGAAAAGTAACGCGTTATCGGTAACGTCATTACTTGTAATGCGTTACCGACAACACTGCTTCAGAGCCACAGGCCGCCACTGGCCGCCACTGGCCACTTGAACACTGGTGGCATTTGGTGAAGGAAAAGAAAAACACCCTTGTAAAGTTGTTTCCACCTCTGCAAAAAGGCCAATTTCAGCTACGAGGCATGTAATACATCCAACATAACTTAATATCCAACCTAGGGCGTAACTGAAAAGTCATCCAACTGTCCAACTGATAACGACCCTCTCTCCACACCACCCAGCAGCACTGATTATAGCTGATTATAGCACCACCACTGTCACCATGCCTCTCTTTTTTAAGGCGAAAGCCTTTAATGCCTATCATCCACAGAAGGCTGTCAGCAGAAGCTTCTCAGCAGAGGTGTCATGCTTCTGATGGGTGTACAGAGAGATATGTGAGACAGTTACTGCGTAATTTCCATTCCTCAAATATAACTTTCTCTGTGCAGTGTGGTTCAGGTGTCCACTGAGATGACAGAATTACTGTGCCATCTCCTTTCCTCAAACAACATGCAGTTGCCTTCCACTGCTAAAGGCAAAGCTTATGAGTCATTAATTTCAGCAGTTAATTAGTGTTTTGTCATTAATCAGTAGTTAGCCATTAATTAGTAATTTGTCATTACTTAGTACTTAGTCATTAAATATGTGCGATGTGGTCCAGTGGTGACGTCACCAGTGCCACAGAGGCAGTCGAAGTTGTGGGGAAAACGCTTTCGCCTCTACGCACTTTAGACAGTCAAAGTGCCCCCTGAATTTTTTTATTATGCCACGCCACTTGATCATTGCCTAGCATTTGTATCAGTGCAGAGTTTGTGCTCCCCACATGTCCCTGCATCGGTAACAGTGGAAGGGTGGCACCCACCTGTCGCAGTATGGACGCACTGAGCCCGTTGTACATGGCCAGCACCCCCTGGTGGCGGACTATGGTCACCGTGCTGTCCACCAGACCGATGCGGCCGGCCGACTGCGTCTGAAGGTGGACCTGCCCAGAGAGGAAGCCATTGGAGATAAGAGAACTGGCAACTCACCCAATAACAACAGGATGTGGCTCTGGTAGGCAAGTCACATCATTTTTTTCACATAGGAAGTAGTGCGGGTAGAAGGAATATAAAAGCGAACATGCAACCCTATGGCCACAGAGCTTCTCAATTTCACCTAGAAAGAAAAGTGGAGTCCCCGTCTATGCGAGTTTCTTAAAACAGAACTTCATCCACCACAGAAATGCCGGGAAGATTTGGACTGGCTAGTACTGGGCTGAATATGTGGATTCTACCACAGAATTCGTAACTGTGAAAAGAGCTACTACTGGGGCTAGTTGGAAACACATTCTTGAAGCTATTGGTGAGTGCTATCAAAATACAAAAAAGGGACGAACACACAGGACGATGCGCTTCGTCCTGTGTGTTCGTCCCTTTTCCGTATTTTGATAGCACTCACCAATAGCTTCAGGAATCGTAACTGTGCCGCGATGCTTCCGTCTGTACGCAGATTAAATTATCTTGATAGTGCATTTTACACTAGTTCACTAAATTTAACGCAAGTGAAAGCTAAACCCTGAGTTTGTATGGAAAATTTCACAGCATTTCTTTCTTAGGTTTACCTCAAGGAGAGTCTTATTGTTCAGGCTGAATACACATTTCACGCTCAACAATACCAAAGCCAAACACGAAACCTCATCATCCCGGCATACCTGCACCACTCCACGGTGGATGAACTATTGCAGTGTCACTTAACCCTCTAGGCAATATTGAGGAACTTCAGGCCTAAGGCAAAGTGAGCTGATCACATGCCCGTGGCTGTTCTAAACACTGGAGTCGCACCCTGTTGTGCTTTTCAGCTATTGTGACAGCTATGCACCTCACAGCGCTCGTTCGGTGGGTGATGCACTTTTGAAATTGAAAGCACTGTTGTTGCAATTCCCACCACTCTAGCAGCTATTGCATTTGTGCTACCTATACCGCATTTGAAGTGACTGCACAGTTTGCTGTCCAAAGGAAGGGTAGACGCTTTAGTCCACTAAACCTGTGCTCTCAGCTAGTCGGTTCATTTGGTTCATATTGCCTCGAGAAATACCACAGAGCCAAAGAATAACGCCCACCAAGCAAGGAAGAACAAAAACGACACTTTCATTGTTTAAGTCATTTCTTTCAAAGTACTCAGGACCATGACCCTGTTCCCGTGACGAATTCCGTGTGTCCCACAGCGCGGACCAAAGGCGGCCCCCGAACCCTTACCTTGAGCAGGTCGAGCGGGTGTGTGAAGCAGGCAGCCATGGAGCCGGCCAGGCCCCCAAAGTACCACCGGGCCAGCCGAATCTCCTTGCGTCCCTCATGGTGCTGCGCCATCGCGGTGGTCTGCACCAAACGCATTGAAGCACACATCACCACTCTGGCGCACAATGCCCTGCCCAGGCACAACAGCACCCAGGGAGAAACACCTCAACCCATTTCTTAGCTAAGACCTTGGAGCAAAAAGTTGAAAGGACTCTTATGCTCCACCTTAAGGGTATGACATCACAGCATAATAGGTTAACTCACATACCGTATTTTCCGGTCTATAAGACGCACCCGCTATATATGCAGGCTGTCACTGAAAAAGTTGGTACATAAGACGCACCTGCGTATAAGACACACCCCAAATTATCCAGTGAGGCTAGTGAGGCTTAATTAAATACACTTGCACGACCATCGTAAAATTCACTGTACCTGTGAGAAATTCTTAAGCAACGCTAAGCGATTGAAAAAGGCAACACTCATGCCATACCCTCCGTTTCAGAAGAAAGAAAGAAAAAACGAAAAAACTCTCCCATATGTCCATAACATTTTAGTTCTACTTAAAACCTTCGAAGTCTTAATCTTCGGATGCACTATCAAAAAGTTCGCCCATTTTTGAGGCAACACGGCTGAAACTTTCTTTTCGCTCTACGAACGTACTACGTACACGGAGCAAACAAAGTTGCAAAGGGTGGCTAAAAAAGAATGCCGGCTTGTCTTGGCTTCTCTTGACAATGGCGAGAAGCGCAATTGTCGCCATCTTTGGCATTTCACATTACTTTTGTTTGGAGCCTCCGAAACAGTCACATGTTTGTGACCCCGGAAGTCGTCATCCCCGCCGTTTCATGATTAAGTTCACCTAAAAAAAGTTGCGCACGGTGGTCTCCGTATTGAAGTATTAACTGTGTTACAACCGCGTCATTGGTAGTGATATTTTTTCGGTGAAAAAAGCTTGAACATGAACCCGAGTAATTTCTGAACTCGCAAAAAAAAAAAAACTAAAAATTCGCGTATAAGACGCACCCTTGTATAGGACGCACCAGCAAGATTTTTGAAAAAAAAGCCGCGTCTTAAACACCGGAAAATATGGTATGTGCAGGTCACTCTCAACTTAACATTCCTAGATCCCTGGGAGTCCTCATACCCCTCCTGGCGCAGTGGTGCAGTTCATAAGCGTTGCGCCACTGCCCTGCGATGGCAGGTGCTCCCAGCGGTGGGCCTTGTGTGGCCCAGGTTGCTTCGTTTATATACCAGCACTTCGTTTTATACCACTCTTTGTTTTCGTCGAAACGCCCACCGAGGCTTCGAGAAGAACGAACGATATGTGGCGAAGTAATATGGTTTTGTACACACACTTATTCCATGACCTCCGCACCACTGACTGTCACATATGAAAGGGAGTATTTAGATTCAGCTCCTGTTCTCCTTTGTGTTTTTTAAAATGCAAATTGTGCCCAGTTCATCAGCAGCTTTTAACAGCAAGTTGTGATTAAGTCAGCTAACAAGAACAAGTGAGCTTTCAATTCCTGTAGTCTTAAAAGCAAGTGTTTATAACAGTATACAGGGTGTTTGACCTAAGACATTACACAATTTTTAAAAATAGGTTTTTGAGTTGCAACAGCGCTCTCTTCGGCATAGCATTGTCAGCGGTGCAGTTCATCAGAATACAGCTAAGGTGTGCTAACTAGAAGGCGCTGGTTAACTATTATATTCAATAATTAACTTTTGACTATTACCATTAGCATCCTTAATTAATGAGAGGCGCGTAGCCCACTGTAAGCAATATCCATATGAGTTTTTAGAATTTCAAAAACGCGGTTACCCTCGGCGCTATGGCCCCAACAAATTTTGGCTATGGCTATGAGCTGCGTTCACTGGTGAGGTTTCTTCACCTGCAAGCTTCTTGAAAGCGCATGTGTTTTGGCATGATATAGGCAGAATTTGTTGGGCCACAACGACGAGGGTAACCGTGTTTTTCGAAATTCGAAAAACTGATATGCAGAGTACATACAGTGAGCTACACGCCTCTCAATAATTAAGGAGCCTAATTGTAACACTTCAAAGGTAAACTGTTCAATATCAGTTAACCAGCCTCCTAGTTAGCACGCCTTAGCTGTATTCTGACGTACTTGTAACTGCGCTCTTGTAACTGCAAAAGCCTATTTTTAAAAATTGTGTAATGTCTTAAGTGTAACACCGTGTATATTTCATAACTAATAGAAATGGCTATAAGTGTCGCAGATGCTTGCATTCTACAACGTGAGATGTCCATTAGAAGAATAACACCCAAGAGAGCCCATGCCACGCATTATTCAACTTTCTCCTACATCTATCTGCACAATCTAGGAATGATACATTTCAAGACCTTATGTGCTTAACCTAAATACCCCCTGTTAGGTCAACAAGAAAAAAATATTCAAAAAAATGCTAAACATACTAATTACGAGGCAGGAAAATTTAACAGCAGGTAACCTTTGGAGTGCAGCCAATTCGCTTCTTCCTTTATGACAATGTATATAACTCAGTATGACGAGACAACTCCTAAAAAACTTGACATACTGATCTGTACCCAGCATAAACTCTGGCACACAGTATATCTATGTGCATGTTGGGAAATATGCCAAAAATAGAATAGTTTCTATAATGCCATTCAGCTTCTGAAGATGTTTCTTCTAAAACAAAGCATAGTGGCAACCAAATCTTGCGGCCTCTGCTGAGGAAAGGCCACACAAGATGCACACCCAGGAAAATGTCGCGTCTGTTGCAAAAGTTCATAATCCACTGCGACATTAATTTCGATGGCGTGCTGGACTATAAAGTTTTGCAACAGACAGTACATGTCACTCCCTTTAAAGAATGAGAGTGGCCAGTTCACACTCTTCAATCATCTTGGTAAAGCTATTTTCACGAAACATGCATCGCCAGAGTTCTCTACAGTGAGTCATGGATTCTCAAACTGGGCTCTATGGAACCACTGGGTTCTATGGAGTTTCTTATGGAGTATGGAATCAGTGGGCATGTTCGCTAAGTATTGTATAATGACCTCTTATGAATTCAAATACGTAAATTTTGTTCTAGACTTATGATTCAACTAATCTTGCATTTGCACCAGGAGAATCTGTATTTATTTTCAACGTGTGAATGTCCTATGTATGTTGTTAAGTATCTTAACCTGAGATCTGCTGAATGCCTTGTGAAGGGGGGCACGAATCACGTCAAGTAATGGTCTTTCACTTTTATTCGAGCCCTTTCCGCTTCGACAAAACCAAACTTCAAAACTACTTTCTGGGTGCCTCAAACCCCTAAATCCATGCACGTCCTTAATTAGTTTATAAATGTGAAAGCACTCCTAGCCCCTCTCCCCGGGTTTCAGTGGTGAATGTGTGTGAAGCCTCTGAGTAGCAAGTGCAAATGCCTCACTCGGTCAGTGGACACCTCAATCGCCCTGTGAGTAGGTGGTGGTATCCACATACATTTGAAGTCAAGAGTTTGACGGAAGCCCGTCTGGTCGGGATGGGACATGACGAAAAATGAACGGCACCGACCAAAAAAGAAAGATGGAATGACGTTTCGCCTCCCACACGGGAGCCTTGTTCACAATCAAACATGATTTCTAGAAACATGATTCAACTAATCTTTATTTTGCACCAGGAGGATCTGTAATTATTTTCGACAAGTGAATGTCCTGTGAACAAGGCTCCCGTGTGGGAGCCGAAATGTCATTCTATCTTTCTTCTTTTTTTTGGTCGGTGTCGTTGATTTTTCGTCATATCCACATGCAAATTGACAATTGAGGCAGTTATGCGTCTTTCCTCTTCTCAAAAGCAGTAAAAAGCAGTGAAAAGTTTAGACTCTTGATTTTGATTTGACCCGAAAGATGCGGGTTCGATCCCGGCCGCGGCGGCTGAATTTCGAAGGAGAAATTCTAGAGGTCCATGTACTGTGCGACGTCAGCGCACGTTAAAGACCCCCCAGGTGGTCGACATTTCCGGAGCCCTCCACTACGGCGTCCCTTACAGCCTGAGTCGCTTGGGACGTTAAACGCCAACAAACCAAACCAATCTTGATTTTGACGAAAGGAAAGGCGCATAATTGGCTCCCTGGTTCAGTGGACACCTCAATCACTCTTTGAGGCATGTGGTGGCAGTGTCCACCTTTAAAAAGCCATGCTTTCGCACATTATTCCGCGCTTAGCAATGCTAAACTGCCAGCCATTTTTTTTTTGTGGGGACAAACTGCACTTCAGTTGCTCATAGCACATGGTGTCACTACAAAGCCAGTCATTCACCCAACACAGTTGAAGCTCACTGCATACAAATCCCTAGTTAGACCGATTTTGGAGTATGCGTCATGCATATGGGACCCCTACACCAAAACAAATACAGATGAGTTGGAAAAGGTACAGAGAATGGCCGTCCGTTTTATTTGCAACCGCTAGAGATGAACAGATAGCGTAACACAGATGATTAATCTCTTGGATCTTCAGACCCTCCAATCCAGACGCACAGAATACAGGCTTAAGTTCTTGTACCTCCTGTATAATAATAAGACAAAAATAAACAAGACTCTCTACCTTACCCCTGCACCTCGAGCTAACACACGGTTTAAGCACTAGAAAATCTTAAAAGAATGCCAGGCTTCTATCGATTCATTTAAATATTCCTATTTTCCTACGACTGTGTCCGACTGGAATAGGCTGCCTCAGAATGTTGTCGATTCTCCCGACGAAGTGGAATTCATTGCTGCTTTGAAAAGTTTGAATGTATGACTTTTTTTCTTTGACTTTGTTTTGTATTTTTGGTATCATTCATGTGTTTCCCACTCCTGCTTGGACTCCAGAAGGAGTCTGCAGTATTCCTAAATAAATAAAATAAATAAATTACTTTTTGAACTAGGGCTGCGGGGAGACCTGGCATATGCATGTGCTTTTCTTTTATTATTCACGCCAGGCAGCAAAAAGGCAGAAGTCAAGACATACATGGTTTTACAGCACCTTTTGAAACCTGTCCCGGTTTCCCGAGGCTTTCAAAAAAGGCTGACGACCCCTCTCTTAAAGTGTTTCATAACCCACCAGAAAACTAAACCCCAAACATGAGAATCCTGCCAACAGGGTCTTGTTGCCATGCCGAAACACTGCTTTGCCGGCGACGAGCGAGAGCTGTTCGAAAATAGCTCGCCACGCGGGAATGTTTTTGCTGCCGCAAATGACTGGCACAGCTGCAAATGAGTGTGCTACACACGTGCCACAGGTGCTGCCACAGGTACAGGAAACAATGACCGATGGGAAACGGCAGGTCGCTCCACACGCTTGCCCGTGCACGGCAGCTGTATGCTGCAAACACCACAAAACCTGAACGGTTTCATGCAGCAGCTGAGAAATACACGACAGCTATGAAACTACTTTTTTCCTTTTTTCTTTCTGCACTAAAGTCCCTAGGCACCCACTAATTCTCTGATAGACCGCAGAGGTAGGCTCGAAACACAGGAAACTGCAAATTATGATGATAGCGGATTTTAAAGGACTATAGACACCAAATTTTTGCTTGCGATGTGCTAGCCATTTGTATACATGAAGCACCCTGTGGTATTTGTGCACGACCGCTAAACAATTTATAATTGAATTTCTTCTTGAAGCTGTTTCGGTTCCGTTTTTGAGTCGAACGATGGGTGTGACGCTTAGCTGGTGTTTAAGTCACGTCAGGCATAAAAATCGGCTATATAATTGGTGACAGGTCATTTTTTGTCATTCCAGGTGTTGTAATAGGCTGGATTAAACATCGTAGTGAATTAAAACTACATATCAGCGATTATGTTATAGTTTTCCTCGTGGATCATGTGACCAACACATCAACTTGACAACACAGTCGTCGTTCAGTTGGTGAAACCGAAATAGCATGAGAGAAGAAATTCAATTGTAAATTATATAGTGACTGTAGGCAAATGCCACCCGGTAATCGTTGTATTCTAATATCTAACGCATCGTTTCACAGAAGAAATCGCGCAATAAAATTAGGTGTCTATAGTCCTTTAAAGGTGCGAGGATAGCTTTAGCCAAGCAGCGTCATGACACAAGGTATTTTCATCTGAGGAAAATTGGGTCGAGACCCATTTCCCAAGCACCCTAGTAAGCCGAACACCAGGCAACACTGGGGATCAAATCCCGGAGCCCCCGTACGCACAACTGCAAATTAAAAGCAGCTGATATTTGTTAATGCTGGCCGCGAGGCATGATAATCTTTGATTTACACTGTCAGACTTTTGACCAACAGTGCTGTGACTATTGCTTTTTCTAAAGCATTCCTAAAAAGTGGTCCCAATGTCTATGTGAGCCTCTCAAAGACTTTCCAAACCACAGTGACAGTATTGGAAAGTCTGAACTTCCTATCTGGGTTGTCTAGCGTTAGGTTGAAAGTTCTGACATGGAGGTGAAATTGCCAGTAGTCAATGCTTTTCAGTTTCTCCCAAACTAAATGTCTTAAACAATACAGACTGAATGCAAAAATAGCAATTGTGCAGTTATTAAGCCTGTGAGGTATTTATGGAGGCCTTAGAATGTGAATGAAACACAAGAACTTGCATTCCCACTGAGTACAAACTAAATTCTTTTAAATCCTCTGTTAGCCCCGCCATGGTGGCTCAGTGGTTACAGCACTTGGCTGCTGACTCGAAAAACGTGGGTTCGATCCCGGCCGCGGTGGATGAATTTCGATGAAGGCGAAATTCGAGAGGCCCATGTACTGTGCGATGTCAGGGCACGTTAAAGAACCCCAGGTGGTCGAAATTTCCGGAGCCCTTCACAACGGCCTCCCTCATACCCTCTGCCGCTTTGGGACGTTAAACCCCCATAAACTAAACCATAAACTAAATCCTCTGTTAGTTTCTGTGAAGCTGTACAAGCTTTCTCTGCTGCCTTCCTATGAGCAAATGTTAGATATTATGTCTAGAGATTTCGAAAGCATCTGTTACATGTATAGATTGGAGAAAAATCGTACTTCTGCAGCCAAACTAATATTTCCAGCAGACTGCTGGCCAAGCCAAGTACAAAGTTTATGCATTTTGTTTGGGTGAATTCGATAACTGCAGCCCCAATTTTACACTTATGTAACTCCATCAAGCACAATGACTTTGCTAAGCTATAAGTATTATTATTATTTCTCTGCCCAAATGCATCTGACTACAACATCGCCACTGACTACCAAACGGCGGCAACCTGTACTTTTCAATAAGAACGTCACAAGTTTAAATCAACAAGCGGGAAAAGTCTTAAATTCTATTTTCTCAGGGATAGATGCAGCATTTGCTGTTGGACAAACGACGTCAACACACCCAGAGAGAGAGCCAAAAAGTTAATTTTTACTGAGAGCAATCATTGGGTAGAGTTGTCCTTAATTATACCCTAAAAACCTAAGGAAGATTAGATAATGGGGGTCATGTAAAACACAGGATATGGGCACACAATATCCCACGAAGAAGTTGGTTTAGTTCGGTTTGGTTTATGGGGGCGTTTAACATCCCAAAGCGACTCAGGCTATGAGGGACGCCCTAGTGGAGGGCTCCGGAAATTTTGACCACCTGGGGTTCTTTAACGTGCACTGACATCGCACACTGCACGGGCCTCTAGAATTTCGCCTCCAAAGAAATTCGACTGCCGAAGCGGGGATCAAACCCACGTCTTTTGGGTCAGCAGCCGAAAAAATATAAAAGAGCCTGCCAAATCGAACCAACAAGTCGTCGGGAACTTGGCAAACAAACTTGGATGAAGAACAGTTTGCCCAATGAGCTGTGGACACCTCTCAATCCCTTTTTTTACCTTGCAAAGAGAGACCTAAATATGAAACAAAATTGCGACGCACTGTGGATTTCATTTGAAATTTTTCAACAAGCATCACACGACTGATTTGAAAAGCACCGCAAGAGCTGTGAATGCAAGGTTATGACGATAAAAATTAAAATTATTTGCGGCTTTCTTGTGACACCCATAACTTAGATACAATACCAGCCTAATGAAGTAACTGAAGTATATACACCAAATTTTTCATTTTTCATGGTGCATTCTAGCTCTGCAATGAGCTGTGTGAGATTAAACATGGATCACGATGTGAAATTAATCAGCGCTTAATAAATAATTTGTAACTTTTTTTTTTCCTCTGTAGTTTCAGTTTCAGTTGCCAGACGATGGTTGTGACATCGTAAGTGGATATGAGATCATGTGAGACATACAAAAACTACCATATAACCGCTGCTTTACCATTTGAATTCCTTCAAACTCTTACACTAAACTGTTCCGCAAGAAAGAATAGCAGCAAGTGAACAAAGAGCTATTATATCGCAGTTTTCTCGGCTGCTGACCCGAATCCCGGCCGCGGCGGTCGAATTTCAATGGAGACGAAATCCCAGAGGCCCGTGTACTGTGCAACGTCAGTGCACGCTAAAGAACCCCTGGTGGTCGAATTTTCCGGAGCCCTCCACTACGGCGTCCCTCAAAGCCTGAGTTGCTTTGGGACATTAAACTCAAATAAACCAAATCAAACCATATCGCCGTTTTGTATGCCTCACGTGATCTGGTGCTCAATGGTGACGTCCCAATCGTCTAGCGACTGCTGAAACCGGAACCGAAACTAATGAAAGAATAAATTCAAATATAAATTAGGTACCCAGTGCAGGCGAATTTTACGTCCTGGTTCGTGTTTTCCAATGTCTTACACATCATTCGAATGCAAGAACACACTATGAAAATTTTGGTGTGTCTAATGCTTTAAGCACTCTTACAAGCCTTGCAAGTCCAAGATTGCAAACAGTGGAGGTTCATAAGGAAACTACATTGGTACACCAGCAAATATTGTCGAAAATGCAAGCATAGTTCTTCAAGTAAGCAGTTAATATGCGTAAACATGGCCGGCATCCACTTAGCACGAAACACTGCCGCAAATAAAACATTGTAGCTACCCTAGAAGAGTAGACTCTTGGGATGAATTGCAAATTTTAGACTGAAAAACTGATGGCAACCCAAAACAACAATGAAAAAGACACAACAGACCAAATGCGTGCCTTATCATGCCCTTTGTTCGTCCTGTTAGGCAGCACAAAGCTTATCTAACCTAAAATTATAACTGCAATGTAGCATGCTTTAAACCCTGCAAGGCACAGCCGTGATCTCTGACTGGTTAATAGACACAGCTGTCTGGGAATACCTTGGCACTCATTTTAAAGTGAACACAGCAGGAACTCAGAGCTCAAAGTCCCATCAGCTCTCTTACAAGGAGTGGATCATTTGCTGAGGCACGCATATTGCATATGCAATCAACCCCTCTTGAAAATGAGGTAATCGAAAGCGCGAAAGAATTCTAATAAATAAGCGACACCCATACAACGATGTTATCGGAATCACACCCAAGATGACGCAACGTAACGAAACACTGCAGAAATGACATTGCCCATTCCCTACATCCCCACATGCAATGCCGAGTAAAACAACCTGGCCATTTCTAGCACATGTCAAGCTGTTACAACATCGACAGTGGTTCCGCACTGCTGTAGTTAAAAACCATGTCGTAAGAAAAAACCAGTAAACAGCTTCAAATACACTTGCCGATTTTTCTCGAGCAAAATGAATCCGAGTAAGGTACTCTCTACACCGAGCAGAAGCCTTCTAACCAGTCAACTTCGGAATGACTGGCGGGAACAGCTACAGCGGGCTACCGGCGTTTTATCGAGCTTATCAAAGCGCAACGCCGATTATCTGTTATCGCGTCGAGGTCGAGAGAAAGTCCCAACTCGTGCCCTCAGAGACACAACACTCCCGTCACTTTAGAGGAAGAGATAGATCGAAAGAGGAGCTCCATTCAAACGTCACATTGAGCGTCACTGGCGCGTTGCCCGTTAGCATCCTCGATGGAGACGACAAACAAACCAGGGCGCAGAGACTCACGAAATGCTTCCGCGTCTTCCGATCCGGTGACAGTCGCCAAATCGGGACACTTGACAGACACGGTCCTCGTCTCTACTTAGCGTTTCAAGTCGCGGCGCTCAGTGAAAGTGGTTCCGGCGACTCGCAACGGCATTTAAGGTCACGCGCAGATAATAAGCCGCGTAAACGCGCGACTCCAGTGACGTCCAGTAGTGGCGAGAGTCGACGACAGCTGTTTCCTCATGTTCGGAGCAGACCGGAGACATGCCAGCGAGCGACTCGCGTACCGCGGTAACCGGCGGAACTAGACCCGTCTCAGGGTTTTCCTCACCTTCGGGCGACGCCGGACTTTGAAGGGAATGAACGCTCTGCTCTAGGGCGACGCAGTAAACACTAATCACAGCAATTTTTTCCTTCTCAAACAGCCACAGGAAACCTGCACCGGCATTTCGAAAGCAACCGGATCAGAAGCAGCGAGCTCCAATGGCTACGGCTCTCGTCGACTCGCGACGGCTCGCCGGCTTCGTTTTGATTTTTTTTCGGTTTTGATATCGGTTTCGCGTGGATGGAGTTTTTCTTCCGTTGATGGACGTATGGAAGCGATGGAGGATAGGAGAGTCGCCTTTGAAACAGGGTGGTGGCAGTTCCCACTATGCTGGCCAGCAGACCAAGTCCTGTCCACATACCTTTGAGGCTCACGTTCATCGCCTTAGGTCTGCTGGTTTACCGCTGGCCCTTCTTCAGGCTGTCGTTGAGTCCCTGTTGAAGTCCTTCCGCCCAAACTCAAAACCTCGGGGGGCGGATGCACAGGAGAGGCGGAAGTATGAAGTTATGCTCTATGTTCACAGGGTCTCGCACGGCCTGAAGAGGGTCGCCGGAAAATTCGGCGTTGAGGTCATTTTTTCTGCACCTTGCAAGTTGTCGCGTTTGTGCAATTTGGCGAGAAAAAAAGAAGGTTGTGTGTGCATTAACCACAGGAATAAGTTCGTACAGTGTACATGCAATGTAATTTATCAGATTCCCCTGAGTTATGGTAGGTTCTACATAGGGCAAACTAGCCGCTGCGTCAACATTAGATTATTAGAGCATGCAAATTCCTTAGATGGTTCAAGGGGGCAGCATCTGCCTAAGCATGGTCACACTTGCAAGCATGATGACAAAAATTGTAATCCGCTTTTCGATAGGACTAAGAAAAACGGACGCTCGAGGGATAAGAAAGAGCGGGAAATTATCAAGGCCTTGGAAATCGTGAGATTAGGGCCTGACAAGTGTGTTAGCGATGCTTCAGTACACCTGTACCGCAAGGAGTTCGGGTTCCTTGATTCCACGAGATGAGCGCGGCTTTTTTTTGTTTTTGGGGTTGGTGCGCATATGCGCTCTGCTGCTGAAGGAAAGAGGAGTTGGAGGAATAAATCAGTTCTCAGTCTGCATTTGTCCCGTGCGGTTCTCTTTGTCTTGTCCCGTCCTTTTGCGCAGTTACTTTTTGTTCTCATAATAGTATATAGTCAGTGCTCTGCATACGTTGGCATTGGCAACGCTGTGCCATTTTAAGGAAACGAAGTGCGATAACCTAATCCCTGGGTCAGTGGACGCCTGAATCGCGCTTATAGGTACGTGAGGTGATGAGAGAGAGAGAGAGAGATGTGGGCTGCAGGCATTGACAACGTTGTGCCAGAAACGCGGCGCTAAAGCCGTAGGCCATCGGCGGTCATTGTGTTCATTGGCGTTGACCGTGTTTTCCACTCGATCATTTTAAGGAAAGGAAGCGCGCATAACTGGCGCCCTGGGTCAGCGGACGCCTGAATCGCGCTTATAGTTACGTAGGGTGATGAGAGAGATATAGACTGCATGCGTTAGCGCTGATTGATTGATTGATTGATTACAAACATCTTTATTTCTTCAATATTCTTAGAACATGTGGGTGGGCCGCCTAGTCCGGTAGTCCACTGGCTGCTGCTGCAGCGCTGGCCCTCCCCACCAGCCAGTGCTGACGGTCAGGATCATCGCTGAGCAGAATAGCCTCCCACTGCTCCTCCGAGGGGTTAGGAATGGGGTCAACTAAGGGATTATATTGGCATGCCCACACCATATGGTAGAGGTTATAGCTACCTCTCCACAATGTGGACACTGCGGAGAGTATAGTGTAGGGTACCACTGGTGTAATTTAGCTCGTGTTGGGTATGTGTTGGTTTGTAGTCTCCTAAGGGTGTTCTCTTCTAACTTGTTGAGGGATTTGTGTGGTGTTGGGTACTCCTCCCGGGCTGTTCTGTATGGCGCGAGATTGTCAGAATACACTGCTGAACCTATTTGGTCGTGGTGGTGGTGAAAAACTTTAATTTACAAAGAGAGTTTGAGGGTCAAGAAACCCTGCTACATGGTCGGTATCCTTAGTCCGGGACACCGCATGACGAGGCCCCGTCTCGCGCCCGCTTTACTAGAGCCCTTTGAGACTCCAGTGTGGAGCAGTTGAGGAGGGCAGTCTCCCATGCCTCTCGGGTGGGGGTGGGGGAAGGGGGAAGGTGAGGATTCCGAGTACATGCCCACACCATGTGAAAGATATCGCAGATCTCTTCACAGTGCGGGCAACGCCCATCTGTGTTCGGATCGAAGTGTTTTGCTATGGCAGGACAGAGAAGAGTTCCTGTCTGCAAGCGCCGCAGAGTTCGCTCCTCCGCCTTACTCAGCCCCTTGGCAGGTACTGGGTAGAGACGGTGGCTGTCGCAATGATGAATTAGGATTTCGCGGAACCGCAGAAGCGGTTTATGAGCTTCTGAGCCAGGAGAGCTAGGATGAGGAGCCCGGTGTGTGAGCGCTCGGGCGGCCGCATCAGCGGCCTCATTGCCTCGTAGACCCTGGTGGCCAGGTGGTGGTGGTGGTGGTGAAAACTTTTAATTACGGAAATAGAGTTTGGGAGCCACAGAGTGGCCCCGCTACATGGTCGGCGTCCCTAGTCCGGGACACCGCATGACAATGCCCCGTCTCTAGCCCGTTTCACCAGAGCCCTTTGGGACTCAAGCGAGGAGCAGTTGAGAAGGGCAGTCTCCCATGCCTCTCTGGAAGGGGTAGGGGAAGGGGGGAGGTGGGGATTTTGAGTACATGCCCACACCATGTGGAAGATATCACAGGTCTCCCCACAGTGTGGGCATCGCCCATCCGTGTTAGGATCGTAATGCTTTAAGATTGCAGGACAGAGTAGAGTACCTGTCTGCAGGCGCCTTAAAGTTCGCTCCTCCGTCTTACTGAGCCCCTTTGCAGGGGCCGGGAAAAGGCGGTGGATGTCGCTATAATGCGTTATAATTTCCTTGAA
The DNA here is from genome assembly GCF_055824585.1 of Amblyomma mixtum. Classification (NCBI taxonomy): domain Eukaryota; kingdom Metazoa; phylum Arthropoda; class Arachnida; order Ixodida; family Ixodidae; genus Amblyomma; species Amblyomma mixtum. The sequence continues at coordinate 184,964,370 of NC_143021.1, forward strand.
TCGCAGCAGCGGCTGGTTAGTCTCCGAGCCAGAAGAGCTGGAATGAGGAGCCCGGTGAGTAAGCGCTCGGGCAGCCGCGTCAGCGGCCTCATTACCTCGTAAGCCCTGGTGGCCAGGAGCCCAAATGATTCTTTTGGGTGTTGGATCAGTGGCAGTCCGTCTTAGAATACAAGCAGCTAAGGGGGAGATCTCCCCTGCCAAGTAATGATCACATGCTTTTCGGGAGTCCGTAATGATGATTCTCGAATTGGCGTGGGCGGCAGCAAGCGCTATCGCTACTTCCTCGGCTCGCATTGAATTCGGGGCTCGAAAAGAGAGTCCATCAACGTGCATTTCCTGGTGAACGACAGCGGCCGTGTAAAATCCCGTGGGCGATGGGCCTGCTACGTCTACATAATATACACCAGGTCGGGAGCCGTGAGCCCAGATCACTTTTGTGCGAGTTGGATCGGCGGGAGCGCGTCTTAGAATTTGGGAGGCAAGAGGGGATATTTCGCCTGCAAGATAATGTTCACAGGCCCGGCGAGAGTCCGTGATAACTGTTCTCGATTTTGGATCGGCGGCAGCGAGAGCTATTGCGACTTCCTCCGCTCGCGTTGAATTTGGGGCCCGAAAAGATAGGCCATCGACATTCATTCCCCGGTGGACTACGGCAGCCGTGAAGAATCCCGTGGGCGACGGCCCTGTGATGTCCACGTAGTAGACGCCCTCTTTATATCCATACTGCCTCTCAAGCGTGCGAACCCGCGCTTGTCGTCTGCCTTCATGTGAAGTCATGTCCATGTTACGAGGGAGCGGAGCGACCAAGAGCATGTGGCGCCACAGCACCGGGATGTTCTCCGTCCCCTCTGGTATGCATGTGTGTTGGATGTGTAAGCGGTTTAGCATGCGGCGCCCAGGAACCGTCTGCGATAGCCGCGTATATTGGTTCACGAGGTGGGCCTCCCGCAACTCCTGATAGGAGTTTACCACTCCCAACGCCTTCAGTTTGGCGTTGGAGGTAGCCACCGGGAGGTCCAATGCTCGCTTTGTTGCCTTCCTGATGATGGTCGCGGCACCCTTCATGGTCATCAGGGGGTGACGCCCGGTATAGAATAGCTCGGGCATGCCTGTGGGCGGCTTCGTTTCCTCCTGGTAGTTCCAGGTGACCGACAACAATAAGCGAACTCTCGCGATCAACCATTATAACTGGCACCTGCCAGGGTGGCAGGGTGGGTGAGGACTTTAATGTAGTACATATAAAGGCAAACAGGAATTTTTTACCACTTATGCGAGAGAACATTCCGTTCCTCTCGCTCGTAACGCCTCCCACGGCTGTGACAACCACGCGAAATACTCGCACAGACCTCGTCTTTGAGAACCAGGCAAGTCGAGCCTATATATCCATCTATTTCTCCGGCCGCAAAGCTTCCTTCATGACAATCAAGAGCTCTGAGTGGAGTGTTTCTTGAAGAAGGAATATGTGTGAAAAATTACGAGTTGTCTGTAATTGTACATTCGGGGACAAAAGCCTCTGGATCACGTGTTCCTCTAACGAAGCCGATAGCTCTGCTATTAGTCGGCGGCTGGAGACCACACTTGTGGAGGTAAAAGTTGAATTTTTGTTCTTTCATCTCCACATGTGCGGTCTCCAGCCGTTGTCTGATAGTAGAGCTGTATGCTTCGTTTGACGAACACGCGGTCCGGAGACTTTTGTCCCCGACTGTACATACATGTCTTGGTCGAATTCTTTGCCTCAATGTATCCAGAAGCTAAAACAGCTGATGAGCGGCTCTCAAATTTCGCATTAGGAAGTAACCTACTCGTCGGCAATTTTAAGGCGAAAGCCTTTAATGCCTCATACTGTCATGACCAAGGAATGTTAGCCAATGTGTCCGCGTTTCGGCGTCACTAGAAAAATAACTGTGTCGAGGCTGGGAATCGAGCCAGGGCCTTTGGCATTTGAAGTGTAGACGCTACCACTCTGCCACGAATGCTCAGGGTTTGAGCATGAATAAAGGCGCATCTAGTGAATGCATGGGTTTCATAAATAAAATAAAAGAAATAAATTTAATAAGAAGAAATAGACAAAATAAAAGAAGGAAAATGAAATAAGAAAAGAAACAGAAACAAAAAATAGAAAATATGAAACCTAAAAAAATAAAAACAAACTGCGCTAGGAAACGCTTTCGCCTTGCAGCACTTTAGAGAGCCAAGTGCCCCCTGCAATTTTTCTCAGCAGGTATTTCGCAGCAGTATGTTGTTCTAAGGCGAAAGCCTTTAATGCCTCATACTGTCGTTAGCAGCGGTGTCGGCAGCCGTGTCGGCAGATGTGTCCGCGTTTTGACGGGTGTCCACCGAGATATGCGAAACAGTTACTGCGTAATTTCCTTTCCTCAGATACAATTTTCATTTTTTTCATTACGGCCCATCTTTCTTCTTTCACTCCCACTTCCTCCCTTCCCGTACGGTGCGGTTCGGGTGTCCACCGAGATGACAGAGAATTACTGCGCCATTTCCTTTCCTCAAAAAGCGTTGCGTTCAAAGGACCAGGCATCGCGCCGTACGGGTGGTGGCGTTCCGTGGACTGCCTGGCAGCGCACAACACGCTGGTCCTCTTCGATTACCCGCCTCTGGCAGCCCGCGGGCTGCTTCCGGGCTGCCCGAGCGCGGCGCCAGGCTGCAGTGTAGCCAAGCGTTGGATTTTCTCGGGCTGCTCCGCGCACTTCCGGTGGCTGCCCGGAACGCGTTCGTTTTTCTCTGGCTGGGCTGCCAGCTGGCAGCCCGACTCGCCAGGACGATTTTGTGCTGGCAGCGCTCGGGCTAATAGCAGACGAAGGAGAGGTGTATGGTAGCGGAAGCGGGAAGCTCGTGCGGCCATTTTTATATGGACTAGAAGGACCGCGGTTCTTCATGCGATGTTTTGCGCGGTGCAGGCGCTTGTTTCGACTAGGCCACTGTGCATATCGACTGTGTCGCGTGCAATGGAACCTTTTGCGGTATTCCTCGCTTTTTATTGGTATGTTTTGCGTGCGTATGCGCGATCATAATTCGATCGTCTCACCACCTCGCAAGCACAATTGCTCGCATACTCCTGATTCACACAATACTGAGGCTGTTAATTTCGTGGGCACGGCTGATATTGCGATGATGTTCGAGGCCTTTCACGAGAGCAGCCGCAGATTCCAGTTCTGAGTCCGCGTTCAGACGCGCGCAAATAATATATTGCTGAACGTGTGTTAGGAAGTGTTGGTTGAGCGCGATACGGGAGCGTATTGCGTTTGGCGCAGTGCAAAAGCGGATATGCTGCGAAAAACGCTTGACTGAAACATGTCCTTTATTAAAAGCCCTCACGAGCACATTGCTCGATGCATCTCTGCGGGCAAATATATGGCCACAGTTGTTGCTATTACGGCAGCCGACCAAGTGTTGATTCTGTCGTCGCCAACTGTTGTACAGCTTGATGCTCGGGTCTTTTGCCACGTATGCTCAAAATATTTGAGCAGTATCGAATGCATGCATCTCCTCGCGTTTGGCTCATTAAAAAAAGAGAGAGAGATAAAAATAAGCCCTTAGCGCTGATCATCATGCAAGCACACGCGGAACGTTAGGCGCCGACACGCAGGGCTTTTATTGTAGCGCCTTCTATTCTAATGACAGTTCTCTGCTATATTTGCTATATTATTACAGGTACGATACGCAGCTAAATTTATACAGTACACCCGCTTGTTCTACGTGAACGTTCAACAAGCTGATATGCTCTTTTGTCGAGATTATGCATGCATTCCTTGCCCACAGCAAAAGCCGGCGGCCGACAGACAACAGTTGAACGAAACGTATCCCGATTCTTTTCTGCTTGCAGCCTACAGGAAGCAGGCTACGAGCGTAGAAATCGTAACGACCACAGAAGAGTCAATCACCATGCAGGATCGATCGGTGGCGGTCATACCAGTAGTAAGCAAACACGAAATAATCCGAGAGTACGGCTTGTCGTTTGATAAACAACGCACGGGCAGTTTTTCCGTCCTATGTGGTGTCGCGTGAAGCACGTTAGATTGCGATTGCTCATCGCATGCTTTTGAGAATTTCTTGAAGCTTACACAGTACACTGTGCACCGAAGGCCCACGCTCGCGTTGTCGTCGCCGACGTACACGAGTGCGAGCATGATCAGCATGATCGCGTGCGTAGCAATGAGACGCAGCAGAACGCGAAGCTAGAGAGAGCACCTGCCCTCCGTGATCCGCAACTTGCTTGCCGCCGTGATTGCCGATTGGCTGGTTCCGGTGGCCGCCAGCCCACGTGACCAAGATGCGGTTTCCTGTCAGAGGCGAACTTGCGGGCAGCCAGCGGGCTGGCCGAGCGCGGTAAATCGAAGAGGCCCGCTGTTGCGTTCCACTCCTAAAGGGGAAGCTTAAGCGTCATTAACTAGCAGTTAATTAGTATTTGGTCATCAATCAGTAATAAGCCACTAATTAATAATTTGTCATTACTTCGTCATCAATTATGTGTGACGTCATCCAGTGGTGACGTCACCAGTGTCACATAGGCAAAGTTGTGCGGAAAACTCTTCCGTCTCTCACTCTCTCCTTCATCCCTTCCCTCACAGCCCGATCGGGGTGTCTACCGAAAGCTATATCCGCCACTTCGCCCTTTCATTTAAAAAAACTTCCTAGTCTCCTTACTGCTGGTGAGTTGTCTTGCTTCGCTTCATTTTCTCCTGGCAACGGTAGCTTGACAGCGACATTGCTCACGATAAAAGGCGTTCGTTTTTTGAGGAGCCAAATGCGAAGAAATCATGCCTGCTGCTGTCGGAAGATGCAGCTGATCTTATTTGAGAGCAGATGAAAACTTAGTCAGTGACCTCGTGTGTGTTTTCTCACAGGACTTTCAGGCGGTCGCAGAAAATGTTTTGGCGAGGGTAGTGATATAGTGTGTGTCTTGTCGGATGTGTCGGAGGCAACCTTAGACGAAGTTATCGCACATTCGTTTCTTTTGACCTCTGTCATGAGTGTGTTTGCAACGTTCTGTTTGTTCAGATCCCGGCCGCGGCGGCAGAATTTCTTTGGAGGAGAAATTCTAGAGGCCCGTGTACTGTGCGATGTCAGTGCACGTTAAAGAACCCCAGGTGGTCGAAATTTCCGGAGCCCTCCACTACGGCGTCTCTCATAGACTCAGTTGCTTTGGGACGTTAAACCCCATAAACTAAACTAAACTAGAAATGGGTAAATTGGTTTTTGAGGAAAAGAAATGGCGCAGTGAAGCGCCGTAAGAGAAAGTGGAGGTCTGCGCAATAATTTCGACCACCTGGGGTTCAGCACACGGGCCACTATTGCATTTCGCCTCCATCGAAACGCGGCCGCGGCGGTCGAGTTCGAACCCGGGACGCCGCCTCGGTGGACGAGCACCTTAACCACTGAGCCACCGTGGCGGGTTTTCAGGCGATCGCAGAAAAATTTTACCGAAGACACTATGGAAATTCTAAAGTGTGCTTGGCGAAAGCCTTGTGGTCAACCCACTGCCGCTTCCCCGAGCAGCTTGGCGCATGGCGGGCTTCCTGCATGTGCGGTTTTTGTTGTATTTGGTGACTGCGGTCGCTTTTTTTTATTGTAGTGTTTTAGAGTGCAGCTTTTTGGCGCCCGTTTCGCGGCGTCGCCGTCGCCGTTCGGCGTTCACTGCCTTCATTGGCGTCGGCGCTGACACCGATCATTACACTCCGATTTTACACTCCATTTTACACTCCGATCATTTAAAGGGAAGGAAGTGCGCATAACAGGCTTTCTGGGTCACTGGACGCCTGAATCGCGCTGTTGTGTTGTTGATGCGGCCATATTAGCCGTTGCCTAGCAACCGTCGCGGTGGACGCCCGAACCGCACCGTACAGGAAGGGAGCAAGTGGGAGTGAAAGAGAGACAAAGAGGGGCCATAGCGAAGAAAATGGAAATTGTATTTGAGGTTGACATGATTGAAACTTACGCGTCTGGAGCGGGTCTTGAATGCTCGCACTCGAAATCGGAACTGCTGGTTCTTAGAACCAAACCACGCGGTAGAAACGCAAACCTGACCCCACCGACCCCTCTCAATGTATATGTGCAAGGACTTCCGGTCAAGGAGGTCCAAACCATACGCATACTCGGTATGTACATACACAACAATCGCAAAAACACCGAAACAATCAACAGACTCACTGCCACGGTCAATCAGACTGTGCGGGTAATCAGACGGATCTCCAGCAAAAAACGAGGCATGAAAGAGAAAGATCTATGTCGACTTGTGCAGGCTTTCGTGCTGAGCAGGATCGTCTACTCCCTCCCTTACCTGAAACTGCAGCTGGCGGAAAGAAACAAGGTCGAAGCTACAATCCGGCAGGCCTACAAGGCGGCCCTTGGGCTCCCGCAGAGTACGTCCACGGAGAGGTTGCTGGCCCTTGGGGTTCACAATACTCTTTCGGAGTTGTGCGAGGCGCACCTCGTTTCACAGCTCGGACGACTCACTCGTACGAGCGCGGGAAGGGCCCTCCTATACAGACTAAAGATGTGCGAACAGCTCCCAGAGAGAGTCTCGAAAACGCAGTTACCGACGCACATCAATAAAGCTCTTTTGATCAAACCCCTACCCAAGAACATGCACCCCACGCACCACGAAGGCCGACGAACAGCGAGGGCTCGCGCACTACACACCAAATACAGCCGACACGACAACGTGGCGTACGTGGACGCAGCGGAATACCGACAAACCCCGCGAAAAGCGTTTGCAGTGGTCGCGGTGAACGGGAACGGCGCCCCGTTGGCGGCCGCGTCGATAGAAACCACCTCCTCCGAGACAGCGGAGGAAGCGGCAATAGCCTTAGCTATAGCGAACACGCGTGCAGATATTATATTCAGCGACTCCAAAACAGCCATTCGCAATTTCGCGAGGGGCCGTATCACATCTACCTCACTCCGCATCCTTCAAAATACCCGCCTTCCGATTAGAGAAGTTGAATTGATCTGGGTTCCGGCCCACTCGTCTAATCCGGGGAACGAGGCGGCTCACGCGCAAGCCCGAGGTTTCGTCGACCGGGCAGTGAGCGCGCCCTCCGACCCGAATTTCACGAGGGACGGGTTAATCTCATTTCATGACATCACCCATCACTTTAGGCTGGAGAGGCGCGCATATCCCCCTCCCCACAAGTCGTTAACAAAAGCGCAGGAAGTCACCTGGCGCCGTCTTCAAACACGCTCCCTTCTCAATCCGGCTCTGCTTGCCCTCATGTACCCTGGCCAGTACGATCCAAACTGCCATAAATGTGGTGGAAGGGCCACCTACGACCACATTCTGTGGAATTGCGCAGATGATCCGCCTCCGGCGGAGTTGATACAGCGCCCTTCTCCCTAGCGGTGGGAGGCCGGGCTGGTCAGCTCGGACCCCAAGATCCAAGTGCGGGCAATCGAGCGGGCCAACGAGGTCGCCGCTAGCCATGGGCTAGCGGCCATCTAGTACGTGCCTCCGCAACCTGCTCTCGACGCAATAAATGTTTTACAATCCAATCCAATGTATTTGAGGTGAAGGAAATTAAGCAGTAACTGTCTCACATCTCTCAGTGGACACCCGTAATCGTTTGTAGAGGAAGAGAGAAAGTAGGAGTGAAATAAGAAGCAGAAAGAGGGGCCGTAACGAAGAAAATCAATTTGAGGAAAGGAAATTACGGAGGAGGTTGCGCCGCTGCGCGGAGGAGAGGCCACAGTTGGCACGATTCCAGCGCGCGGACGGACACCGCGAGCATGAGCCATTAGAGGCTTTTGCCTAACATTTCGGAGAAAACGGGCTAGGGGCACTCGGGTATCTGTTACAGCCGGCGTCGTAGCCTTGGCGGTCGCGGTTGTTGCGACGTGCGTCTGTTCTCTCTATCTTTCCCCTCACGTCTTTCAACTATCCTCTCTCTGCACGTGGCAGCGATTGTGGCTCAGCCGGAGCCAGTGGGCAGGCCTGTGCAATTTCTTTTTCATCAGTCGCAGAAAGCCTGGACGCTGCATGGCGGTTCAAGCAAGCGAACGCGCGTCGCATCGGTTCCGCACATTTTGACCAATTTCGACCAGACCGAATCATTCTCGCCACCGGATTTTCTTCGGAACGGAAAGATATCAAGTGCTGGATCCCCAGGATAGAAATTTGAAGCGGTAGGACCAGTTTTCGGCTTTCTACCGGACTTGAAAGTTATACAGCGGGCGCCGGCCCGCTAACCCTAACGGGCCACCCAGCTCGACATCGTGAGAGCATGGGCCGCTAACCTTGTCGACGACGCCGACGCCTTGCATCGACGCCGTTTCAACGACAGACCAAATGGCGGGCCCAGCCAAGACAACGATGTGCCACTACAATCACCAAACGTCCTTCTCAACGAATTACAAGAGATGGATGAAGACGACTTCGGCGACGCCGACTTCGGAAGTGAGGACGAGATCCCGTCTGACTCCTCGTTGGGCTGGGCTCCCCCGCTTGCCTGGCGCATACTGGAATATAGCTGTCGATCTGAAGATCCAACTCCACGCAACCTGATTTGGGCCCCCGGTCACCAGGGACTCCAGGGAAACGAACAGGCCGATCAGGCCGCCCGCGCACTCTCTCCCCGGGCTATCTCCCTGTCCTTGGAAGGGTACTCCCAATCAGACAATCTGGCCATTACATTCAAACAAATCACCGATTACTACAAGGAGGAGCACCGGCGCTACCCGGCCCCTTGTAAGGGTCTGGATCGCGCTGACGAGCGCCTCCTCATCAAAATTCTTACTAACACTGTACTGTGCCCGGCGGTGCTTAAACATTTCAATACATCCTTTGATGGCGCGTGCCAGTTCTGTGGGGAGGTGGCTGACACCTTCCACATGGTTTGGGCGTGTCAGTCAAACCCATCTATCCCCCCCAACCCCAACCCCACCAGAGAGGACTGGGAGGCGGCCCTGCTCGGCTGTCAGGACCTAAAGACCCAAAAGGCCTTGGTTCACCGGACGCGGGCGGCGTTGCTTGCCAATGGGGCCCCGGAATAGGGGCTCCACCTAGTATTGTTAGGGGAAAGGGCCAATAGGGCCTACCCCAATCACCTCTCTGTAAATATTTATTGTATTATAAATGTTTTTCACCACCACCGTCGAAGCCAGCCGGGTACAACAACGATGCCAGCTGGGAGCTTGCACAATCCAAGCGCCAGAGAAAACTTCAAAGGCGAAAAGAACGCAAAGGCACGGGAACGGGCCCGGCCGCCAAACCTCACGATGGAAAATTACCGGGTGATGCGACCGGCTGCAACAACAATGGATCAAGGGAGCAGAGCAGGCCTAGGCGAAGAATGCCGCCACTCCCCAGAAGCGACTACAAGATCATTATTCGACCTAAGAAAGGACTCATGGTGAAGTCCCTCACCACCCACCAAGTAGCGCACGCCATTGTCATGGCGTGCGGCCAGCAATGCAAGGACGAGGACCTACTTGTAAGGCTTCGCACCGGATCCAATATCATTATCGTTAGCACCCCGCACGAGCAAACGGCCCAGCTAGTGCGGCACATTACCCGTCTCAAATTCGACGGAAAGACTTATGATGTAAACGCTTACGTGGCAGCACCGGAAGACGTCCTGCGCGGCGTGATCCACGGTGTAGACCCAGCTACCCCTCCTGAAGAACTCAAAGCACACTTACGAGTCAGAACTCAAGGAGTGACCATACTTCAGGCAAGGATGCTCGGAAAATCCAAGACGGCAGTGCTCACGTTCGACGGCCCGGTCTTGCCGAAATTCGTCATATATTACGAAGGAGAAGTACCATGCTACCAGTACCGCCCACTAGGCAAGTGTGTTACGTCTGCTTCCAGCAAGGACACCGCTCCGACGTCTGCCCCACACCGAACATTATTGTGTGCGGACTGTGCGGAGTTTCAAACCCGCCCGACGACCACGAGTGCGCGCCCAAGTGCATAATCTGTGGCGAGGCACACCAGACCGGATCCAAGGAGTGCCGAGAGAGATTGAAAAAAGCAAGGCCAAAACCCACAGGAGGAAGAGGACGGAGCGACCAACGCGGGCGACCACCCAAGCGATGGCTCAGCTCAGAGGGAGAGACATCGAGGAGCCGATCGAGGTCCAACTCCTTCCCGCCTCTACCACCAGCCGGCCCGCAGGAGGGGGAGAAACAAGAGAAAAAGAAAAAGAAGAAGCTTTCCCAGACAAGCGGCGGCAAGGTGAGCTGGGCTTCTACCACTGCTTCGCACTCGGTAGGAAAGGGTAGTGACATAAACAACACAAACAACAAAGACAGTCGTGTCACAGAACCGAAGGACGCGAACAGCGATGCGCTCAGACGCGAGCTAGAACTGGCTCGAATCAAACAAAACGAGCTCGAACGCAAAGTTGAGGAACTCACAAAAACACTAAAGGAACAACAGCGGGAACTCGACACGACTAGAGCCCTTCCAAAACGACAACCACAGGCATCGCAAGAAGGAGACCTTGAAACACGAATGCAACAGATGATGCAGCAGATGATGCAGGATATGATGCAGCAAATCCAATCGCAAATGCAACAGATGCAAGTACAATTCCAAGGGCAAATCTCAGAGATCAGAAGCGCTTTTCGAAAACAAAAACATACCGAAAACATTAGGGAAAGGGCGTACAACCGTCCAGCGCTAACAGCTTTCGCAAGCGAACAAGGCAACAGCAGTAACGCGTAAACATGATCAATACGTATCGGCAAGAACAAGAATACTTAGATATTTGGCAATGGAACTGCAGAGGCTACCGCAAAAAGCAGGCCCTCTTAAAACAATATATAAACACACAACTCACACCTCCTGATGTAATTGCGCTCCAAGAGACCGGAATCAAGCCGACCTTACAAGGGTACGAGGTTTACGAGAGTCAAAACGAAGGTAAAGCGGCCGTCCTAGTCAGCAAAACCATTACAGCCATCAGGCACGATACCATCGCCGACACCGACGTTGAACACGCGCTTGTTGAACTTATTCTGAAAAAGCGAAAGGGACGCCGCACGTTCTTACTGAACGTGTACAGCCCGCCGAGACAAAAAAAAGCCAAACTCTTCGAACTGTTTTATGGAGCGCACAAGCTGGCCAAAGAAAATGCACTCATCATCGTAGGAGATTTCAACGCCATGGACAGGAGTTGGGGATACCAGAAAGAAGACATCAAGGGAAGAACATTAGTGGAAGTAGCGGAATACTTTGGCTGCAGTCTAATCACAGATCCTGCGACCCCCACGAGAATCGGGAATAGCGTGAACACGGACACATGCCCGGACCTCACCTTCGTAAGGAACAGCAGGGAGTCACAGTGGGAAAACATGATGGAAAATCTAGGCAGCGATCACTTTATCCTCCGGACACGAATAGCATCCGACACCATAAGACGCCAGATTGGACAGGCGAAAATCACTGACTGGAACGCGTTTCGCGGGACTTGCAACAAATCTGAAGGCGGTATCCAATCACTGGAGGAATGGAGCGGCATGCCGAGAGAAACGCGACAACGATGCACAAAAAGTCTAAGGAGAACGACAGCAACGCCTGAAGTAGACGCCCACCTCCTCAGACTATGGGAAGCGAGACGCAGTCTCACCAAAAGATGGCGGAAGCAAAAACACAACAGGAAACTAAAACTAAAGATAGCAGAAATTACGCCAAAGGCGGAAGAATACGCGATGCAACTCGCGAAACAAAATTGGGAACAACTCAGCGACTCACTCAGGGGAACTCTAGGCACGGCCAGAACCTGGAATCTCTTAAGAGCACTAATCGATCCGACCAAAATAAAATCAGAAAACAATAAAGCCATCCACCGGTTCATCCACTCCTTCGAGGGATCAGACATCGCCCTACTGTAGAAGGCACGAGAAAAATGTTTCGGCGATCACAACCCCCCGCGATACCAAGGAACGTATCGAGGAGCCGAAAACGAGAAACTCGACCGCCCCATAACTGTGGAAGAGGTTTACGCGGCCATAAGAAACACCACCAGAAACACGGCAGACGGAGCGGACAGAATCCACAACGCCCTAATCCGCAACCTGAGCGACGACCTCATACAAGAGCTCGTCACCTTTCTTAACAAACATTGGGAGGCGGAGACGGTTCCCGAAGATTGGAAACACACCGCAGTAATAATGATACCTAAACCTGGTAAAAAGCTACAAATTGAAAACCTCAGGCCTATATCACTCACGTCGTGCCTTGGCAAGCTTTACGAACGGGTGGTATCTTTAAGACTGCAGAATTACATAGAAGATAACGACTGTGTACCACATACCATGTTCGGCTTCAGAGCAAAGCTCTCGACGCAGGACGTTCTCCTCCAAATACAAGATGTCCTGCGAAACGTACCTCGGACGGGAGAAAATGTCATAATGGCCCTGGACATCAAGGGGGCATTCGATAACGTCAGCCACGAAGCGATCCTTACGGGCCTAGACAACCTGGATTGCGGACGCAGAATCCACGGCTTCGTCAAAGCCTTCCTATCCGATAGAACTGCCACCATCGGCATAGGAGACCTTCGATCGGAAAAAATTCGCGCTCCAAACAAAGGAACACCCCAAGGCTCAGTTATCTCACCCCTACTCTTCAACATAGCTATGATAGGCCTAGCTCGAAAACTAGAGAACATCGAAGGCATCAGGCATGCAATGTATGCTGACGATATAACAGTCTGGACAAACACGGGCTGTCTCGGAGAGAAGGAAGAAATGCTACAGCAAGCGGCCTCTTGTGTAGAGCAATACCATGCAGAAAGAGGACTCGCATGCTCGACCGAGAAATCGGAACTGCTGAGAGTCTGGAGAGGCAAGCAAAACCGGACCGTCCCAACCAACGAGGACCTAAAACTCAACGTCTACCTAGAAGGGACGCCCATACCCGAAAAGACAACAATAAGAATTTTGGGCATGTGGGTTCAATCTAACCAGCGCAGTACACACACTTTTACCCTACTGAAAGCAACAACGCTACAAGTCGCACGCATGATCACCCGCATCACCAACAGGTGACATGGCATGCGTGAAGAAGACACACTAAAACTAGTCAGAAGCCTAGTAGTTAGTCGAATCACGTACAGCCTACCCTACCAGTGCCTCAACAAAAATGAAATACAACAAGCGGATGCCCTGCTACGCAAAGCGTATAAGACAGCGCTCCGACTACCACGCAACACGTCTACAGAAAAACTCATGGCCCTGGGATTACACAACACCTTTGAGGAGCTACGAGAGGCGCAGCTTGAGTCGCAAAAACTCAGGCTGTTGCAAACAACGACATGAAGAGCACTCCTGCAGAGGCTCGGATACCGCGAGCAGATGCGAGAAATGTCGAGGACGGCAACGATCCCCGACGAGCTTCGCAAGACCCTCAAGGTAGCGCCAATTCCAAAAAAACATGGATCCCAACCTCCATCGAGGCAGAAGAGAAGCGAGGGCCGAATTCATCGATAAAACATACGCTCCTCAAGCCACGACCGTGTATACAGACGCGTCTTGGAGAGGAGGAGATACCAAAATCGCTGTAGCGGCGGTGGTCGATTCGTCTTTACGCGAAATGACCAGCGCGTCTCTCCGAGGCTGCACAGCTGCAGAGTCCGAGGAAGTAGCCGTTGCTCTAGCGGTGGCGGAGGGCTATAGAACCGGGCGATCACTAACAATACTTAGGGACTCTCAAACAGCCTGCCGAAATTACATCAGTGGCAGGATAGGTCGTCACGCGCTCCGTATACTCCTCGCAGCGAGTGACAGAATTAAAAACCGGGAAGAATAAAACGACAAGATCCGACACAAAATTGTGTGGCTACCGGGGCACACGGGGGTGCCAGGGAACCGAGAGGCCGACAGGATAGCTCGAGGATACATTACTTTCCGAGCTCCCGACGAGACCGCGGAACTCGCGCCAGCCCCCAGGGAATACTCGGCCGTACTACAAAACTATAGAGGCAGAAGAATGCGATATCCCCCACCGCACAAATCTCTCAGCAGAGAGGAAGCTGTCACTTGGAGACAATTACAAACAGGCTCTTTCCCAAACCTACATATACTAAACAAAATGCACCCTACGATATACACGAACAAATGTCCCTGGTGCGACGAAAAACATACACTATACCACATCACATGGGCCTGCCAAAACATAGACGTGGTCCCCAAAATACAAAACCCGAGTGCGGAGCAGTTTGAGACTCTGCTGTCCAGCGACCGCTGCGAAGACCAACAAGGTCTGGTACAGCGAGCTCAACGGGCGGCAGTGGCCAGCGGAGCCCTGGACTGAGGGCAACCGACCACTGATTAGAGGCGGACGACTTTGACAGAGAAGGCTCCTGGGGGTAGAACCAAGACGTCTCTGAAGATGCCCCAAACCGCAGGAAAAACCATTAGTGTAAATAATGTTTTCCCTTCCTTCATCAGTCGCAACAACAACAACAAAATATTTCGGCTTCAAATCCGGCGTTGACCGTCGGCGAGAAACGGCAACAAAGCTGCATGGCGCCATCGACAGTGCGTACGTTTTCAGGAGCGAAGGAAAAAAATTGCCGACGATTACGTTACTTCCAATTGCGAAATTTGAGCTCAGCTCATGAGCTGTTTCAGCTTTTCTATAGACTGTGGCAAAGAATTCGAGCAAGACATCTGTGTGCAGTTACAAGAAACTTGTTACTTTTCACACATGTTCCTTCTTCAAGAAACACTCCCCTAAAAGTTCTTGGTAGTCATCATGGAAGCTCTGTGGTCGGAGAAATAATTAAATATATGCTCGACTTGCTGCACCAATGCCTGGTTCTCAAAGACGAGGTCTATGCAAGTATTTCGCGAGGTTATCACAGCCGCTAGAGGCGTTACGAGTGAGAGGAACGGGATGTTCTCCGCGCATAAGTGGTAAGAAATTCACCCTTGTCTCTATATCTACATTGAAGTCCCCACCCACCTCGATGAAGGCGAAATTCTAGAGGCTTGTGTGTGTACTGTGCGATGTCAGTGCACGTTAAAGAACCCCAGGTGGTCGAAATTTCCGGAGTCCTTCACTACGGCGTCTCTCATAGTCTGAGTTGCTTTGGGACGTTAAACCCCAATAAACCAAACCAAACCAAACCACCCTGGCAGGTGGCAGTTAATGGTTGATCGCGAGAGTTCGCTCACTGTTGTCAGTGCTAACGCATGCAGCCCACATCTCTCTCTCCTCACCCCACGTAAGTACATATAAGCGCGATTCAGGCGTCCACTGGCCCTGGGGGCCAGCTATGCGCACTTCTTTTCCTTAAAAGGATCGGACTGTAAAACGTTGTCAACGCCAACGGCAATGCCAACAGTGAACGCCGACGGCCTATGGCTTCAGCGCCGCGTTTCTGGCACAGCGTTGTCATTGCGTTATCATCCCTCGTACCTATAAGCGCGATTCAGGCGACCACTCACCCAGGGAGCCAGTTGGGCGCGCTATGGATTCAGCGCCTATAGCTTCAGTGCCGCGTTCCCACCGGTGGCACCGGTGGTTCCCATCGGTGGTTCCTAGGTCGTGGGTTCGGTTCCCACCGGTGGCATGTGGTTGCTTTTTCTGCTGGTTTTCTAATCAATTATCCTTAAGTGATAACATATTCTGTAATATTCTTCATTAATCAACACCACAAAATAAATAAAAAAATCACCTGAATTTCTTGGTTTTATTTATTTATTTATTTATTCAATACTGCAGGCCTTTACGGCCCAAGCAGGAGGGGCATACAAATGACATCAGAGTACAGAACGAAGATAGCAAATAATAATTTCAAAACACTTGTTCATTGGGCAATAGAATATAAGCAAAACAAGGACTAAACGAAATGCAAACCGAGCTCTTGAATTAGGAAAGTCAAACATAAACAAACAGAAGTAAGCCAATTAATGAAATATCCAAAAATGAAATGTCAAACATGGAGCAAGGCAAAAACACGATCAGTTTGGGCAACTAAAAAGCAGACAAGAAAAACATTTAAGGGCAATTCAAGGTTTCAATTGAATGAATGCTGGTTAGAAAAGGCAGAGGTAAGTTGTTCCAATCTGTTATCGTGCGAGGAAAAAACGAATATTTAAAAGCATTAGTTCTGGTGCTGTATCGTAGAGTCATCGTGTCGATGACTGTAGAGTCATCGTGCCGATGTTGTGTTCGGCGTGCCGTAAGTAGTGTTATGTACGGATCAGGAGTTAGAGCAAGAAGGTTATTTTTAAGAAGAAACATAAATTTTAAGCGCTGAATTTTTCTTCTCAGTTCCAGTGCCGGTATTCCATGTTGTTTCATTAGTGCTGTCGGGGAATCAGTTGTACGGTATACTTAGAAAAAATAAACCTGACTGCCTTACGCTCGATTCTTTCGAGAGCGTCAATGTTAGTTTTGGTATAAGGGTTCCATATTGTGACTGTTGGCAATATTACCACTATTGGCGGACACCAGAATACCAGTGAGTCGTTTTAAGTAGTGAGCCGGTTAACTATTTTTTCGTGATTAACTTTTAACTCTTATAGTTAGAAATAACCATGTCGGTTTTTAGAATTTAGCAAACGTGATTACCTTTGGCGTTGTGGCTCGACAAAATTTCGCTTTTTTGACTAGTCACGTGCACTGGGATGGTTGCTTTGCCTGCATGCTTTTCGAAGACGCATGTATTTTGACACGATGTATTTTGCCACGATGCTGTGCCACTGCACCTACCGGCCATGGCTGCTCGATGTGTCTCCATATTAAGATTCTCATGTGGTCAAAATTATCCTGTAGACCTCTAATACGGTACTTCTTTATACTTTCACTCAATTGTCATCCCTTTCATCACGGTGCGGATGAGGTGTCCGCCGATGTCTGGCAGAGTTATGTGTCCTAAAACACCAATTTTCACTAGTTTATTTATTTATTTACAATACCTCTAAGGGCCCTCGTGCGAGGGTATTACATAGGAGGGGGGGGGGGGCGATACCAGCATGAGAATATGGCACAGGCACTTGAAACAAAATACACATAATAACGAAGTATGAAATAAAGCTACTAATGTACACGAACAACACAACAGACAACGTGCCGCCGCGGTGGCTCAGCGGTTATGGTGCTCGGCTGCTGACCCAAAAGACGCGGGTTCGATCCCGGCCGCGGTGGCTAGAATTTCTTTGGAGGAGAAATTCTAGAGGCCCGTGTACTGTGCGATGTCAGTGCACGTTAAAGAACCCCAGGTGGTCGAAATTTCCGGAGCCTTCCACTACGGCGTCTCTCATAGCCTTAGTCGCTTTGGGACGTTAAACCCTATAAACTAAACTAAACTAAACTAAACTAAACTAAACAACAGACAACGCAGAATAAAGTACTCAGTAAATGCACATAATACAACAAAAATACCAAATCTGTTAGTCCATGGTTTGCTTTAACGAATGCTGAAACGATTGTAAGTTAACCTCAGCACCTATGTGTGATGGCAGGTTATTCCAGTCTATGATGGTGCGAGGAATGAATGAATTCGCGTAAAGCGATGAACGGCATGTGATGCGTTTTATTTTGTTATCGTGGTCGCGGCGAGGAAAGACTGCATGCAGGGTGTGGCGAAAAGAAGTCGTCGTGGAGGGTGGTATGGTGATACAGTTTGTGAAGTAAGGTTAGGCGAGCGAAATGGCGTCGACATGATAGTTTTTCCGACCAGCACCACTTTTCAGTTTTCATCACTGGGATTGTTATCTTGCAGTGTTGGTTGGCCCTAGGGTGACCACTGGATATGCGCGCCCCTTTCTGTTTCACGCACGCATCAGGGAATTTGCTTTAGGTCACCGGACCTCTCGAACTCAGCTCCTCTGAAAGCTCTCCGGCAGTGGTTCCGCGGCCGAACACTCAGTGAAAGTATCCGGCCACACGTTGCTGCGGGGGCAGAATGGTTGGTGCGTTCGGGAGTGGCCGCAGTTGACGCTTTAGCTCCGAGGTGGGAATGGAGGCTATGCACGCTGAGTGCACCACCTGCTCAGAGGTGTCGACAGGCCTGGCACCTCCGAAGTCCCAACTTTTCAGTGACTAACCAGCTCTTGCCGCTACCGCTACGTTCCAGTGGCCGCTGTTGCCTCTGTCGTTGCCCTTTCCCGCTGCCCGTGCTGTGTTGCTCCATCAACCTGGGTGGCCTGATCTCTTTGAATTATAACACCTGACAACTCAGGTTACATCATCACCAGACTCCTGCTTCTCGAGTTTTAGTGTGTGTTCGTATGACCTTCAAATGCCCTTCGGACTTCACAATTTCATAACAACAGCCTTAAGTCAGATGCCGAAGCATACTTTGACTACGGGCAATGCGATGGGGTCTCCAAATTAGACCCGGGTTTGATCTTTCACCTTTGGTTTGACCTTTGAGAGGCCTTGACACTTAAATAGAATCCAAAGCATTTTGTGCGTGCTAGACTAGCAACAACAGCTATCGCTCGACCATTCAGCGTAATATAGGCAAACCGCTAGGTGTTTTTTTTTTCTGTTCTAGCCCACTGAAGTGCCAGCGCCCTTTTTGTTGTAGCCACAGCGTTGCATTCACGAAAACCATGACCGCGTGCTCTGCTCCGCCGCTACGTTCAATGCTGCGCCTACTTGATATCCTTGGTTTGATCGCGGTGTATTTTAATGCGGACTGTGGGAGTGTCACTCAGCGGCTGGGACCATGGCTCGCCGTCCCCGTTCTTTGGAAGGCGATGCCTTCAAGTCAAACTAGAAAACACGAATAAACAATCTGTAAACAATCTGTGGATCTCAGTCGAAAGAAAAATCTGCTTTATATATGATGATTAAAGTCGACTCCTTGAGGTGCGAAACTAACAGCTTACCTAACTTTAGCATGTTCTTTGTTAGAATACGCCACTGTTGTGTGGAATCCATATACAAACAACTAAATCAATTATATGGAAAGAATCCTGAGGCAAGCAGCAAGATTTATCATTTCGAAATACAGCACGATGGATTCAGTAGCGACCATATTAACTAAACTGAATTTAACGAAGCTATTCCAAAGGCGAATGGTTGCCAGGATAAAGTTTCTTACCTCGATGTACACAAACTAAAAATAACAACACAACATAAAAACATCACGTTCAGTCAGACACAGTCACTCCAATCAAATCATGTGTCCAACTTCGAGAACTGAGATATTTAAATGATTTTTTTTGCGCACAAAACTGATGCATGTAACTCGTTACCACACGAAATTGCAAAAATTAATTCCAAGCACAAATTTAAAAAAGCTTAATTGAATTACCTTGCAGTGAATGGCAGCTCTTAGCCCCAAATGTTTATATTGTATTCACGTTCCACTGTCTCTTGTTAAAACTATTGCTCATGCATTAATACATTTTTGTGCTTGCCATCTTTTCTTCATCAAAGTATGCATTGTTATGTGCTTCTTTATGTAGTGGTATATATTGTGTGCACCACAGGTATTTCGCCCATATTCTTCAGTGCATTTGTGCCTGTAGCGTGTAACGCTGTAATCATGTAGAGCGAGATACAATTTGTGACGGCCCTATGGGCCAATAGCATCTATAACAATAATAATAATAATAATAATAATAATAATAATAATAATAATAATAATAATAATAATAATAATAATAATAATAATAATAATAATAATAATAATAGTTTATTTCCGGGCAAATGTACATGATAATAACCAGCCCGCTTAAGCACTGATGCTTGTGAGCGCGGCTGGGCAGTACAGATGACTGCATCAGGACGAAGCCATACACACACAAAAAAAACAGAATATTTTAAGCACATAAATGTTCAAACACGTATTGTTCAAACATAACACAGATTGAGATGTGAAGCAGCGAGGCTCAAAACAAGGTATTAGGGCAAAGCATAGTGTATTAACAAGATGGTATTTTCATCATTTCACATAAAAAAACAGGCAGGACATTTTTGCAACTAGATTATCTTGTCAGCACTACATATAAAGAAGAGCACTTTACCCAATGAATTGTCACACAAGGGCAGCATACAGAAAGCTTATGATACTAGTACTGTCTACTACTACTACTAGTTGCGCTATCTACTGGGATACCTTAACAACTCTCGGAGCAAGAGAGATTTAAGTAAATTGCCTTGGTATCTGTTAGGACTATGTACATTGAGGACATATATAAAGTTTATTTTGTCTTTGTTAACGATAATTGCATTCCTTTCGTGCGATGCCTCTGTGGAGGTAGAACAAGGGCCATGTCATCTGCGTACAAATACAGCTTGGACTGCAGCCATAAAGTGGCAATTTCATTAATGTACATATTGAATAAGAGGTCCAAGGACCGACCCTTGAGGTACTCCTGATTTAATATTCAACAATGTACTGTAACAGTCGCCTATTTTTACGCATTGTTGTCACCCTTTGAAATAACTGTAAAAGAATTACTGGTAGGGCCCCCTGAAACCAAAATTATCTAATTTATATAGCAGGAGTTGATGATTAATTGCATAAAATGCTTTTTGAACGTAAAAAAAAGTTTCTAGAACAATGCGATTCTGGTCAATTTCGGAGCAGATGAAATCATTAAATTCTTCTAAAAGGCAAGTCGTGTTGTAACCTAGATGAAAGCCGTATTGAGCCTGGCTGAGTAATTTATACTTTTGACCGAATGACACCATATTAAGATCAACAACTTTTTCAAGGATGCAGGCAATAGATGAAAGATAGCTGTTGGTCTGAACTTACCGTAAACACCTTGTGATCCTTTCTTAAAAAGGGGCCTTACTACGCTGGTTTGCGAATTATTATGAACAAGGCCTGTTTTTAAGGATTCGTTAATGACATGAAGCAACTCCGCATTTAGTAGTGTTAGTAATAAGAAATTAATAAAATACAAATTAATAATAAAATAAACAACATATTAGTAAAACAATAATAAATGAGTCTGTACCTGTTCCAGATAGGCGCCGCTTCATGACGGGTCAGTCGGCATGTTAATACGCTAGGAAGGCGTTTCATTCCCAGTTAAGCCTTTCCAGCGACCTAAACCAGATGCACCTTGCCTGCTCGCCATCGTCCTCTCAAGCTGATGCCGCCTCACCTGTTCGTACACGAAAGGTGTTTCCTCGGGCAACTAAATGATGGACGGCGAGACGATCTAATATGTGCAGAGATAGTACCTTCTACGCCCACGCGCGTGTAGACATAGTCTCTGCACCAACCTGAATCATGAGAGGAGACTCAGTCTGATTGCCCACCGTCCTGAAGTCGTACACAAACGCAGCCTGTGCCGCCCTGACAGCGTAGCATGTACAGTCGGGGACAGAAGTCTCCGGACCTCGTGTTCCTCAAGCGAAGCTTATAGGTCTACTATCGGACAGCAAAGGAGACCGCACTTGTGGAGATGAAAGAACAACAATTTAAGTTTCACCTCCACACGTGTGATCTCTAGCCGCCGACTAATAGCAGAGCTGTCGGCAGTCTCATATGGAGAGCGCATACGTGCGCACGCTCCACGATGTTGGCGCACCTTTGAACTATATTACCGCAGTATATCCAAGGAAGGATTGCTCAGGAATTTTCACCGCACTGGGAATTTGTCTGTGTACCTGGAGCGCGTTAATTGAGCTTAATCAGTGTTCAGAGCTACCCAAAGCGAAGTTGCGATGAGCATGTTCTGCAGCAAGTATAACTGAAATTTTAAACTCAACCACATCAGTCGAAAAAGTTAGATGAATGCATAAGGCCTTAACGGCTGGCCCCTCATTCGCCTGCACCAGTACCTGTCTAAAGGCGACAAGCAAAAAAAGGATAATAATAAGCTTTGTCACTGAAGTCATGGAGATCAATGCCGATGATGCTTTATTTTTCGCTTATTCTTAACAGTATGAGGACAACATTAAGAGTCATCACACAAAGGTAAATGTGAACAAAAATAGGGTTGTTCATATATTCCGCAGCAACAAAACAAATCTTTATTTCAGGTGAACACAACTCATCGTCACCCCGTTCCAGGAATGACACGCTTGACACTGCAATGCACCTCAAAATAACAAATATATATCTAGGTCAGTACATACGAGAAACCTTTAATCAGTTCAGCCTGATTTTACCACCGACGATAGATATAATCCATTTGCACCAATGTTCATCTATGATCATTTTTTATTCCAACATCAACATTACAGGTGTCTGGTTGCCCTGTATGCATTTAAACAAAATTTCAAACTTTAATTCCTACTCGCTTTTTGTCCAACTCCCAGTGTCATGATCAGTAAATAAATAAAGGCATTTATATCTACACTTTGTAAAGCATCACCTTATTGCGTTATTAATACATGAATACCTAACTACGTGGGCTCAAGTATTATTAGCGCATGCAATAAGCGCAATGTAATTATCTGCTGTGGTCGCATTTGACTTTGATTTCGTGGGGTTTCTTTACTTTGATCGCTTTTCAGTAAGAGTGAAGGAATGCAATCAATCAAACATCATCAAAGCTACGTGTCTCATGCAGTCTACAGCTGCGCACACTGCCACTTGGAACACATGAGACGCACTAAGGGCTTGCTCAACAGACCACTGGGACCATGATGGCAGATATATTTTTTCATCCGGGTGCCAGGTAAAAGGGTAAGCATTGCGTCAGTGTTTGTCACATCATATGCTTCATTACAGATGACGCATATGCGTGATTAAGATATGCCTGACAACGAAGATGCGTGATGAAGTTATATAACACAAATCAATCAGCAGTGACGAAATCCTACCGAGTTGTACTCTCTGGGACTCAAGAAACAGTTTACGATGAGCGACGCGCTGAAATGCTGACACGGAATATTCCAAAACAACCACCTGACGCCCATTTCACAAGGCCACAGCCATGACAATCATTTCCAGGCAATTGTGCCGCTGACGAAAATGAGCCAAATGCAGTGCCAGATTGGTTTGGTTTATGGGGTTTAACGTCCCAAAGCGACTGAGGCTATGAGAGACGCCGCAGGGGAGGGCTCCGGAAATTTCGACCGCCTGGGGTTCTTTAACGTGCACAGACATCACACAGTACACGGGCCTCTAGAATTTCTAATACAAAGAAATTCAACCGCCGGGGCCGGGATCGAACCCCCGTCTTTCGGTTCAGCAGCCGAGCACCCTAACCACTGAGCCACCGCGGCGGCAAATACAGTGCCAGATGACGCATACATTAAATGGTTCCAAAACTTGAATTTTTCAGCGGTTCTATTGTCATTTGCTCGGCGGCCACTTGCCTTAACATCCAGGGCAATACTCACTCCTCTTGAATTGCGGTATTACCCTTCATCTTCTGACATAGGGCGCGATAAAAGAAATCAAGTCACAGGAATGCCTCATGCAAATAAAACAGGATAACTAAAGAATCAAAAGAAAAAAAAAAGCGCTCCGTCCCGTGCATACCTAAAAAATAAAAAGCATCCCTTGCAACCTCTCCCATAGGCTGCAGTCACCGTTCCTGAGCCTAATTGCGTTCTGTACTGAAAAACTACTCCGAAACTTTGTTCGCAGCACTTAGCGAGGTAGATGTAGCGCAAAAACGAATAATGCTTTTGTTGTAGCCACTTGTTAAAGGCATTACTTCCAAATAATGGGCGCGAGAATTGGCACAAAGCAAGCTCAATGGAATATCTGTTCAATTCATATGCAGACAGATATTGCCAATTTGCTTCGGCAGTGATTTGCGCCATCCGCAACTGAGCGCACTATCAAAAAATGCGTATTGCTGAGCAATGTACAAAATAGAGAAAGACAGTTTTACGGCTACATCTCTCTCTTAAACCGTAAAGCACGCGTTAATTTGAGGAAAAACAGTGCTCGATGAAAGCTTTGAAGATACCAACACAAAAAATGCCGAGCCCCTCAGGTAAACCAGTCCTACTTGTAGGGACCAGAGCAGCGGACGAAATACTTCTTTTTAGCGCTGCTTTCATTTGCTTCTTCGAAAGCAGATGATTCCTACTCCCAACCAAACGTTGGTTTACGAGCCCTGTTAGTGCGCATGTGAAGTCTTTTTTTCTTCCTTTCGTTTATTCCTGTATTTATCCATCCATGCCTCCGGTGTTCTGTACACAACAGCGACGTTTCTTGGTTAGCTCTCCGCGACGAGAAACGAATTTTCTTCACCTTCATTGTCTATGACGTCTGTGACGATGATATGGGAGGCGAAATGGCTCGGAATAAATATTTGGG
Organism: Amblyomma mixtum; assembly: GCF_055824585.1. Lineage (NCBI taxonomy): Eukaryota > Metazoa > Arthropoda > Arachnida > Ixodida > Ixodidae > Amblyomma > Amblyomma mixtum. The sequence goes on from NC_143021.1 coordinate 184,988,534, forward strand.
TATAAGTCGGAACAATTTACGCACTTTCTTTTTACATAGGTTGCCAGCACTCGCTCATTCGCTGAGACATCGGCATTCATAGCTTCGGAAGTCCTGTTCTACTCATGTCGATTTTAGGGCTCCGAAAATATCTGCGACTCTTCCGCGCGCATGTTTTTGGTAAAGTGGCTGCGCTTCCTGTATCGTTGCTTGCCCTGTTTTAATTGCGAAAGCTGTCAAAACATCTAAAATATTGAAAGTTTTCTTTAGTTTCCCCATATAGTTTCGCAGACGATAATAACATCAAATAGCAATGATTACAAAATTGGATCGCACAATATTTATTTTTCGGTACAGCGAAGTTAAAGGGCAACTGCACCACTTTTTTGAGAATTTCACGATACTCAAGTATATAGATTGTACGTAAAGCATGAGGAGTGTTTTCGCACTAGCACTTAAAATAGTGACGTAACCGACGATTGAATTTGCGCTTCTCCTCAGTGCACCGGAGAAAATCAGAGAAGTTCAGCAGGACAACACGGAAGGTATGATTTCAATTCACCGCTGTCGTCAGCCACAACCTGCCCTGACTCGTTGGACGCAGCCAAAAAAATCTCGGCAGGATTTGGCTTCGGTGGCGTTTGTTTTTCCATCTCAGAAGGAGTTTGTGCGTTTTAAATGTACCGATACCTTCGATGACGTCATCATGCACCCCCACTTGGAGTTGTGCGCTGCGGAGAAGCTTGAAGGGTGTCGGGGTTCTAATCGGCGATTACTTCACTATTTCAAGTGCTAGCTCAACAAGACTTCGCATGCTTTACCTGCAAGTTTCACACATTCGACCCTCTTAGGATCGTTTATTTCTAAAACATGTGCAGTTTCCCTATAAGCACTTTAACGTATTGAAACAGCCCATCAACTGCGCTATCTGTGCAATTAGATCACTAGCATTTACTCTCCGGCTGAGGTCTCCTGGGTACCATATTCCCGAAAAGTATTTCTCCTGAAGCCTAAAATGGCGTTGTCTGTTAAACTAAATATGTATTGCTTTCATAAGTAGTTTATTTCTTTACCAGGAAATGATATAGAAGGTTTTTCATGGTTCTTATTAGCAAGATGTTTTTACTGAGCCATTTGGAGAGTAAATGCATGCTGTTGTTCGCACATGAATCAGTTGTGCTTAACTAACTGGTTGTACGGAATGGATTCTGTTCGTCCTCGTATATAACGAAAACATGAGAATTCACGCGAGTGAGAGTGTCATTTGCATAAACAAGGAAACGAAGTGATCCCAATGTTAAGCCCTGTGAAAATTGATTTATTTTGATGCTGAAATATGCATTCATATTACTCGATACCCGTTATGCAATAAACATGTATCAAATTACCAGTTAAAAGTTCAAGTGCGACGCCTCAAACACCACATTTTGATGACAACGACAGTAGCAGAGTAATAAGTCGCGAAGTATAGAATTGAAAAGTTTTTCAGGTATTCAAAGGACAGTACATTTGCATTTGTAGTTTCTCTTACCAATTGCCGTATATGTCGTGTAAAGAAATGCTTCTTTGTCTGCATGAGCTCCTGAATCCCGTGCTTATTTTTGTTAAAAGTTGGTAGTTTTTAAAATGTGGCAGCTCTCGGTCTGCGATAAAGCACAAAAAGAATATTGATATTAATTTTAGGAGTGATATTTTCAGGCAGAGAGAAAGCCTGTCGATTCCAGTTTGATTGCTATAGATTGTAACTCCGGGAATTTTTTATTTGAGGGGAAATGTTTCTGAGGTAATTGAAAGCATTAAAAACAACGCATGAATTTTAATACTGTATTGATTGTTTGCTTCTCAGACGAAGAGCGCCGCGAACGTGCAATAGCTTCAGATGGTTTAAATGCACTCAAAAGCTGTATTGTCTATGTCAGCAAACATTCGCGCCATATGATGCATTGCGTTTCAACTTAGAGACAACAATCGGTTGCTACAGGCAACCAATGGCTAATTCCAAGAGGAAAACCGCCATAGCAAGAAGCAAAAACGCCATGAAGGCCTTAAAGAAGGCGTGAAACTCAGCAGCTTGGTACACTCGAAGATCGCCACTTGCATTTCCACCTGTTTCGTACCTGCACATTCGATAAACCACTTTCGGCCCTTTCAGCAGTGAAGCTTCGTCTATTCTCTCAGAAACTCGCGGTATCCGCGCAAAAAAGGGATAATTACTGCGGACGGGAGTTACAAACCAACTCGTGCTTAAATGTTCTCTCGACTGCACCATATCACGTCCCCATTTAAGCACAAAGCAACTAGGCCACTTGAGTGCGAAGCATACATGGTCCTCGTGTTGAGCGCATGAGAAGCAATCTCTTAAGTCTGAAAACAGCAAATTATTTGTTTCTTTGCTTGCTTGAAACGCTCGACCTAGCTCTGAGTAAAACCTGCTCGTGGTAATTTCCATCATAATCATGGTGTGTGTAAACGTGCCCATCACGATGCATGGGGTAACTCTTCGGTGGTCCAGCGCCTCCTCAAGTTCTTGGATAGTGTCGATGACATCAGGTAATGTCTGTAGACTAAGCCTTGAAACAAGCTCGCTCCGGAAATAGCTCGACAGGGGGAGTATCGCCATCAGCCACACGCCGAAGACTATGCCTCTTGCCGACACTGAACTTGGTGTCCGTGGAATTGGTAACGAAGTTGCGTAAAAGGAGGCAAGGTGCAGCATCAAAGCATCAGCGACTGCGGTCGCTATCCCGTCATTTGTTTCCTTCAGCTGAGCGACTGCTGCAACTGCTGAAGCAGAAAGCAATGCCGCTAAAAGGAGAAATAACCCGAGCTTAGACTTCACTAGAATACCGAAGAAAGAGACCGGGTCAGGACGGCCGCTTTTGACGTAGAATGTTTCCTGTGCGGTTACGACGCCAGGCGGAACAGCGAACCTCATCGTCAACCATTTGTTCGCCACGAGCATTTGTCCGCAAATGTCATAGTGACTATTTAAAACATGCTCGTAAAGAATCTCCCCGTCTCTGTAGAAAGTTCGCAACACTGTGACGTTGTATAGCCCAAGTGTGTTAAGCAGGAATTCAAATTGCCAAAATTTGGAACACAAGCCCGTTGCTTCCCATCGAATGCAGCCGATGCGAATGACACTGTTCCTGAGTTCACTCAGCTTTCCCTGACTGGAACCGCGGGCTTCCGAACGCCCGCCACAGCCCCGCGAATAGAGAGACACGTAAACAGTTCCACCTGGTCCCAGAACTTCGTTCTCGTTTGCAGAATTTTTCAGTATTTCGTCCCGGCGGCAGGAAAAATTTCTGGCCTTAGAGTGTAATACGAAGCGGTTAAGCGTGTTCCGTACTTCGCTGTTCTCGTCGATCACTAGCCAGTCAACTAAGTAGGTTGACTGCGGGAAACTCAGAGTTTGTCCAAGACATGGTGAATCATTTTGACCGAGGCTTTGTAACATGACGTTTGTCTTGATTCCTATGCGCCTGTTTCCTTTCAAGTATCTAAAGAAGTGATCACTCGGGAGTTTCCATAATGCAACAGGCCACGGTACTTGACTAAGCAACCAATGGTCCTCGGCGTCCCAGTGTCCTTTGCAACTTATCATCGTAGCATGGACATGCTTTGAGATGTGTGACTCAAGCGCACGTAGAATGTGTGCTCTTTTTTCTTTGTGCCATGCAAATGCTTCGATTAGTTTCCTTTTGCAAAAAAACATCAACCAGCAAATAAACAAAAAATAATTGAGATTTGTTCCCCATTTTCGCACTATTAACGTATAAGACGAGTGCTTATGTGAAAAAAAACGCAGCTTCCTCCTGAAATAGCTTCTGCCTTGGATATAATAACTAATCGGCAGTTAGCAGCAGCACAATGCTTACAGCAAAAAAGGTTCCTCTACATTTTGTTGAATGTATATGTGCTTCAACCTTGCGACGCATATTTCGAGTTTTCTTTTAACTTCTATTTTTTACATAATCTAGCAGTATGTTTAACTCAACAGTGGAAAGTGGTCTGATAAAAAAGCCATGGTGGCTTTAGATTGTTGAAGCGAAGACATGGAACAGAAATGACGGTCTAAAGGAATGTAAACTGGCACTGGGCCGGAACTAAGAGTAGCAGCTTAACTTGAACCAGCGATAAGTTTCTCTGGGGCAAGTTTAATGCGTTTCTTGGTTCCAAGTAATAGACACTACAGTTCCATGCAGTAGGAGCACATACTTTTGTTCCACATTATTTTTTTCTTATTCATTCTGCGGCGGCTATTCCAGGTAAGTGGGCTATTGTCTTGCCTTGGCGGTGGTCAAGGGGTCTTCTTCTGTGTAGTGCTCCGGTTCTAAGCGCAAGCATAGGCGGAAATGACGTCGTCCCTTCTTCGAGGAGATGTCAGTTGTACGTAGCGGAATCAAGACACAGTATTCTTGAAAGGACATGCTCTGTTCCACCGGGACATAACTTTTTGGCCAGGCGTTCTTCTCTCAGCAGTGGATTTATTGGCTTAAATCCGCACTATCTTAAACTGCGATGCGAAAAGGCATCAACGTGCTGTTGACGTCCTCCCTCTAAGAAGGTCGACTCGATTATCATTACGCGGGCCAATTGACCAAGTATTGAGCGTGCGTCGTCAACCCCTGGCTGTTCAGTACCAAGCGGAAGGTGGCGCAGTTGGCGTGAGATGCCGATGTTAAGTACATCAACGCCAATTTGCATCTACTTTCTCCATATTCCTTCAAGAAAATCTTGTTTTTGAGAAAAAAATCGATACCGGAGAGGTCATCGCTTGCCCCCGCTACAGTGCTGAAAAGTTTTCAAGATTGCCTTTAATACAGCGCTCAATATGTCTTGAAACACATCCAAGGTGAAGAAGTTGAGGTGCTCGCTTAGAATAAATCAATGCGCCTTCAGACACGCCACCCACTGTGAAAAAGCATTCATTGTACTGTGTTGTTTCCGTAGAAAGCAAATTTCGAAATTTATTAGAAAATATATCTCCCACCGTGCCTTGTGTGTTCCAGCTGGTATTGAGGCGTATATTAAGAAGGCAGCCAAAAGAAAGTTGCAGTGCAACTAACCTATGAACAATATTCAGTTATAGCAAGCGAAATGGCACTGCTTGCTTCCTCTGCATATTGCGTTCTTTCGCTGTGTGATCGCAGGATTTACGGGCATTGGTAGCAATTTAAAGAGACTATGCGACGATAATCAGAGCCGCGGTAGTCTAATCAGAAGGCGATCTTTTCACCATAAATTGATTTTCACGTTGGCGTTGTACGATCTTTTAGTAGGTATGCGATCAGAAAATGACTTATCAACTTCATTTTATAAGGGGCCTTGCAGCAAAAATTATGTTTCATTGCTTTTCTCCGGCAGTGGATATAAACTGCGGTAAAATATGGCGCAGATATACAACCCGAGCGTCTATGAACACAGAGGCACTTTTCTCGGCAAGTAAGTTGCACAAATAAATTTACTGCCATTCTCTTTGTAGTGGACGTAAAGCAAGACATCGCCCAAAATTAGATTAAAAACCACGTTTTAGAGGAGAAATATAATTCATCAGTACTCGGCATTGGGATAGGTGGTTAACAAATGTATTTACAATTTAGCTCAACAAAAAAAGGACCGGGAACTTCAGCGGCCGTGTCTTGTATTTTTACATGTCCTTCGTTCCTGTAGCGCGAAATCACCAAGAATTGAATGAGAAACTGAGCATTGCAACGAAATAATTTTTTGCACTCAAACAAAATGACAATCGAAAGGGCTTTTGCTGCGGAAAGATTCGCATTCAATGTTTGTGTACACAAGTCGAGCTCTATTATTATACAATTGATTTTTGCTAGTTACTTTGTTCACGTTGTCACAAGAATCTATTTGCCGCTAAATCCGAGTAAAATGCATGAAAATAGAGATGCGTCCAACCTTCACCTTTAATATTTAAAAACTTTTAATAACATATTCATCAGCAGATGTTCAGGCGCAAGCCGGCCGCTGTGGCAAGCAGTAACTTCGAACACGGGCTTTGGTGTTCAAGCACTGGGAGAAACCTATTTCAAAACGGTGTATGCCTAAAGAGGTGGCTGTTTGGAATGAAACACTTGTGATTGTACATTAAAACTCCAAATCACATTGTAATGGAGCGTTGACCCTTTATAAACAAAAAAATATTCACTGTTAATCTAACGGCCCAGATATAAAGTCAGTTGTTTTTGCTTCGATTTGCCAAACCGTGTTTCCAGTGCCGCAGGACTACATACATCGCACCCTTTGGATGACAATGACATTCCTTTCGAAACACGTTTATATGTGTGATGTTTTAAAAAGGCAAGTCAGAGACCAACGATGTCTTTTTTTTTTTGCCACTGTATTCCTAGCAGGGACAAAGCAGTTTCCAAAACCATAAGATTTTCCAGCTATTTGACTAACCCTGCGTTAGCGGGAATTCCAGCTAATTCGCGTACACTGCGTAAGGGAGCTTTACGAATGCCTTTCGTTGAAAATGCTCCTCAACAACGTGCTTGTTCAGGCTGCTTGGTCGCTCATAAAAATTGATTAGCACAGCTCACAAGAGAGAAAAAAATCGAGGACTAAGCGCCCTTTCGGTTATTTTTTGTTTAATAAGATCATGCTCATAGACAGGAACGGGCTGCAGTTTGCTCTCCTACAGGAATAACCTTCTACAGGCACAGATGTCTCATGCACACGCCCCTCTTCCCGAACTGGAGCTCCCTCAGGTTCATGATTTTCACGGAGGACATAGCGCACATTACCATATGGTGTGCACTTAGGAATCAATGAGCGTAACAAGTCCATGAGCTACTTGCTGCCATCATTTCTCATTTAAGAATAAAATTACTTTTAGGCTGTCGCCAAGAACGAAGCAGATTTCTGCCGCAGCAGCGGTCTCAACCAGCAGTCACCAGCGATAACCACCGCGCGAAATAATTTGATGAATGCTCACACACGCATCACAAGTTTCGTGATGCTTATTGTGATGGTTCGTTTTCAGTGAGAAATGAACGAAAACCAAGTTCTCGTAAAATATCATGACGTTTCGACACCTATTCGGTTTTCTTTTCAAATCTGACTGTGGGCGAATTGCAGATTAGCGTTTTGAGCCCAGGTACAGTCGACTGCCACTTCACCGAACGCAAACCGTAGGTGTAGATGGAAGTGTTCCGTGGGAATGATAAACATTCTCCCGCATCTGTTGAATGTGACATCATGAAAGTAGCTGCCGAGTAATGGGGTCGGAAATGAATTTTACTGGCGCAAACGCGGCTTTGGCGGCACAGCGCCATGACAGAAGGTATTTTTCTATACTTAAGATAGGGTCAGTGACCCATTCCCAAAGCATACCCGGTAGCGCCCGAGGTCGAACCCTTCACCTGTTGAATGCGAGGTGGATGCTTAAGCCACTAGTCCACCGCTGTGGTTAATTAGCAGCCTGCTGAGCGGTTGTAGCCGGGTCTCCCGCACAATCGTTAAAATAAATGCTATGTTGACATGCCTCGCAATGGCGACCATCGCGCTTCGTTCTCTGTTTATTTGTCTGATATAAGCTTTCATCTGGTTCACCCTCTTCGTGATATTCATGGTTTCATAAACCTAAGACGTCGAGCACTCAGACAAGGGAATTTTGCATGCCACGATTTGGGGGGCTTCTTTAAGGTGACGGTTTTTCGGCACGGGGGGCCACGTCCGATGGTGCCAGTCGACTTGTGTAGCATTTGCACTCCCTTTCCAAAAATATGGGTCAAGAATTCGCTCCTACCTTTTATGTATGGAAGACATGCACGTTTTTGCCGATGGTGTGTGGTTAGGATAGGAGTTGAATATACTTTTCGCGGGTATTTTTTTGTTTCGGATGACATATCGAATGGTGATGATGGGTTAGCGGTTAGTACCAAATTCACTAGAATGCGTATTATTGTGTTTGGCGACTTCTATATTGTTGCAAAGAAGAGGAAGCTGGCAGTGGCGCGGGACGGAGCGCTCGAGCTAGGCCAGCGGCCATTAAATCATCTCTTATCCATCGTTCATCACGCCTCATTCTTCGGCTGACCGCCACGTTACATTTGGTGTGAGGTGCTGGGGTCCCTTCTTCGCCATCCTGGTCCCGGAGCTTCGGCGTCCTGCGCGTGCCATGGACGTCGGCCATGAGTACCCGGTCCGCCCCGCACGGCCGTGCCCCAGCCCGCCCGACCTGAACCGACCTCGCCGCTTACCCCAAGCCCGTCCCCCGCCCGGACCACAAGACACGACGACCCAAGACCCGACAGACCCAAGACCTTGCCTACACATGAGGCCACCGCCCCCCTGCCCCTCCCGTTCGGTGCGTACAAGGACCTCGGCCGTCAGCTCCTGGCACCCTACGGCCCGGATGCTTCGTGGACCGGGACTCATCCGCCTATCATGTCATCCACCGCGGCAGCCAGCACTTCATCACCTTGCTACTTCTCTTCTGCAATGAACGCCATCGCTGAATCACGCATCCCTTCGTCCACGTCTTCCTCAGTTTACGATCGGGACGATCGCTCGGTGGCCCCGGGTAATAGACACCTTTAGCATACCGTGTACCGTGTTACCGTTACCGTTACCGGAGTACCGGGTGCCCGCCCACCGCCGCTGAGCCCGCGCTGATTGGTCCCGATGCTCCCCGCGCGCACGTAGCTGCCGAGTACGTGGCGCCATCTGGCGCCGTCAAGGCGATTTGCGCATGCGCATTGGCTGCGCGCGGGCTCACGGTACTCCGGTAGCGGTAACGGTAACACGGTACACGGTATGCTAAAGGTATCTAATGTTAAAAAGACGACGAAGCTGGCAGTGGCGCGGGACGGAGCGCTCGCGCTAGGTCAGCGGCCATTAAATCATCTCTTGTTCGTCGTTCATCACGCCTCATTCTTCGGCTGCCCGCCACGTTACAATATGGCTTTCTTACATTTCAGTTCTTTTCATCCTGACAGTATGCGAGGTTTACAGGCAGAAAAATGCGGATTTTTGCGGAATCACTGTTACACTCTACTTCCCGGTGCACTGAACATACGAGCACAAGTTTCGCGACGTACTCGATTGCGATGGGCTGTTTTTTCGTTTGTAGTGTTGTAATGCGTCGTCGGGGCATTGTATTCCTGTCGTGTATTCCTGCTTTTAGAAGTGAAAATTTCTGCCTTCTAGTTTAAACTTGCTTCGGTAACTAACCGAAAAACTTTTGTTGTTAATCTCACTTTGTAGGCTTGCGAAATTTCTTTTGTTAGAATTTCTCCTTACCTCAAGACTTCCGTATTTTTGGGGACCGGAAATTAACAAATCTGCTCCTCAAACAACAGAATGTGGCTCCTCCAGCGCAACGAACGAATATTCTTCCAATATGAACACAGCCCGGGCGAAAGAATCAGAAGCTATGGCTGTTTCTTGTCGGGCTGTAAGAGTGTAAATTACCCGCTTACATATTTTGCGCCAACGAGGCGCGACCGCATATACTCCCGCGAAGGCTAATCTCTCATAGATAAAAACTTCGCTTAGATAAACTACAGTTTAAGCGTAAGCTGGGTATAACTTTATTGTGCAGGGTTTGTTTCATGGCCCGCCGATTCCAGTGTTATTTCGGTAACCAACGACAGCAGTGAATAAAGCCGGTATAAGCAAGTCCAAGGCTCCATATTTATTTCAGTTTGTTCTTGTAATTAACTTTTAGTATATTTAATAAGGAGAGTTTAACTATGAAGCATTTTCTTGTGGCTAAAGGATCAGTGGAGAAATCAATGCAGGCGCATGTTCAATGCCGACTTAAAATATACGCTACAATACTGCAACTATGTGACCATGCGCTACCAGGAGCAAAGAAGTCATCGTATCTCGTGAATGAGTGCCAGCCTGTCCAAATGTTTGCGGTAAAGTTAATTGCCAAAGCGGTACAAATATTATATCTGAAATTTTACATACATTTGAACGACAATGAAGTTTTCTTCTGGCAGACATCGCACCAGCAGTGGATTTTGACGGGATACGGATTAGCGTAAGTTATATGACCGATCCTTAGTTGAGGTAAATAAAAGACTTCCAGGAAACGAGTACGTAGCAGCGTACAGCAGACTGTCCGGTCATGAAATGAGTATAGGAAATTTCAGGTGCAGTGCCACACGAGCTGACACAAGACATGACTTGTTGGAGGTGAACGAGAAAGGGCATTGTCCATTGTTGATGAGTCCAACTTAGTGATGACATCCTAGATGTTGGCTCAGGATATCAGCAATCATGCATGGCATACGTGGCAGATCGGTGGAGGATTTGAAAGCGGGGAACGGGGTGAGATCACCCCTGTTCTAGGTGTAAGTCTTGTGACAAAAAGTTTGAGCAGTGTATGGTGGAAATGGCTGTCTTCTCATTAGGCTCCTTCAAGAGTTACCCAAAGGCGCGCCACCGTTGCAGTGGCACAAAAGACTGACAATATACACTTCGTCATACAAGTAATTCAGTTCAGCGCATATCACGTTTTGGTTTCACCTTTTTATTGACGCACTGGGCAAGCTGTTAAGATTGATCACATATAGGCACACTCTTACACAAAATGATTCATACATATTTCCAAGAAACAACGCACATCTTTGCAGGTGAATACAACTCGCAGCAACAGCACCACAAGAAGTGCACACTTAGATGAATATTGTGTCCACACGCTTAAATCTGCAACGCACTACCAAACAGCAAAGATTATAACACATTAGCACACACGAAGAAAACCTGTCATGAGTTCAATGAAATATTATTACAGTCAATGGATGCCCTGAATTTTATTTAATTACCATGTGTCCGCATGAACAACAATCTCGCTCGGAATTCATTTCGTTTTTCCCTTAAACATTTTTCCGCGCAAAAAACTGACGATGTGCGCACTGAGGCTGCAGTAGCCTGTGACTTCCAGCACGTGCAGTTTTTCTTGCTGTGCTTGCTCCTGGCCACATTTTTCCATTTTGTCTTTCCCTTTTACGTCTTCTCTTCCTGCGACTGCAGGGTGTCTAAAGGGAACAGACACCCTTCGGGTGAACTGCTCTACCTTTCCTTCCCATCTCTTTCTCGCTACTAGGAACTTCAAAAAAACCTCGTGAAGTCAAGTCCACCAACCTGGAAGCGGTGGCGCAAGGGTCACAAAAGCTTTTTAAAACAGTGAAACAACCTTCAGACTGCACCCGCTCTGCACTTAAGTGATTGGTGTGTACTACTCCAGCCAGGCCATGTCGTCACCGGCGACCTCTCCACCTTTTCCTCATTAAGTTCCGTTCTCTTCTTTTACTCCAGCTTAGGTTCACCTCGAGCTATATTCTGCGAAATTATTTCTGACTAGATAACAAGATACGTCTTTCAAATTTTATGTTAATTACAGTGCAGCGCATTATTTCAAGGCCTGAAAGTGATGTAGGTGGTTTTCTTTGTTGTTTCGCAGTCTATTTTCTCTGAGCAATTTATTGAGGAAACTATTCTTGTTGTTGACACTTGAATTAATATCTTCTTTTACTCAGCGGCTATCAATAAGGCATTGCAGTCGTCTGCACAGATAATGCGACCATGAGAATTTTGGTTATCTGCAAAGTAGCTTACTTAACCAAGGAAACAAATTATACGAATGTCGAATCCTGCACATGTGGCAATTATATTGACGTTATATTATTCATTCGCGCCTCTGGATACATGCAACGCAAACCAGTCACTAGAACCTGCAGCGCAATACCGCAATTATCCGATCCTGATGACTCTCGCACTGATAGGCCATAGTCAAAAAATGCTAGTATTTTCGTTCACTCTTTCGTTAGTGCATCTGCCGGTCTGTGTTATCTACTTTTTTCCACATTTCAACGGCTGGGAATAAACAACGCCTTCCCCGCATTCGACACAGCGAGTCTGGTGATTTGTTGTACACCCGCGATATTTTTCAGGTTCTTCGGCGTTAACACGCCGGCAAAGACTTTTTAGTCTGTTGGAAGTATTTTCGGATGCCGATAAAAAATCTGTTGTGAGTTAAAAAGCGGCAGCAGTCATTCCAGATGACATATTCAACGGTTTTTCATATCACTGGCGGGATCGACATAGCTATTTAAAAAACAAGTGATACAACTTCGTCTCCAGGTAGGAGTTACGGTCGCGAAAGACGCGGGTTCGATCCCGGCGACCGCGGTAGCATTACGATGGAGGTGAAATGCAAGAGGCCCGTGCGTTGTGCGATATTAGTGCATGTTAAAGAACCCCAGGTGGTCGAAATAATCCGGAGACCTCCACAACAGCGTCTGTCAGAACTTGAGTCAGGACATTGAGCCCTTTATAACAACACAGGAGTAACTATAGAAACAGCATGTTTGAATTTTTGGCAAAATTACTCTGAGGGGAGTAAAACGTTTACAATAAAGCTAGTATTACGGTTAATAAACAAGGTAAATTTTTAGTTCTTTGCCGATTCATTAGCTTATTCTGAAACAATCTTTTTCAGTTTCAGTTTCAAATGATGAGTACCAACAAATAAGCGTATTCTCAGCATCAGAGAACTTTAGGGCCTTTTGTTGTATTCAGACTGAAACTAGTGACGATGGCCGTCTGCTAGCACCAACCAGCTCCAACAGAAACACCGCCAAAGAGACAGCCAAAAGGGAGCAGAAGGCCATAAAGAAGACGTGCAACTGGGCTGCCTCAGCCAGAACATCGGCGTTTGTTTCGTAGTAATCCCCGGGACCGCACTTTTCAAGGCGTAGTTTTGAATCTCTTAGCAGTGAGGCCTCAACTATTCTTTGAAGAAACTCGTGGTACCCGCGCAAAAGGGGATAATTCTTGCGAACAGGCGTCACAAACGAAATCGCGCTTAAATGTTCCCTCGAATGCACAAGCCCGCGTGCCCATTTGAACAAGTAGCAAGTCGACAACATGGGTCCGAAGCATACATGACCCTCCTCCCGAGCGCATGAGTAGCAGTGACGCATATCGTAAACCAACAAGACATCTTTTTCTTTGCTTTTTAGAGACGCTGAGCGAAGGCTTGTGTACAACTTGTTCGTGGTGATTCGCTCCTCAACCATGCGGTGTGTGAACGTGCCCGCCATAATGCATGGAGTCACCCTTCCCTGATCCATCGCATCCTCAAGTTCTTGGATAGTGTCGATAACGTCTGGAGATGTTTGCAGACTCAGCCTTGAAACAAGCTCGCTCCGGAAATAACTCGACAGAGGTATCATCGTCATCAGCCACACGCCGAGAACAACCCCACTTGCCAAAACAGAGCGTGGTCTTAGGGGAATCGGGCACGAATTTGCGTAAAATGAGGCAAGATGCATCATCAAAGCATCAGCGACTGTGGTCGCTAGCCCGTCATTTGTTTCCTTCAGATGAGCGATTGTTGTAACTGCAGAGGCAGAAAGTAATGCTGCTAAAAGGAGAAAAAGCCCGAGATTAGACTTCACCAGGATACCGAAGAAAGAGACCGGTTCAGGACGGCTGCTTTTGACGTAGAACGTTTCCTGTGCGGTTGCGAGTGCCGGTGGAACCGCAGACCTGAGCGCTAGCTTGTCGCTCGCAACGAGCATATATCCCGAAATGTCGTAATAGCTTTTCAACAGATCCTCGCGGTGAATTTTCAAGTCGGTGTAGAAACTTCGAAGCACTGTGACATTGTACAGGCCAAGAGCGTCCAACAGCAGTTCCGATTTCCTAAAGTTGGAACAGGGGCCTGTGGATTCCCTCTGAAGGCATGCGACACGGACGACACTGTCCCTTAACTCGCTTTGCTTGTCCAACCTGGCATCCTTGGCTTGCGAACGCCCGCTGCAGCCCCTCGAGTAGAGAGATACGTAAGCATTGGCCCTTGGTCGATGTGTTCCGTTCTCGTATGTAACTCCCTTCTCTATTCCGAGACGGCCGCAAGTAAAATTTCTTCGTTTCGATAGTAATACGAAACGGTTAAATGTCTTCCTTGTCTCGGTGTTCTCGGCAACCACAAGCCAGTCAACGAGGTAGGTTGATTGTGGGAAACTCAGAGTCTGTTGAAGACACGCTGAATTATTTTCTCCGAGACTTTGTAACAGGACGTTCGTCTTGATGCTCATTTGCCTGTTCCCCTTCAGATATCGAAGAAAGCGATCACTGGGCAGTTTCCATTGTGTAACAGGCCATGGTACATAGCTCAGCAACAAACGATCTTCGGCGTCCCAGTGTCCTTTGCAAGTTACCAGCGCGGCGTGGTCATGCCTCGAGATGTGGGACTCAAGCGCTCGTAGAACATGCACTCTTTTTTCTTCATGCTCAAGGAATCCTTCAACTAAAGCTTGCCTTTGCAATAAAACTTTAAACAACACATAAACATAAAAGATTGTAACTTTTCTCGCCATTTTCACACAGTCACTGTTTATGTTCGAAAAGTGTTTCTCATCAAGCAAACAAGATTTCTTCTGAAATATGTTCAGCGTTATATTTAGTTGTTATTCGCCTTTTACTGCAAGAAACATTGTGTTAAGCAAAAATGATGCTGCTGTGTTCGTTTCAATGTTTATGGTGGTCAACTCTGCGATGCGTATTTGCTGATTGTTATTAGCTGATGATTGTTATTGCTATACAGCAGCGTGCGTAGGCAATCGACAATAAACGCGTCGACACAAAAGCACACTGATGGACTTGAATTATTGAGGTTAGAAGGTGCAATCTGACGTTTTCAAGGCAGCTAAAGTGACATCACGTCAGTAATAATAGTAGTTGTTCACACTGAGCACCCGTATGTTTCTATGGGTAAAAGCTGTATTTTTTATCTCACGCAATGAGACAACACCGTTCAATGCATTAGAGCCATATTATAGTTCATAATATTTTTTTTCTTACTCATGACTTAGCAGCCCTTACAGGCACAATAGGTATCGTCTTGCCTTTCGTATTCCGGCAAAAGGTCTTCTGTGAAGAGTTCTAGCTTAGAGCGCAAGCGTATATTGGGGTGACGCAGTTCCGAGTTTCGGCACGGAGAAAAATGTTCATCTGTAAGCTGCTTGACCAATAGATGTACTCTTGCTTTAAATATGCTGCATTTCACCCGAAGGTAAATGTTTCCACGAGATAGACTGCTCTGAGCCGTGGGTTTGTCGACATACGTCTACGCACCTGGAGAAACGCGGTACGAAATGACACGAACAATAGATTTTGCGTGCTGGCTGTTCACAGATCGCCCCCTATCTCATTACACGACCCAATCGACCCAGTATTGAGCGTAGCTTGTCTACCTGTGGCCTGTCGGTACCACGCTGAAAGAAAGAAAATTTCGCGTTGCTACGTATCACAGCATCTAATATTCAAAGTAATGATAGCAACAATTGCTTGCTGCATTTCAGGGAAACGAAAACTGGTACATAAATATAGAAACAGAAGACGACTTCAGTGCGTGAAGACAAGATGACAAAAGTCCTTGAGACAGGCAGCAACCTGTAGCAACCCAGGTTCCGGCTTCAAACTAGTCAATGCGCCTTCAGGCAGGCCACTGAAATTACGGAACATCGAGTGTACTTCTTCCTTTCGCCGCCCGCGAATATGGCGATACTTGATGAACAGATACAGTGCCAAGCCGGGAGTCTGGCAGATGATATTGAGGGTGATATCACAAAGAAGGAGGAAAGAAAATTTCAGCGCGCAGAACATAACTTGTGTGCAGCTTTCATTGATAGAAAGTGAGGTTATTCTGCTGTTTTCTTCTCCATATTGAGCTTCACGGCGTGACTGGAGTTAAGGACGTCAGCACTAATGCATAGTCTACTTTGCAAACCGCGTTCGCTGGACTGTAATGAGAAGGAAGCCATTTCTCTGTATATCGTTTACTACATCGCCATGTACTGCCTGTTAGTACGGATGGCACCAAAAGAGAAATCGTCCCGTTTTTTCTGTAAACGAACTTGTGAAAAATTATCAGGATAATAAAGGTGCCGTAACTGTCTCCTTTCTTAGTGGACACCTCAAACGCGCCCTAAGGGAAGGGAGGGAGGTTGGATTGAAGGAGGAAATAGAGAAAGGTTCTGTAGTGGGTGGCTTCGGAATAATTTCGACCACCCAGAGATCTTTAGCGTGCTCTGATACTGCACCGCAAAATGACCCCTTTTGCGTTACGCTTCCATGGGAACGCGCCATCTGACACCGCCGCTGAGAGAGAGAAAGAGAAACAGAAGTACGGAAGGACAGGTTAACTAAGCGACGGCCAGTGTGCTACCGTACTAGCGAGAAAGAGAACAAAGGGAGAGAATGAAAGGAAATAGAGGACTGGGGAATTTGTTTTGCACGTGTCGGTATGTCATAACTATGGGGGGCACATAGGTACCGCTCTAAATATTCACAGCCTCGAACTCAACGGTTAATCCTTTCAGAGTTTCAATAGCCCCTTCACAGATCTCCCATGAGATGAAGGTTTAGACCATTGCCCCAGAATATGGGTGAAAGATAACAGGAACCTACTAATAAAGCATGCCTCCTTCACTGCATCTGACTGCATCAGGCGCCCTTCGTAGCCCTTCTTTCATCGGAAAGAAGGCAGCAAATAACTGCCAATAACTGCAGTAACTGTAGTAACTGCAGTAGCAGTAGCAAATTTCTTTCATCGGCAGCAAATAACTTCCTGACTCCCTGGTCGCGCAATCTAAAATTCTAAGCCACTCGTAAGTTATCGCTGGGGGCGTTTAGATGTAAAGCCCGCGGTGGCACTTTAACCTCCGTCTTCACTGCCACCGGCCGATATTAGAGAGCGTTTATTTTCAATAACTCGGCCAAAATTGCAACAATTCTTTTATACCTTGTTCATTTGTTTTCGCTTCCAATATACTATTGCTAGCATCGACTTGTGATATCATGGCAAATAGGTGAAAAAGCAATGATACCCGCCGCTTCTATTATTGAAGTGGTGCGCGTTGACAAAAGGCGACTAAGGAAACTAATTATTACGCAACGGCGCATACAGCTTGTACAGGTCGCCGTTGAGGTCGCCCAGGAGGCGACCGCGGCCACGTTTATTTGAGGGCTCCCTGAGAAGAGGTAGCGGCAGAGCAGCGGCGGCAGCGTCCGGCCGAGGCCGAAGTCCAGCTGCGCGAGCCAGCGTTCTCCTTCGCGTGCCCACCGCTTCGTTTTCTTCCGCGTGCCGATACGGTGGCGCTACAAGCTCAATCGGTCGAAAAAATTTGCAGTGTCTTAGCTCATCTAGGCCAGGATATCCGTTGCCAAAGCAGTTTCGTCTACTGACATTTCGGTAGCGACACGCCGTCGTCGTTCAGCAACTTGGCGACGTCTCTTCGCGAGGCGTTCCTATCGTTCCTCGGGCGCCTCGGCCGCCCGCTAAGCCTTTTTTGCTGCAGTGAGGCGCATAGCGAAGTGATCTCGTCACGCGTAGCGAAACTCGGCGCAGCGGCTGTGGCGGAGCGACGGCGAGCGGCGCACACCTGTGGCTCCAGCGCAACTGGTTGCCATAGTAACGACGCATGCGCAGTAGTGGCCTTTGCCCGGCTCCACGAAATGCGTTTCTCCTAGCCTGGTGTAGCTTTCGCTACGAAAGCCATCGGCGTAGTAGTAGTCGGCACCGCGTGTCGTAAATAATCGGGGCGGCGTAAAAAAACCATATCATTGTAATCTGTAGTTCTAGAGATTGAAGATTGATTCGTGTGTGATAGGCGATGACGAATTAATTAAATCATTCAAATTAATTAAATATTTAAAGAAATGAAAAATGACAAAATTGAAAAAGGGGTTTCAAAGATGTCAATCATCTCATCCACCGTGGCGGCCAGCACTTCATCACCTTGCCACTTGTTTTCTGTAATGAACGCCATCGCTGAATCACGCATCCCTTCGTCCACGTCTTCCTCAGTTTACGATCGGGACGATCGCTCGGTGGCCCGGGTAATGTTACGAAGAAGACGAAGCTGGCAGTGGCGCGGGACTAAGCACTCGCGCTAGGCCAGCGGCCATTAAATCATCTCTTGTGCATCGTTCATCACGCCTCATTCTTCGCTGGCCGCCACGTTACAATATAGCGTTCTTACGTTTCAGTTCTTTTCATCCTGACAGCATGCGAGGTTTGCAGGCAGAAAAATGCGGATTTTTGCGGAATCACTGTTACACTCCACTTCCCGGTGCATTGAACATACGTGCACAAGTTTCGCTACGTACTCGATTGCGATGGGCTGTTTTTTCGTTTGTAGTGCAGTAATGCGTCGTCGGGGCATTGTATTCCTGTCGTGTATTCCTGCTTTTAGAAGTGAAAATTTGTGCCTTGTAGTTTAAACTTGCTTCTATCACTAAACGAAGAACTTTTGTTGTTATAATCTCGCTTTGTCGGCTTGCGAAATTTCTTTTGTTAGAATTTTTCCTTACCTCAAGACTTCCGTATTTTTGAGGACGGGCAATAAACAAATCTTCTCCTCAAACAACAGAATGTGGCTCCTCCAACGCAACGAACGAATATTCTTCCAATATGAACACAGCTTGGGAGAAAGAATCAGAAGCTATGGCTGTTTCTTGTCGGGCTGTAAGAGTGTAAATTATCCGCTTACATATTTTGCGCTAACGAGGCGCAACTGCATTATACTCCCGCGAAGCCTAATCTCTCGTAGATAAAAACTTCGCTTAGATAAACCGCAGCTTAAAGGGGCCCCGAAACACAATCTTAGTTGACTGTTTTGCCTGTTAATCGCATACAGTGAGTTACAATGGTGCTATTAGCGTCGGTAATACCGCGTATATTGCGTTTTTTAACAATTTAATGTCCTCCCCCCAAAAAATGCATGACTCTGATGGTGTCCCCACACAGTGGCGTGTTTCAGCAGCGGATATGACATCACCTGGCGCGAGCTTGATGATTGGACAAACAGTATATATAGCGCAAATTGTGGGAATAAAAAGAGAAACATTTTTGCACCTGTCTGCGTTTTATATTAGGTCAACAAAAACAACTTGTTCGATCTTAGATAAAAGCCCTGCAAAGCAAGTAAAATAAAAATACACCACTAGGTGCTCTGGTATGGAAACGACACTGCCAGTCTCAACAGTTACAGAGAGCAGGCAACCACGGAGGGCAGACTTCCGCGACGTGCTCTGGCAGGTTGTTTTGATTGGTTGCGCCAGGTGCCGTCATAGGGAGAGCGAAATAGGAGTGGGAAGCTCCGCCTAAATCGAGCTGAGGGCAGCGTTTTGTTTGCTTGTATTTTGAAATTTCTTCATTGAATAACTCCCGTTCCTGTGCATCGATTCCCGTAATTCTTTTTAAGTCAGCATCTGTGTGACATAAAGAATCCACCTGAAGTATAGCGAGTATCACCCCAAGCAGTGTTTCGCAGCCCCTTTAGGCCTAAGCTGGGTATAACTTTATTATGCAGGGTTTTTTTCATGGCCCGCCGATTCCAGTGTTATTTCGGTAACCAACGACAGCAGTGAATAAAGCCTGTATAAGCAAGTCCAAAACTCCATATTTATTTCAGTTTGTTCTTGTAATTAACTTTTAGTATATTTAATAAGGAGATTTTAACTATGAAGCATTTTCTTGTGGCTAAAGGATCAGTGGAAAAATCAATGCAGGCGCATGTTCAATGCCGATTTAAAATATACGCTACAATACTGCAACTATGTGACCATGCGCTACCAGGAGCAAAGAAGTCATGGTATCTCGTGAATGAGTGTTAGCCTGTCCAAATGTTTGCGTTTAAGTTAACTGCAAAAGCGGTACAAATATGTCTGAAATTTTACAAACATTTCAACGGCAATGAAATTTTCTTCTGGCAGACATCGCACCAGCAGTGGACTTTGACGGGATACGGATTAGCGTAAGTTATATGACCGATCCTTAGTTGAGGTAAATGAAAGACTTCCAGGAAACGAGGAAGTAGCAGCGTACAGCACATTGTCCGGTCATAAAACGAGTATAGGAAAATTTAGGAGTAGAGCCAGACGAGCTGGCACAAGACATGACTTGTTGGAGGTGAACGAGAAAGGGCATTGTACATTGTTGATGAGTCCAACTTAATGATGACATCCTAAATGTTGGCTCAGGATATCAGCAATCAGGCACGGCATACGTGGCAGATCAGGGGAAGATTTGAAAGCGGGGAACGGGGTGAGATCACCCCTGTTCTAGGTGTAATTCTTGTGACAAAAAATTTGAGCAGTGTATGGTGGAAATGGCTGTCTTCTCATTAGCTTCCTTTAGGAGTTATCCAAAGGCGCGCCACCGTTGCAGCGGTACAAGAATGACAATATACACTTCGTCATACAAGTAATTCAGTTCAGCGCATATGATGTTTTGGTTTCACCTTTTTATTGACGCACTGGGCAAGCTGTTAAGATTGATCACATATAGGCACACTCTTACACAAAATGATTCATGCATATTTACAAGAAACAACGCACATCTTTGCTTCAGGGGAACACAACTCGCCGCAACAGCACCGCAATAAGTGCACACTTAGGTGAATACTGTGCCCACACGCTTAAATCTGCAACGCACTACCAAACATTATAACACATTAGTACACACGAGGAAAACCTGTCATGAGTTTATTGAAATATTGTTACGGACAATGGATGCCCTGATTTTTATTTATTACCATGTGTGCGCATAAACAACAATCTCGCTCGGAATTTATTTCGCTGTTCCTTTAAACATCTTCCCACGCGAAAAATAATATGCATGAAGCTTGTACAACAAGAGCTAATCTCAGCAGAGAAACGAAGGGAAATGAGGGGCTAGTTATGACAAATATATGAAAGAAGGCAACACTCCATTAAACCAAGGAGCATAAGGTAATGTTTAGTATCTTTTTTTAGTATAGATAAACAGGATAGTATACGTGTAATTTATTTATGACCGCAAATTATCCGGTCACAAACTGGAAGAGAGAACAACCACATTCCGTCGTTAGAATCCAAACCCAAAACCACCAGGATCATGGGTTCAGATTCAGCAGGCGGCATGTAGTTGTTTAACCTGCTGCTAGTCACGCTGTACACGATGGTTCGGGCCGAGTCCAAGACAAGCTAGTTGTGGCATTGCTTAAGACTGTTATCAACACATGCACTGCTCTTGCTGGACGCGGTGAATGCGATCCTGCAGCTCTTCACTCGCGAGCACAATGGCTACTCCACCCACATCACTCTGAGAAGTCGGGATGTCTAACTTTTTCATTCACAGTATCAACGGAGGTGGGAAACAACCTTGGTAGACGGTGGAATGTCTGCGCTGTGTGCATGTCCCGTGTAAGGCAGCGAGCGACAGACAACGTGCGCACTGAGGATTGAGGCTAGAGTGGCCTGTGACTTCCAGCGCGCGTAGTTTTTCTTGCTCTGCTTGCTCCTGGCCACATTTCTCTCTTTTGTCTTTTCTTTTTCCGTCTTCTCTTTCTGCGACTACAGGGTGGCTATAGGGAATAAACACTCTTCGGGTGAACTACACTACCTTTCCTTTCCATCTCTTTCTGGAACATGAAAAAAAAACATCGTGAGGTCACCTCCACCAACCTGGACGCGGTGGCGCGAGTGAAGAAAAGCTTTTCAAAACAGGGAAACAACCTTCAGGCTGCACCCGCTCTGCACTTAAGTGATTGGTGTGTACTACTCCAGCCAGGCCATGTTGTCACCGGCCGACCTCTCCACCTTTTCCTCATTAAATTCCTTTCTCTTCTTTTAATCCAAATTAGGTGCACCTCGGGCTATATTCCGTGAATTTTTTCTGATTAGATCAGAAGATATGTTTTTCAAATTTTACGTTAATGACAGTGCAGTGCATTATTTCAAGGCATCACAGTGATGTAGGTGGTTTTCTTTGTTGTTCCGCACTCTTATTTTCTCTGAGCAATTTATTGAGAAACTAATTTGTTGTTCACACTTGAATGAATTAATATTGTTTTTTTACTCAGCGGCTGTCAATAAGGCATTTTAGTCGTCTGCACAAATAATGCGACCATAATAATTTTAGGTATCTGCAAAGTAGCTTACGGAACCGAGGAAACAAATGATACGAGTGTTGAATCCTGCACATATGACAATTATATTGATGTTACATTATCCATTCGCGCCTCTGGATACCTGCAACGCAAACCACTCAATAAAACCTACAGCGGAATACCGCGATTATCCGATCCTGATGACTCCCGCACTGATAGGCCATAGGAAGCCATACATTCAGGCGCTTTGTAAAACGTTAGCTGCAGCATGCTTTGCACTCTACAAATGCCGAGATTATTTTGGTAATGACATACTCAGAACTATTTATTTCTCAATTTTTCAAAGCCAGTTATCATATTTCATTGAATCATGGGGCCACACCTACCAATCTTATTTGGAACCACTTAGGGTCTTGCAAAAAAGGGCAATTCGATTCATTTCACATTGAGGATACAACGCCCACACTGCTCCTCTTTTTAAACAGATGGATATACTGCCACTACAATCATTACTTGAATACAGGACTGTCTTGACAATACACACATGCCTTACAGACAATTACCCGTTACACTCATCGCTATTCTGTATCCCACCACTATGCACTCGCAACGCCACTCATAGAAATTTCCTTCTTCCGAAAACAAAAAATGTCTACGGAGAAAGAAGGATGGCCCATGTTGGTATTAAGCTGTGGAACAAGCTTCCAAGTGAACTCAAACATTGTAAAACTTTTCCTGTGTCACTGAAGAAATATTATAAACAATGAGTGAAGCCACCGCTTTTTTTTTCTTTTCATGTATTTTTGTGTGTTTGTATCTGTTTGTAAAAGAGGCTTGGTGCTCTGAATATTGTTGCTCTATGTACCCATTTATGTCTTTCTAATTTCATGAGCTTTTATATGAATGTAATTAATTTTTGTTATGCCTGCAATTTTCTTTGAAACTGAATTGCATGGATCCCAACTAGCTTTCAGCTAGGGATCCAGATGTTTTAACAAGCATGCCTTGTATGAATGTTGAGAAATAAAAATTGAATCAATCAATCAATAGTGAAAAAATGCAAGTATTTTCGTTCACTCTCTCGTTACTGCATCTGCCGGTCTGTCTTATCTACTTTTTTTAACATTTCAACGGCTGGGAATAAACAACGCCTTCCGCGCATTCGACAAAGCGAGTCTGGTGATTTGTGGTACACCCGCGATATTTTTCAGGTTCTTCGGCGTTGACACGCCCGCGACGACTTTTTAGTTAGTCTGTTGGAATTATTTTCGGATGCCGATAAAAAAGTTGTTGTGAGTTAAAGAGCGGCAGCAGTCGTTCCAGATGACATAATCAACGATTTTTCATATCATTGGTGGGATCGACATAGCTATTTTAAAGACAAGTGATACAACTTCGTCTCCAGGTAGGAGTTACTGTCGCGAAAGACGCGGGTTTGGTCCAGGCCACCGCGGTAGCATTACGATGGAGGTGAAATGCAAGAGGCCCGTGCGTTGTGCGATATTAGTGCATGTTAAAGAACCCCAGGTGGTCGAAATAATCCGGAGACCTCCACAACGGCGTCTGTCAGAACTTGAGTCAGGACATTGAGCCCTTTATAACAACACAGGAGCAACTATAGAAACAGCATGTTTGAATTTTTGGCAAGATTATTCTGAGGGGAGTAAAACGTTTACAATAAAGCTAGTATTACGGTTAATAAACAAGGTAAATTTTTAGTTCTTTGCCGGCTCATTTAGCTTATTCTGAGACAATTTTTTTCAGTTTCAGTTTCAAATGATGAGTACCAACAAATAAGCGTATTCTCAGCATCAGAGAACTGTAGGACCTTTTGTTGTATTCAAACTGAAACTAGTGACGATGGCCGTCTGCTAGCACCAACCAGCTCAAACAGAAACACCGCCAAAGAGACAGCGAAAAGGGAGCAGAAGGCCATAAAGAAGACGTGCAACTGGGCTGCCTCAGCCAGAACATCGGCGTTTGTTTCGTAGTAATCCCCGGGACCGCACTTTTCAAGGCGTAGTTTTGAATCTCTTAGCAGTGAGGCCTCAACTATTCTTTGAAGAAACTCGTGGTACCCGCGCAAAAGGGGATAATTCTTGCGAACAGGCGTCACAAACGAAATAGCGCTTAAATGTTCCCTCGAATGCACAAGCCCGTGTGCCCATTTGAGCAAGTAGCAAGTCGGCAACTTTTGTCCGAAGCATACATGACCCTCCTCCCGAGCGCATGAGTAGCAGTGACGCATATCGTAAACCAACAAGACATCTTTTTCTTTGCTTTTTAGAGACGCTGAGCGAAGGTTTGTGTAAAACTTGTTCGCGGTGATTCGCTCCTCAAGCATGAGGTGTGTGAACGTGCCCGCCATAATGCATGGAGTCACCCTTCCCTGATCCATCGCATCCTCAAGTTCTTGGATAGTGTCGATAACGTCAGGGGATGTTTGCAGACTAAGCCTTGAAACAAGCTCGCTTCGGAAATAACTCGACAGAGGTACCATCGCCATTAGCCATACGCCGAGAACAATCCCACTTGCCAAAACCGAGCGTGGTCTTTGGAGAATCGGGCACGAATTTGAGTAAAATGAGGCAAGATGCATCATCAAAGCATCAGCCACTGTGGTCGCTAGCCCACGATTTGTTCCCTTCAGGTGAGCGATTGTTGTAACTGCAGAGGCTGAAAGTAATGCTGCTAAAAGGAGATATAGCCCGAGCCTAGATTTCACAAGGATACCGAAGAAAGAGACCGGTGCAGGACGGCTGCTTTTGACGTAGAACGTTTCCTGCGCGGTTACGACTGCCGGTGGAACCGCAAATCTGAGCGCTAGCTTGTCGCTCGCAACGAGCGTATATCCCGAAACGTCGTAATAGCTTTTCAAGAGATCATCGTGGTGAATTTTCATGTCGCTGTAGAAACTTCGATGCACTGTGACATTGTACAGGCCTAGAGCATTCAACAGCAGTTCCGATTTCCAAAAGTTGGAACAGGGGCCTGTGGATTTCCGCTGAAGGCATCCGACACGGACGACACTGTCCCTTAACTCGCTTTGCTTGTCCAATCTGGCATCCTTGGCTTGCGAACGCCCGCTGCAGCCCCTCGAGTAGAGAGATACGTAAGCATTGGCCCTTGGTCGATGTGTTTCGTTCTCGTATATAACTCCCTTTTTTATTCCGAGACGGCCGCAAGTAAAATTTCTTCCTTTCGATAGTAATACGGAACGATTAAATGTCTTCCTTGTCTCGGTGCTCTCGGCAATCACAAGCCAGTCAACGAGGTAGGTTGATTGTGGGAAACTCAGAGTCTGTTCAAGACACGCTGAATTATTTTGCCCGAGACTTTGTAACAGGACGTTCGTCTTGATGCTCATTCGCCTGTTCCCCTTCAGATATTGAAGAAAGCGATCACTGGGCAGTTTCCATTGTGTAACAGGCCATGCTACATAGCTCAGCAACAAACGGTCTTCGGCATCCCAGTGTCCTTTGCAAGTTACCAGCGCGGCGTGGTCATTCCTCGAGATGTGGGACTCAAGCGCACGAAGAACATGCGCTCTTTTTTCGTCATGTCCAAGGAATCCTTCAACTAAAGCTTGCCTTTGCATAAGAACTTTGAACAACACATAAACAAATAAGATATGAACTTTTCTCTCCATTTGCACACTGTGACTGTTTAAGTTCGAAAAGTGTTTCTCACCAAGCAAACAAGATTTCTTCTGAAATATATGTTCAGCGTTATATTTAATTGTTAGTCGCTTTTTACTGCAGGAAACATTGTGTTAAGCAAAAAAGATCCTGCTGTGTTCGTTTCAATGTTTATGGTGGTCAACTTTGCGATGCGTATTTGGTGATTGTTATTGTTATACAGCAGCGTGCGTAGACAATCGACAATAAACGCGTCCACACAAAAGCGCACTGATGGCCTTGAAATATTGAGGTTAAAATGTGCAATTTGACGTCAGTAATAATCGTTGTTGTTTACACAGAGCACCCGTATGTTTCTATGGGTCAAAGTTGTATTATTTTTAACTGACGTAATGAGACAACACTGTTCAATGCATTAGCGCTAGATTATAGTTCATAATATCTTTTTCTTATTCAAGACCTAGCAGCCCTTACAGGCACAATGAATATCGTCTTGCCTTTCGTCTTCTGGCAAAAGGTCTTCTATGAAGAGTTCCAGCTTAAGGCGCAAGCGTAAACTGGGGTGACGCAGTTCCGTGTTTCTTTACGCAGGGAAATTTCCATCTGTAAGCTTAACTTATAGATGTACGCTTGCTTGAAACACGCTGGATTTCACCAGAGGGAATATGTTTAGACGAGAGGGACTGCTCTGAGTCGTGGGTCAGTCGACATACGTCTACGCAACTGGAGAAACGCGGTACGAAATGACACGAACAATAGATTTTGCGTGCTGGCTGTTCACAGACCACCCCATATCCAACTACACGACCCAATCGACCCAGTATTGAGCGTACCTTGTCTACCTGAGTCCTGTCAGTACCACGCTGAAAGAAAGAAAATTTCGCGTTGCTGCGTATAACAGCATCTAATATTCAAAGTAACGATAGCAACATTTGCTTTCTGCGTTTCAGGCTAACGAAAACTTGTTCATAAATCGAGGAATAGAAGACATATTCAGTGAGCGAACATGAGATGACAAAAGGCCTTGGGGCAGGAAGTATCCTGTAGCAACCCAGGCTCTGGCTTCAAACTAGTCAATGCGCCTTCATGACAGACCACTGAAATTGCGGAACATCCAGTGTACTTGTTCCTTTCGCCGACCGCGAATATGGAGATTCGTAGTGAACAGATATAGTATCAAGCAGTGAGTGTTGCAGCTGATATTGATGATGATATCACAAAGAAAAAGGAAACAAAACTTCAGTGCGCTGAACATAACCTGCATGCAGTTTTCATTTATAGAAAGTGAAATTATTCTCCGTACCTCTTCTCCACATTGAGCTCCACCGCATGGTTGAAGGAGTTAAGGAGTGTAATGAGAAGAAAGCCATTTTTGTAGATATCGTTTACTACATTGTCTTTGTACTGCCTATTAGTACGGATAGAACCAAAAGAGAAATTGCCCCGTTCTTTCTGTAAACGAACTTCTCATGAAAAATTATCAGGATAATAAAGATGCAGTAACTGTCTCCTTTCTTCATGGACACCTCAAACGCGCTCTAAAGGAAGGGAGGGAGGTGGGATTGAAGGAGGAGAGAGAGAAAGGTGCTGTAGTGAGGGGCTCCGGAATAATTTCGACCACCCAGAGATATTTAGCGTGCTCTGACACTGCGCCGCAAAAGGACGCCTAGACAACTTTCGTTCTCAAAAACGGTAGCACCAACGAATATTAATATAACTTGCCCACATTTGTTTCTCTTAGAGCAGGTAAAATAACGTAACTTTAGTTACTGTTCATTTTAATGATCTATTTGTAGACAATGTAGCATGATTTGGACCTATAGCAGGGGGGGGGGGGTGTAAAATGTAAGAATAAATTATACAGAGCTGAGAAAGTTCGTCAGAGCGGTGGGGTTTCCTTCTCGAAACGAATGAATCAAAATATTTTGGCACACACTGCATCAGATACAATGATTGTCCTGCAGTAGAGCCACACAGACTCATAGGTCTGTGTGGCAGTAACCCCAGAGCGAAGCGCTCGTAACACAAGGAGAGTTTTGACACCGTTGTGCGGTAAATTACGGTAACTACGAGTACACTGAAAAATATGGCCGGGCAAGAACTGCAACAGTAACAGCATCAACGCGTTACGGTATTGGCCACGTGGCTGACAAACTTTGCTAGAACTGTCTATTAGCTCTAAAGTGCCAATTTATTTTTTTCCCTAAGGCTTCCTTAGCACAAAACATGAATCCGAATACGCAGAATAAAGCACTGTCTGCGTGATTAATGAGGCATCACTGAAATGAATTAGCTGTAGCAAACCCTCCATTGTTCTTGTGTAACACAATGTCACTCTCACTCCTATTTTTGCGTTCAAAGTTCTTTTAATTTCCTTCAGGTGCGAAGCAATCACACTCGAGTATTCCAGTAATTCGCTCTTTTTGAGCCAGAATGATATCGTTTGCTAGTAATTTTTTTACCAACAGTTCACAATCAAGAGGTGTATATCAATGCCTTCAAGTCAACTGCTCTCAACTTTGCTTTTCTTCTCCCTTGCTCTAAAATGCGAAAGCAAGTGAGGTTTTCACTCAATTAAAATGGAATTGCTATAACAAACCCAATGCTTGCTGTACAAACCACGCGCGTTGTAAGACAGTGCCGCATGACGTAACGCAATTGAAGCGGCATTCGGTTTCAGAGGTTGCGCAGTGAGCCACAGCGAACCGGCACATCAATCACATGCCATTGTTGTACTAAATGCGCGAAGCATAAATCACCGTTACCAACGTCTTTGCCTAAAGGGAGTGCCCAGCGACTGGCCGACATCACCAGCTGCACTGAACGATCCTTCACATTCAGCACTGCGTTCTCGAACGGCTTCTGCCTAGTGAGCACGCGAACCCATTAACTTCAGCGCGGTTGCCGCAGTCCAGAGGTGCGTTTGTAAAACAAGAGTATGCCTTCGTGCTAACAGCTTCATAACAGCGACTTACGCCGATCCCAGCACAAGAAAAAAATTCAGGGGGGCACTTTGTTGACCTAAAGTGCGGTGAGGCGAAAGCATTAAGGGCACAGGGTAAGGCAAAATTAGAAAAAAATAGTTTTTTTTTTCTTTTGAAATTTGAGAAGTTCCGTTCTTTCTACACATGTTCCATGATCGCACTTTCCTCAGAAAGCCATATTTCGGGCTAAAAAACGCTTTTCCCGAAACCAAGTAGTCAGCGGCCACGCCCCCTTTCCGGATATCCTCCGCGTTTATCGCCAATTTTTTCAACCAAAAAGTCCACCACCTGATTTGAAAGCTTGTCTGAAATCAGCTACATATAAAAAATTGTTTGCCAACAATTTTTCAGCTCTCTTTTTTAGCCAAGATAATCCTGAGACGCTGCGCACGTTTTTTCCACGTTTCTGCAACTTTCATGCAGCTGCATACGAGTGCTTTCCCTGCCGATGAGTATTGTACTTTGTGCCGGTGTTGGTTGTTGTTAATAAGAGGAGATGCCTAGAGGAAAGAACGCCTTCGGCAGGCGCGAATTTCACGGCAATCGTTACACTCATCGTGCAAAATCAAAAGGATGTCCACGCCCCAATGAGACGCCGAACGCCAAACGCGCCAGCTCCTCGACATCGAAGCTTTCAAGATTTTCTGTGTGCTTCCAGGAAGAGGATGTGCTACAGAGCAGCAGCGAATACTCTTAATGAACATGGACGGCATTTGTGCCGCAGTTACACACAGTTGTGTGTGTAGACAGTGCGGTGGAAGGGTTGAGCTCACAGAAATTCTGACAAAGCACGTGTTTGTTAGGCTTCAAAGCACTGGACGCTGTTATTTCATTTAATGATGGTAGCATCGCATGGGCCAACGTTTTGAAGGCGTGTGGATTGAACCCAGGGCGCAGAACCATCGAGTGGCTGAGGGAAGCTGACCACAAGCGTATGTACTTTCCGGACCGGGCAACACGACAGCTGACAAAAGAGGCCCGGCAAGCACAATTTCAAGCCCAAACGCTAAACATTGACAGCGACAGTGACTACGAAGTAGGGGGCTATTAAACCAATGGCTATGAATGTGTTTGTTCGAATAAAAAATTGTTTTTCACATCTTTTTTCACTTTAGGCTCAATTATCTCGAAACAGTGTTTTTTCTTACAAAGGTACCATTATTTCCAACGTCTTTCAAGACAGACAGCTGGTTTTCTTTTGCAACCATCTACATAAGAGTTGGCAACTACTGAACTAGAATTAAGCAATTTCACTCAGTAGTTTTTCCGTTATGAATTTTCAAATGTGAAAAGAAAGCCGAAATTTATGTACTACAGTTAGAAATTTCATTAAAAATAAAATTTTCAACACATTTCAATTATTCTAGTTCAGTGAAAAGAGCGCAAAATTTGGAACAAAATGATATATATATTACCAGGGTACACCTATTAGTTAGCGAGAAACATGTACCTCAACATGCCCTAAAATGCATGGGAAGTATAGGGCTTACCCTCTGCCCTTAAGCGCGGTGTTGCTGCTTGTGTCACTGAAGCGTTTGCCTTGGCAAACTTTACGAACGGGTGGTAACTTTAAAACTGCAAAATTACATGGAAAATAACGACTGTGTACCACATACCATGTTCGGCTTCAGAGCAAAGCTCTCGACGGCAGGACGTCCTCCTCAAAATACAAGAATATATGCTGCGAAACGTACCTCGGACGGGAGAAAATGTCATAATGGCCCTGGACATCAAGGGGGCATTCGATAACGTCAGCCACGAAGCGATCCTTACGGGCCTAGACAACCTGGATTGCGGACGCAGAATCCACGGCTTCGTCAAAGCCTTCCTGTCCGATAGAACTGCCACCATCGGCATAGCAGACCTTCGATCGGACAAAATTCGCACTCCAAACAAGGGAACACCCCAAGGGTCAGTTATCTCACCCCTACTCTTCAACATAGCTATGATAGGCCTAGCTCGAAAACTAGAGAACATCGAAGGCATCAAGTATGCAATGTATGCTGACAATATAACAGTCTGGACAAACACGGGTTGCCTCGGAGAGAAGGAAGAAAGGCTACAGCAAGCGGCCTCTTGTGTAGAGCAATACCTCGCAGAAAGAGGACTCGCATGCTCGACCGACAAATCGGAACTGCTGAGAGTCTGGAGAGGCAAGCAAAACCGGACCGTCCCAACCAACGAGGACCTAAAACTCAACGTCTACCTAGAAGGGACGCCCATACCCGAAAAGACAACAATAAGAATTTTGGGCATGTGGGTTCAATCCAACCAACGCAGTATTCACACTTTTACCCTACTGAAAGCAACAACGCTACAAGTCGCACGCATGATCACCCGCATCACCAACAGGCGACATGGCATGCGTGAAGAGGACACACTAAAACTAGTCAGAAGCCTAATAGTCGAATCACGTACAGCCTACCCTACCAGTGCCTCAACAAAAACGAAATACAACAAGCGGATGCCCTGCTACGCAAAGCGTATAAGACAGCGCTCCGACTACCACGCAACACGTCTACTGAAAAACTCATGGCTCTGGGATTACATAACACCTTTGAGGAGTTACGAGAGGCGCAGCTTGAGTCGCAAAAACTCAGGCTGTTGCAAACAACTACTGGAAGATCGCTCCTTGCAGAGGCTCGGATACCGCGAGCAGATGCGAGAAATGTTGAGGACGGCAATGATCCCCGACGAGCTTCGCAAGACCCTCAAGGTAGCGCCAGTACCAAAAAACATGGATCCCAACCTCCATCGAGGCAGAAGAGAAGCGAGGGCCGAATTCATCGATAAAACATACGCTCCTCAAGCCACGACCGTGTATGCAGACGCGTCTTGGAGAGGAGGAGATACAAAAATCGCTGTAGCGGCGGTGGTCGATTCGTCTTTACGCGAAATGACCAGCGCGTCTCTCCGAGGATGTACAGCTGCAGAGTCCGAGGAAGTAGCCGTTGCTCTAGCGGTGGCGGAGGGCTATAGAACCGGGCGGTCACTAACAATACTCACGGACTCTTAAACAGCCTGCCGAAATTACATGAATGGCAGGATAGGTCATCACGCCCTCCGTGTACTCCTCGCAGCGACCGACAAAATTAAAAACTATGAAGAACATAACGACAAGATCCCACACAAAATTGTGTGGGTACCGGGGCACACGGAGGTGGCAGGGAACCAAAAGGCCGACAGGATAGCTCGAGGATACATTGCTTTCCGAGCATCCGACGAGCCCGCGGAACTCGCGCCAGCACCCAGGGAATACTCGGCCATACTATAAAACTATAGAGGCAGAAGAACGCGATATCCCCCACCGCACAAATCTCTCAGCAGAGAGGAAGCTGTCACTTGGTGACAATTACAAACAGGCTCTTTCCCAAACATACATATACGAAACAAAATGCACCCTACGATATACGCGGACAAATGTCCCTGGTGCGACGAAAAACCTACTCTATACCACATCACATGGGCCTGCCAAAACATCGACGTGGTCCCCAAAATACAAAACCCGAGTGCGGAGCAGTGGGAGGCTCTGCTGTCCAGCGACCTCTGTGAAGACCAACAAGGTCTGGTACAGCGAGCTCAACGGGCGGCAGTGGCCAGCGGAGCCCTGGACTGAGGGCAACCGACCACTGATTAGAGGCGGACGACTTCGACAGAGAAGGCTCCTGGGGATAGAACCAAGACATCTCTGAAGATGCCCCCAAACCGCAGGAAAAACCATTAGTGAAAATAAAGTTTTCCCTTCCCTTCCTTCGGTTTTATTTATCTGGCCTGACTAGAAAGGTCAATTAGGCTAATTGGGCAATGAAGCACATAACAAAACTCAGTCGCACTTACGTGGAGCATCATTATACAATCCCTTTAATTGGTTGCATGGTTATAGCCAAAGTACAATTGGCCTCGTTTGATATTCGCGCACTGGGGCGCCACGACCGTTTCGACCAATCGAAAAGCGTGACATTTCTGTCGATAACTCCTGCTTACAACGATGAGGCATTAAATGCTTCCGCCTTAAAATCTCTGCTTAATCGCTTGCGTTTTCGTACAAGTTACTCGAGTCTGGACGGAAGTTCCTCCACAGTCTAGAGAAAGAAACAAATTTTCCCGACGCATAAGCTTTCATTAAGAGCGCCACACAAGGGTTGTGAAAAGTCTGTGCAGTGCTTGTAACTTTGGTGAAACAGTTTACTACATGCGATAAATAGACAAGCGTTGGAACAAAGATGATGTTCAAAACTTGTTCCCGGGTAGAAATCGCGAGCTTCAGACCCATCCTAGGCTCTGTTTGGCGCCTCAGAAGGCTAATTGGCGACTCGAAGTAAGACGAGGAATTCCAGAGCTGACAAAGAGGAGCCGCAATATACTACTTGAAATCAGAGTCCCAGCTTATGCCACAGAAATTATTAGGTTTCGTATCCTAGTAACGCAAACAGTAGTTTTTAGATCAATGCCAATTTATAGCCGCGCCAGTCTTCACAGAACTGGACAGTTAAATACTAAGCTTTCAGCGTACTCATTCTGAACACAAAAGGGTAACTGTATCAGCGTAAGCTAAAATTTTTAAGTGTTTATTGTAAAGTGTAAATGTAAAGTTATTTAAATATAAAGGAATCTGAGGGCCAAAGGCCAATAGAAAAGAGAATAGGGGACGTCACAATATAGATAGCAACAAAAACAGCAGCAAAAAAAGAAAAGCAAAATACATAATAACAGGCGCAAACACAGCACAAAAACCCGACTTTTAAAAATGCTGCCGGGAATATATTGCAAACAGTGTTCAAGCAGTAAAGAGCAAAACATACGGAGCAACACGCACACACTAAGAAAAAAAAGCATTAATGGCTTTGCGAAATTCAATATCTGGAACACAGCGATCTCATGGGGATAACGGTTTCAGCTTACGCAAGTTCAGACAATGAAAGAGTAAAGAAAACATTTTGTGTGACAAGATGAATCCTTATTTTATGGCGGTGATAAATGCGTGCTGATAAGTAAGATGGTCTTGCAACTTTTCTGAGAGATACCGGTTGCAGTAAATTTTGCGAAAAAGGCATGATGAAGCTCCTGAGCTGTGATAATATAGAAGCGATGGGGCCAATTTTTATTTCATGGCGGTTACAGTACTTGTTCGATGATTGAAAGTGTAACGGCATGGGCGGTTCTGGAGGGCTTCAAAATCGGATTTGAGGTAAGGGCTTCAGACAGGTGCGGCATAACTGATTTCGAGCGTGCCGATGTTTTATAAAGTAATAATTTAATGAACTAGGCGAATAAGAAAAATTTCTGCGAATATACCCAAGCATGCGGGTAGCAATGTTTATCATTCAACGTGAGCTTTCCACGACAGCTTAAGAGAAACTGAAATGCTCATGTACCTACAAGGCACTTACTGATGTTCAGTTTCATGTTGCAAATATTGCACAAGTCCTTGTGAATGGCGGGTTAAAGACAAGATACATTATTATCATCATTGTGCGGTAAATCACAGTCATCAGCCGACTTTAATTGGAGAAATATTAGCCGGTGGGCAATTTATTCAGCTTACAAAGAGGAGAGGCCCAAGAACGGAGCCCTAAAACATACCATAACAGATAGGTATAGAACAAAAATCAATGTTCGCGATTCTAGATTGTGAAAGGTTTAAAGAAAGCACTTCAGACATGCATTGTCTATAGTAAGATCAATTCATGAAATAAAGTCAATCTCGTGAGAAACAGCGTCAAATGTTTCGGAAAAGTCCAAAAATATTCAGTCCACAATAGGCTCATGATCAAGGATGCAATTAGGGTCGTTGTAGAGCACATTGCCTGAGTTTTGCATGTAAATTACCTACTGGACTCATGCTGGGCAATTCTAAAGGAGGGATTAGATTCTAAAAAGGAGTTGAGATGGTAGAATGTGACAGGTTGCATGATACACGGAATACAAGTATGTGTTATAGGTCGAAATTGATCGGAGCAATGTTGATTTCCAGACTTAAGCATTGGAATCACTCTCCCATTTTTCTGATCATTGGGAATATATCCTATTTCAGGAGACGAATTAAACAATTCAGTAATAAATATGAAGCAGTAAAACCTTTTGTATTAATAAAAAATTTAGGATTAACGCTGTCTACACAGCAGGAAAAGGAAACCTTAAGATCTTCTCTGATGCTCTGAGTACCCGATTCAGTGAATAGAACTGGATTCATGAGAAGAACAACAAAAACAGGCGCTCGCGATTGTCAAGAGAAGCATTGCTAGAGTGAGCTGCGGCGAATTAATTGTTAAGAATAGAAGCACATTCACAACATTGAAACTGCAGAAGAAAAAACAATGCGACACGCGGAAGCCAAGAATCTGACTCTCAGCTCGTCCATCGAGATCAGGATGGGCGGCCTTCCGCGTAAAACATAGCAAATGCGTTTGCATCTATACGCTTATGTAAGTAGCTCCTACTGCGGTTGCAGCGGAAGTACAAGCAATTGTTAAAAGATTTTCGCGAATCTGGTTCCTAGAAGTGTAATTAGTTACAAAGCGCCAACGGCACAACAGTTGGTACCGACGACAGCAGTCCCACAGGGCCGAAACAGGCAAAGCGGGTAGAATTTGCGAATGTTCAGTTCCGGCAAGTTTTTCCTAATAGTTCACTGTGAGTTCATGTACTGCTATGGGTGCTGTCAAGGAGGGGCAAAGTATCTTGCGCTCACACTTGGCTAGCCTTCCAACGAACAAAAACATCCGCATTGTAGTCCTTGCTTCAGAACGTGCGATGAAACAGGTTGAAATTTATGTGATGTTGAAACTTGGTATTTCGGAAAAACTTCGACATAGGCGTCTAGAAATGTGACCCGCCCGTGTAAGCTGGTCACTGATTGGTTTAGCGAACAGGCCGCAATTCGTGCACAGCCGCAGCTACGCAGTTTGCGGCGTGATGACGTTGAAGGCGGAGTCATCCGTCGAGGAAATCTATGGCGTTGAACTTGGTCACAACAGGGTTGGCCTTGTTCGTTATCATTGTCCCTGGGAAAGGAAGAAAGCACATTATAGCCCAATTATAAGACCACATATAAAGAAACCACATTTATAGCCCAACGCTAAGAACCTCGTACCTGACGTGCACTCTTAGTCACAAGCCATCGCTAGGATCGTTGGGCCTATGCTTGCACGGCATAACCGAGCACCTACAGTACATGAGAACAGCAGTGTGTCTGTGAAGGTAACGCGATAGTTTTTGCCATTCCCAGAAAATTTCCAAAAGAGACGTTCTGTAAGCGTCCAGTTACAAAGCCTGACTCTTCTTGCAATACCTGGCTTACCCTGAACAAGCTTCACCGCTAGCTGACCGCGGAGGTACAGGCCGAGAAAATTTCAGTGCCTAAATGTCCTGCCTGTAATAAAATATTTCATCTTTCTATCTCTCTACGAAAAATCTAGTGGACTGGAAAGGCTGCGCATTATTGCTTTGTACTTTAAGAAAAGTCATTAAATAAAGGCGACCGCTATCAAAAATACAGTAAGCATCGCAGGCGTAAACAAGATTCAAAAAGCATAATGGAGGTGCGGAGAGCTCGTGCTTCCCTGGCGTCCATTAGCTGGTCTTTCACATATTAGCGGCCGAAATTATAGACACGTCACCGACTAATCGTGAACTAATACGACACGTAAAGTTCACTGCTTGTCTAATATTTTACGCACAGGGGAAGATGGCGAATACAGGTAAGTTTCGCAGAAATATGGTTGAATGAATTTAATCGACTGACTTTCTGATTGCCATCTTTAAATAGCGTGCACATATTGCACAGCAGCTGGCACTTATACGTATCTACGGAAACAACGACAACACATGGACTCGTATTTTCTAGACAGTCGACGCCGCAAGGACCAGAAAATAAATTTTCTGACCGCCGCTTGAGACAATCAAGTTCAAAAACGAGGTTCGGCCATCGTGAATTCTCTACAGGTCGTGAAGTGTGGAAACTATGGCTCATCTGAAGTTTGGACTATCCACAGTGAGACAGATAAATGCCAGTGCTCAGCCTCCCTGTCTTTTCGAGGTTCGTGTGTAGCGTGCGTACCCGCAACTCTGCTACCTGTGTATCATCTCAAAATTTCTGCTCACAGAATACATACAACAGTCCAATAACGAGTCCTCTAGATATCCCGACTTTGCAGACCAGGATAACATTCTGGCCTTGCTTAACGCCTCGTTGTCGTGCTTGTCCCTCGAAGCGAAGCATTCGCGTTGGCATGTTTAGGAAAAAGCACCGCATATCCGTACCGACAGTGCAGGCAGTGAGCAGGTTCGCGATGCATCCGGCGACCAGAGCCCAGAAAATGACCGACGCCACGTCCCCGGATCGGCTGGGGGCAATAGCGCTCAGCCCTCCCATCGTCACGGCGGTCGAGCCTACGTTGGCAAAGCTGCACAGTGCGTACGTCAGCAGTCGCCTGGTTCGCACCTGCGGTCAAAAGGTTCATAAGGAGGCTATATCAGTCGTGTATGAACTATACTGCACGTTCTTCTGGCTGTATGGAATGCGTACCGGTATTCTAAGCAACGACATCTGCTGTTGTCCGAGGTGGCAGACGTGCAAAATTTTGTGCTACAACAAAGTTCTCACATGCAGAATAACTTGTAATGTTAGAATAGTTCGCTGAGCATGTGTTTTAATGATGATAAGCGAAAGCCCAAATTCAATGTTTCCGTCGTAGTACCTTCGTTATTCGGACAAAGCTTACCGGAACGCAAAACAGGTTTTTAAATATATTTTTATTGTTGGCTGATTGTAGCTAGATACAACACAATAAAGAAGGGAAAAAATCACTTTCCTTTCCACTTCAAAGGAGGATATCCAGCCAATTTACCCGACTAGTTCTCCAGGCGCCGTGGTCATAACGCCAGCCTTTCAACTTTTGGCATGACAGCGCAAGCGGCTGGCAAATGTAAGGCGATTGACATGACGTCATGGCAATAAGTCTACTGCATTGTTTGGAGGGCCTTCTTTGAAGAATATTTTTCAGCTTCGTTCATGAGTTGTCTGCGACTACAGTTGATCCGCTTTCTTGCACAGTTGCTCCTACAGAACGACCTCTGCAGTTCTCTGCAGGACGCAGATTGTTTCTATGAAACTTCGTGGCTCCTGAAGAAGCGTAGCGTCGGAACACAAATGAGGGCATCCGCGTGCGCTGCTTCTAACTGGTAACAGCATCTCGCCAACGTCTGCCGCATAATATGCTAGGCATCGTTCTTCTTTCTGCTTTGTGAGTTTGTAAAAATTCGTTTTTAATACACGTCACAAAGGCAGGAATACTCCGCGCAGTAGGCTCGGATGATTTTGCTGGTGTTATCATTTCTACGCTCCAGCTTTCGTTAGTCCAGCGCTGGACCTCCAGGATTACCCGATGCGTATGCTGCAGTAAGATATGAAGGATGTTTGTCTTAGCATTGCTTATTGTCCATGCTGCTCGGAAGCGACTAAAATTCATTTAGAAGCTATGAACGGTTGCCACTGTAGCTAATCAGTTCCGCAGCACGAAAAACAACCTCATTTACTCAAGCAGTTAGCAAGGGTTATTTGCGGCAGAGGTGCATTGCTGGCAACAACTATGGCATCATGAACGGGCCCCCCACTCTATGGTGAAGCTATGGAAAAAGTGAAGCATGCGTTCACGTTTATTAGTGCGATAGCAATTATAGCCGCTATTCCTCGCATTCGGGCGCTGTGCGTTTGTTTGTCTGAAGCGTGCTTTGTGGTAGGCTGTCCATTGAGTTGTGGGAGCCTGCTCAGGTGTGTGTGTGGACGCGAAATTAGGAGGTCGTGAGTTCAGATCAAACCGATGGTATGCGGTTGCTTTTCTCCTGCTTTGTAATTAATTATATTTAGGAGATAAAATAATAATACGCTATTAACCTTTCATTGATCAACGCCACAATTAAAAAAAAAACATTCGCCTATGCTCCTTGGTTGCTGTGGCTGAGGGCTCCCCCCCCCCCCCCTTACACACACATATGTAGGAGGAATGCCAACGAGACATCTCAAAACAAGTAAGGAAAAGGCTATTGCACACAACTTTGCAAAATGTCACTCAGAGAAGGATGGTGGCCACACAACAGAGTACAAAATAGGACATCAGCAAAAATAAGTTTTTAATCAATCCTTACTCAAGCACTCCGCACGCACGCGAAAGTAAAAACAAAAAAAAAACAGACAAGGCTAACAACGAATCCAACCCCAGAAACGAACTACATTGAGTCACAAGGGCAAAGTACCGTTAGAAAAATGGAACTGCAGGACAAGGTTTAAGCAAATGTTTGGTTTGGTTTATGGGGTTTAACGTCCCAAAGCGACTAAGGCTATGAGAGACGCTGTAGTGGAGGGATACGGAAATTTCGACCACCTGGGGTTTTTTGAAAATCAGGCTGGCAGCGGCGTCCTATAGTTTTTCATGCTGTATACTGGAATATCGCATCCAAATAAGGCAAAAAGAAGCGCGAATTGCCTTTTTTAGCCGAAATATGCGGCCTGTGCCGCGGGGCACGCCGTGCGGCGCGCCGCCGCCCGTGATTGGTCAAGAGAGGTCGTGTCGTCACTTTGAGGACTGGAGAAGCTGCCGATGCGGATCCGGCGCTGCGTTGAGTGCAGATCGCAGCTTTCCGTGTAGTTGTAAAAGCCAATACGGCGACTATTTTTTTTTACTGAACTCCGAAGAAAAGGATGCTACAGTTTGCTCATTCCACATATCGCCTGAAACCAAAAAAGACACAAGCAAAACATTCTACGCCTAGCACAAGCATACGCCATCATCAAAGACGCGATGCAGACCATACGTAAAAGGTGCGAGCACAACCTCGGCTCGTATTCTCGGAAAGGAAGGGGTGCGAACAATACTCAAGTCAATTACCACCACCGGACACCTCCTGGCTCGCTCGGAAGAGCGTCATCCTGAAGAAAAGGCCCAAAGCACTGTGTAGAAAAAATCCTGTTCTCAGTACCCGGCGTTGCAGGTTGGGGCAAGAAAGTATTTCAAGGAAAGCATGAAGGAGCACAAAGTTGATGTGAAAATTAGCGAAGCGCAGTGGCCAAGCACTGCGAGGCATGTGACCACAGGATAGTGACGCAATCATTGTGCGCTGGAAACCAAGCCAAACACGCGCACAAGGCTGCTGCTTCACTAGTGGCGCGTTCAGCAGATGCCAGAAAATATTAATCGCTGCCTCGGAAACTTTCACCCTTCCTAGATTTGCAGTTTAGGTTCAGTTAATTAGTTGCCAACTATACGTGTGTTTAAAAGTCAAACTAGCTGCAACTCGCCCGCTGCCACAACTTGATAAAGAAACCGAGTAAGGTTGCGGTGTTTTTTTGCAAAAAATCGGTTGGCATTCATTTCTCTCATAAATTTGCATCCGACATCAACGTCGAACGCTTTCATTTTAATCGCTTAGCTACGATTAAACGAGATGTCGCATATGAAGAGCTTCGATGCTTGCTTGCTTTGCTTTATTGTGCTTTGCTCTGCTTGCCTGGTTGCTTGCTTGCTTGGACACGTCGAACCGAGTATAAAATCACTAACCGAGCCTTGCTGAGCACGACTAAGGTGGTCTGGCCGCACCTAAGCTGAGGAGAGCGACACAATCTTAAGACTCTATAAGGTTTCTTCGGGGGCTAAGTGAGCATGTTTCTACTTTTAAAAGAGGCTCTTCTTCGGAATGGTGACACGCCTCTCATGCGCGAGAAAATCGAAGGAACTGTGTCATGGTTCAGCCGCGCCTTTTCGACACAAATCTCCAGAGGTCACATTAAGGACGAGCTCTGCATGTAGCCGCTCTTACGAAAGTGCTCCGCGCAGAGTAGGCTTGCTTTGGTCAGCTTGAATTCTTCGTCACAGCAGCGAGCGCTTGCGCTGCGAGCTTATGATCTTGCGAAAAACAGTGGAACACGACACAGTCTCGGCCGTATTTGTTCATGGACACGAACGCAGAGTAGTACCTCGTGTTGAATCTGATTATCAAGGTCGGCTGACACGCTTTGTACGTCACAACGCACGCAGCACGAGAAACAACGCGCGCTTAAAGCTCGCTCGGGTGCGCCGAAGTATCCCCGGCTCCTCAACGTGACGTCACATTGGCCGACATGGACGAGGCTTCCCTCTCCGCCGTTCTCCTCTCCTACACTCGCGCGGAGAGCGGGAGATTTGAACATCGCGTTTTTAATTGGTGATTGCGCCACTGTTATAGCCAAAATCGAAAAAATAATTGCACAGACGTGATCAGCAATGAAACTACTTCAAAACCCTAAAAAATTACCTGATTCGAAAACCGCCTCAGTATCCCTTTAACGTGCACTGACATCGCACAGTACACAGGCCTCTAGAATTTCTCCTCCAAAGAAATTCAACCGCCGCGGCCGGGGTTGAACCCGCGTCTTTCGGGTCAGCAGCCGAGCACCATAACCACTGAGCCACCGCGGCGAAATGTAATGGTGCACTGCGCGTGATGACAATATCCATAAGTTCCCCTGACGCCTTCTGAAGAGTGTCCTGTCAAACTCACATGATGAGTCTTGTCTGGACGCAAGAACTTCTGACCGTTCACGAAACCGCTCGTTTGGAGTTGTTTCTACAGAAGAAAAAAAAGTTCACACCTAACTAAGAAGAAGAAAAAGTTCCTTCGAGATGGAGTTCTACCACCACCTCCGTCAGATATAGAAATTTGTCAGCTGTTTGCAACCTGCAGTCTAATCTCTGCATCAAATATAAAACTCAGCTCACCCCCTTTAGGCTCATGCCGCTCAACCTTCACAGTCGCCAAGTTCACACCTTACAATGTTGTAAATGTTTCCTCGGTAACTTTGTCACATATGATGAAATCATGGTGCTCTCAAAGGGCCTCAACTTCTGCTTCACCAGCGGCATATTTAATGAACTTCAGCTTTATAAATAACTAAAAAATTCCTCCCGATACCTTAGACAGAGGGAATACTACCACCATCGCCTCCGAAAATCAGGTCATGGTCCAAAATTTCCCTCTATTACCCATAAATGTCTGGGTTTATATATAAAGGCGGTGCAAAAAGATATCCTTTAGGAATCTGAAAAACGGCGCTCTTACCGCCCGAATCTTACAATACTCAAACGCAACGCATTGCAAGCTCTCAGCAGCCGATCTGACAATGTAACAAAATTTGTGGATAAAGGAGGAGCCACCATAGTTATAGATAAAAGGACTACTTCTTTGAGGCCCTGACACAATTATGCGGCTTCTCATTTTACAAGGCTCTCCCTATTCATCTCATCCCAGAGTATAACAAGAAGGGTACAGAATCTATTCAACTCTGGCAAAAAAAGAAGAAAATTGATGACAAGATCGCACAAGCACTAATTCCATTACATTCAGGTCCAGAACATTTTTAACTTCCAAAAATTCAGAAAGAAAACAATCCGAGAAGACCAATCGGCTCTTGTATTGGAACTGTTACTGAAAAAAACTCGAGTGATGTCGACGTCTCATCACGAATATCCGTCTTATATCCCTTCTGTTAAGGACATTTTTTGAGCGAAATTCTCGACTTAGTCATCCAATATTATTCCCTTTTGTTGACCCAGGACATTGCTTCACTCAGCACCAACATACCGCATGCTGATCGCATGAAATCAGTCGTCTATGCTTATGAGCTCTTAGAGTCCAAACAACCTGTTGACGGCAACACGCTTGCAAAGCTGCTAAAACTTGAGTTAAACAACTTTGAGTTTAATGGCCAGCACTACGTGCAAATGAGCGGTACTTTAATGGGAACAAAAATTGGACCAAATTACGTTAATATATGCAGGGCTGTACTCCAAACGGAATTCCTCAAAAGTTCTCTATGTAAACCAACATATTACAGAAGATTCACCGATGACATTTATGGTTTGGGCAAATGGTGAGGAAAAACTGACTAAGTTCATTTCTAACTTCAACAGCGCCCACATTAACGTCTCGTTTTTCTCTTCACATTCAGCCTCGGCAATGAATTTCCTCGATGTCCAGATGACCATCACGGAAAACAAACTTCAGACAACAGTTTACAGAAAACCCACAGACCGACACCACTAGTTACGCTTCCAGAGTAGTCACACTCGACATTGTAAAACCTCTGCCGCTTACAGTCAGTCCCTACGTTTCCGTAGGATTTGCTCTATAGAAGGCGACATTAACTCAAACTGCGAGCAGCTATGGGCAGATCTAGTCCGACACAAAAACCCATTGTCAGTCGCTAATGTTTTCTACCTCCTGGAATGTGGCACCTGTAAAGCTACGTGGGGCAGACAGTTACACCGACCAACAACCACAGATTACATGTGCGGACACGGTCAAATTTTCCACTTTCAAAACACAAAAACAACCTTTGGTATCCATTCGATAACTTCAGAGCTATTGTACTACAATCAGGGTTCAAAACCCATTATGGCCGCTAGCATTATGATTATGAGCATTATGAGCATTATGGCATTATGATTCTACCTTATTCACAAATTTAACAGTCTATCAAGCGGCATCAACGAAACAGTAGGCCGGCTTTTATGCTTACACCTTTAACAGAGTAAAAAATAATTACCCCACTCCGACAGAACGGGCGGCAGAAAGCATAGCAAGCATTGCTATCCACGTCGTTTCTTTTTTTCCATGACACTCGTATTATCACGCATTTACTATTAGTATTCTTTTTTGCCCCTTTTTGTTGTTATATTGTATTGTTACACATTGCACTGAATTAATATGTACAGTCTTTGTAAAAAGCTTAGAGCCCAGGGGGTTTACTTCATAGCTTTGCACTCGGACTCCTGAAGCATTCTGAGAAGTCCTACCCATTGAAGAAGACAGAACCAGAATCATTCTTACCCAGAGGAAATTTGGAGCGCTGGAGATGCATCACGAACCACACAGTGAGGCTCAGAAGCGAGCCCTCTGGGCTCCAAACTTTTGACAAAGGCTGTACATACTGTGGGCGTTGTTTTTCGACCTTTTTTGCCCTCTTTTTAGTGTCATTTTTGATGTTATGTCCTTCTTCTTTCCATACATTGATAAACTTTCATGCTGCTCTACGCGTGATCACGCGCCATGGACCATTACATTTGTTTAACCCTGAATAATCCTGTAGTTCCGTTTGTCTTACGGTACATTGTACTTGTGACTCACTGCAGTTCGTTTCTGGTATTGGATTTGTGGTTAGCCTAGTCCGTTTTTTATTTGTTTTTTTTTCTTTTTACCCGAGCACGACGTAAGGCTCGATTAAAAACTTGTGATTTTTGCTGATGTCCTATTTTATATTCGGTTGTGCTGCCACCACCCTTCTTTGAGTGGATTTTTGCGAAGTTGTGTGCAATAGCCTTTTCTTCTTTTTTTTTCTGAGATTTATTTTTTTTATTCCTGTTCACCACCATCTCTACTAGTTTCTATTGAGATGTTGCCTCCTCGCTGCGCAGGGGTCAAGCGCTTCATGCTTGTCAAAAAAATGCGGTAATAAGCAACACCTCGAGGGTCACTCCCTTGTCCTAAGAAAGCTATGAGGTGGTGGGGAAAGGAATTTTCCTTCCCTCCTTTTTATTTTCTGCCGTTCGCTCCTTTCGAACACTTGCATCCACCTTAAGGGATCTCCTTTTTCGGGTTGTCACGGTTTCTGTTTTTCCTTTGTCGTCTTTTTCATTCTGCCCCTTCCCTCCTCTATTGTTTGCACTGGTGTTTTACGCTATTTCTGAGCATCGCGCGTGCTTTAAAAGCTGCGCATTTCGAATGCCGCAGTACACTCGAAAAAGGCGAGTCCTCCAGCCGAAACGTCGCGAATCAAATCATGTTATGTTTTTCAAGGCAAGGAAACGCAAAATGAGGAGCTCGTTTGACATACGTACGAAGGAAACCAGCAGCCACCGAAACGAAGGAACTTGAGGGAATATTTTCATTTTTTATTTGTGGTGTTGATCAATGGCAGAATATACTGGGATTAAGTTTGGTACATTCGGGTTTAAAGGGACACTGAGGAGAGCACTATTAATATTTTTTTTATAGTAAAATCCGAAAGTTCGGCATGTCATGGCTTTGTTGCCACTTGGCCGGCAGCGAAAGATGCATTTATTTCT
The DNA here is from genome assembly GCF_055824585.1 of Amblyomma mixtum. Lineage (NCBI taxonomy): Eukaryota > Metazoa > Arthropoda > Arachnida > Ixodida > Ixodidae > Amblyomma > Amblyomma mixtum. The sequence goes on from NC_143021.1 coordinate 185,033,152, forward strand.
AAGAAATTTGGATTCGAAGTTGAAAAAGTTTTTCCCGCCGCTCTGATTCAAACTTGGGATTCGTCTATGACGACAGAGGACTAAGAGATGTGAAACATGACGTGCACATGACGTAACGCAGACTCCGTGATTTCTGGCTACCAGCAGTGCGGCCTAGCAGCAGCCGAAAAGAAAGCTACCGCCGGCCGCACGTTGAAGGCATCTATCGGCTATTGCGGCCGTCGCTACAGTCGCTTCGATTACGTTTGCACTGGCGTTTTGCCAGCGTTACGATGGATCTCGTTCTCGATGTCGTCAACGAAGTTCTCGCAAATAGACACCTTTAGCATACCGTGTACCTTGTTACCGCTAGCGGAATACCGGGAGCCCGCCTACCGCCGGAAAACAGGCGCTGATTTGTCCCGATGCTTCAGGAGCGCGCGTAGCAGCCGGGCACGTGGCGCCATCTGGCGACGTCAAGGAGATTTGCGCATGCATTGGCTGCGCCTCAGTGATGCATAGTTTCTCGGTTCCTGGTGTTGCTAGAACCATTCGTTCTAGCAACACTGTTTTGTTCTATGATCTCATCACGCTTGTACTTGCGAGTTTGGCCTGTGGCGGCGATACCTGTATTTTGGTTCTTGCTCTTTTCTACGTTACAAGAGCTTTGTTGTCAGTATGAGTGGTATTTTTGTAATCAGGAGCTGGTATTCTGTCGATACAAGCCAACTTCAATTTCTCCTCAGTGTCCCTTTAACGTCCCACAGTGACTCAGGCTATGAGAGGCGCCGTAGTGAAGGGCTCCGGAAATTTCGACCACCTGGAGAAATTTCCGGAGCCCTTCACTACGACGTCCCTCATAGCCTGAGTCACTTTGGGACGTTAAACCCAAATAAACCAATAAACCAAACCTAATACCAGTATTATCTGTCGCTTAAAGACAATTGATTGTAAAGCAGAAAAACAAAAACCGTGCCGCAGGTGGGATCCGACCCCACGACCTCCGAATTTCATGACTGGTGCTCGACCAACTCACCTACGGCGACTGCTGTCCAATCTTTCGATGCTAAGCGAAATCTTTCGTCTGAAGTTTTTCTATCACTAGCATCGAGCAGTTAAGGCTGCTAATACGTTAATAAAACGTTAATAGCTAGAACTTCTGCTAAAACGTTAATAGCAAAAAAAATGCAAGAATACTTATGGGGGATCAACAGATGTATTGATTGTTCAAGTGAAACTTACAAAGTACGAAAGAATTTCATTCATAAACTATTTCCCGTTGAACAATGCTTTTGTTCAGAACTGTTAAGTACTATATCGGTAGCAAACAAGGGAAGAGAAAAGAGGGGCTGGTTATCGACGTATAGCCTTTGTCAAAAGTTTGGAGCCCAGGGGGTTTGCTTCTGAGCCACATTGTGTGGTTCGTAATGCATCTCCAGCGCTCCAAATTTCCTGAAGGTAAGGTTATTTCTGGCCCTGCCTCCTCCAATGGGTAGGGCTGCCACGAATGCCTCAGGAGTCCCACTACAAGGCTTAGTAGCAAACCCCCTTGGCTCTAAACATTTGACAAAGACTGTACATGCCGAAAGTCAACAGTCACCGAAACGCAGCTTCTTTCTTGTATATACGAGATGTATATACCTGCCAGTAGGTGATGACGTCAGAAGGCAACGGCACCGAGATGGAAGGTGGAGGAAAAACAATGCAAAGCAATGGCCTAACAGCGTTAGCGCACCTGATTGTCATTGAGCTAACCACGCAAATGGATCTTAGAGAACGTAGCGCGAAAAACGAGACACAGAAAAGGTGAAGACAGGACACAAGCGCTTCTCACAACTGAATTTTTATTGGGAAGGTTATCAGAATATATACTGTAGATATAGAAGGTGGGAAGGAAGAAGGAAATACAAAAGAACAACACACAAAAAAAAGGCTGTAGTACTTGGCAAAACACATAATCAGCGTACGATCGAGAGATTATTGAAGCATTCCATATCGCGAAAGGAGGGGGAAAGTGTGTTAGTGGCGCATCCATCGCGTTGACAAAAAGTGAGATTGTGTACCTTGAATCGGTTGTTAAGTAACACTGCACGTGTTTTATGTTGCTATGTACAGTACGGTCCATTGTTAAAGGGAACAAGCGATCGCGTGACCTCCGCGCTTCACGAAGCCCTGCCACCTAGATGCGGCGAGAATAGGCGGCGTCAGGCGCATGCGCGAAATGACCAACCGTCATGCTTACTGTGCATGCGCCTTGTGCCGACAATTCCCTCAAGTTCTCGGTGACAGCGCTCCGCGAAGCGCGGAGGCCACGCGATCTGATGTTCCCTTTAACAGTGGACCGTACTGTACTTGCTTTCATCGCCGGCCTTTTATCTCGCCTTGTTATTTTGTGTGTGTGTTGTTGTTTTGTATTTCCTTCTTCCTTCCCCTATTCTATATCTACAGCATATATTCTGATAACCTTCCCAATAAAAATTCAGCTGTGAGAAGCGCTCGTGCCCTGTCTTCACCTTTTCTGTCTCGTTTTTTGCGCTACGTTTTCTAAGATGCAATTGCTCCGACTAGCCCAGTTTAGCTTACTTGTGCAGTCCACGCAAATGGACCGTCATTGTTTCAGTCATTCATACTACAGGTATTACTGCTGTCAGCAAAGCGCGACCACACCTCCCCTACAATAAAAGTAATTCGTTGACCATTGAGAGTAGTTGTGTACCGCACCGATAGACTAGCACTGGATGGCTGCCGCGTGAGGTCCTGGTAGGCAACAAGGTCGTTGGCGAGAATCCTGGTGGCCAACAGCCTGGCCGCGCAGTGCACCTCGGACAGCTCGATACCCATCAGCATCACCAGGGGCTCGAAGAACAGCGTCAGCGCGGCCTGCGCAGAAAAAGAATAGCGCCAAGGCGCCGAGACGCGCACTCGTGGGTGGGCAAGGCAAAAGGACGAGTATCACGCCTCTAATCAGCAAATCCTCCTTCTCCGGTAATCACGGTGACAATCATCAGCCGAGTGAATGTCCACTGGAACACACGTGTATGTATCAGCAGCGCGAACACAACGCATGAAGGAGAAGATAGTACAGAGCGCTTCTCCTTCTTCCTGTGTTGTGTTCGCGCTGCTGATACATATGGATCGCAACCAACTAGCCCGGCAGATGGTGTTATGAAACACACAGCCACATCATCTTTATCCCCCGGAGTCGCCTGTCTTGAATTAGTAGCCCAAATTCATCCAGACCCCTGTGCTACAGCTTTTCTCTTAGTCTGCACTGTTTCTTTTCTGCGTAAAAGCTCATTAATTCCTTAACCCATTTCCGTGTCTTTGTTGTTTTTTTTTGGGGGGGGAGGGGGGGATCTAGCGGTAATCTTAAACTAGATAACAGTGACACCATCCTGATACGCACTGTGCGTGCGGCCGTCCCACTGATACGCGCTGAGATGTGCGCTATGTCTTGATTTTTCTCATGCAGTTCTCACAAAAGTCATGTGATCATTCTGGCTGCATGTATTGCGGGACGAAACATTAGAAGGGGGAATTTCTTGGTCACCATGCACGAAAGTCTGCCTGACTGCTCTAACATGGCGGCTGCTCTGACGCGGCGCGCGGGCGACTGAGCAAACGGCAGGCGGGCAGTCGAGGAAGAAAGAAACCAGGAGACTGTCGACTGCGCTTGTGAGCGTACGGCGTCTTTGTTAGCGCTCGGACTCCGTATTTTTTTGCGTCTCTCTTGGTCTTCGGAGCTGAGCTCATGCTGTTTCTGACGACGCCAAGGTGAGAAATTTTTTTTGCCCAACTACTCCGCATTTCAGGCAGTTTACGTTCACCGCACCGGCCGGTGCCTTCCACTAGGCAGGTCATGAAGAGGCGAGCAAGATTCGTGGCTTGCCGGCTGTTGTGACGCGGTTCATGTCGTTCCAGTTGTTTCCGTCAGTGGCAAGGTGAGAAACGTATGGCTCTTGCTTAACTACTGCTGCATTTCAAGCAGTGTCTCTGAGCACGCCGGCCGGCGCATTATGGCGCAGTTGTGAAAGGTACGCCTATCTACTCGCGACACGGCGCTAGTACGCCGGTTGGTGCGCAGTTAGTAAAGAACAAAATGGAACACGACAGACGCCTTCTTGAAGTGCTCAACCGGCTGCAACGGACAGACGTTACTCTCAGCAAAGAAAAACGTTGTGTCCGTGTCAATCAGTTAACATTCCTTGGTGTGAACTCCGACGGCAATGGTGTGCGCCTGGATCCTGAAAAGGTTAAGTCATCAAGGAGTTGCCTCGACCTGAAAACTCTGCTCAAGTTCGTTCCTTGTTAGGCATGATGAACAACCTCGCAAGGTTCCTCCAGGACGCTACGCCTGTGTCGGCACCTGTTCAGCAAAGACAGCGACCGGTCTTGCGAAACCTAACAAGAGGAAGCCTTTGAGAAGATCCAGACTACTCTCAAGTCGAACAGGCGCCTCTCAAGGTAGAACCCCGAGTACTCGACAATCGTGTCAGCGGACGCGTCTTCGAAAGGAGTTTCTGCAGTTCTACTCCAAGACCAGCTCTCCAGCGAATAACGTCCTGTAGCATATGCCTCCTGATCGCTCACGAAAACTGAGCAGACGTATTCACAGATCGAGAACGAAGCATTGGCTTTGTCTCCGGCAGCGGACCGCTTCGACGAATTCCTGAGAGGTCTCACGTTTCTATTTGAGACATTAGCGCTTGTGTTGTGTCCCGTCAATTTTGTGCGCTATGGATCCTCATGTTGACTACCCACTAGCCCGAACCCTGACCCTTTTAAGTTATATTTGAGACAGATCACAAGCCCCTCCTTCCTTTGTTAGGTCGCAATCGCCTTGACTCTTCCACCTAGAATTCAAAGGTTCAAGATGCGCCTTATAAGATAGTGGTGGTGGAAAACGTTTATTTGCTCTATTTTACAAGATTTTTTTTTTTCGGCTTCAGAAGGAGTCTTCAATCGTATCATCAGGGTCGGTTCCCCTAGTCCAGGGCTCCGCTGCCCTGCGCGTACGCCTTACTAGTCCTTGTTGGACTTTCAGGATGTCGCTGGATAGAATCCTCTCCCACTGTTCCGCACTCGGGTTTTCAATTATGGGTAGCTTGTCTATTTTCTGGCATGCCCATGTGGTATGGTATAATGTTGGTTTGTCTCCACACCACGGGCACTCGCTCTTGTACTGTGTGGGGAAGATTTTCCTGAGGATGTTTAGGCACGGGAATGTTCCCGTTTGTAACTGTAGCCATGCTACGGCGTCTTCTCTATTGAGTTGTTTGTGTGGGGGCGGGTATTTTCGTCCGATCCCTCTGTAGTAGTTAAGAATGTCTGTATAGCTTTGGGCTACCGGCTCGGGTTCCTCAGCGGTGTCGGGAATGCTGGATGCTCGTTTTGTTGCGTACCCTCGAGCTATCCTATCCGCCTCCTGATTTCCCGTAATGTCGGTATGTCCCGGCACCCAAAGTATCATGTGTTTGGCCTGGTTGTTTTCGGTTTTGCCACTTGAGCGGAGAATGCGGAGCGCGCTGTGGTTGATTCGGCCGTTTATGTAGTTGCAGCATGCAGCTTGTGAGTCGGTGAGTATTGTTAAAGACCTGTTGGATCGGTAGCCCTCCGCTGCCGCTAGAGCCACGGCTGCCTCTTCGGCCTCGACTACCGTACAGTTCCGGATTGACACGCTGGTGATTTCTTTTAGGTCCGAATTGATCACCGTTGCCATTTTGCTTTTCTTGTGGTTTCCGTAACCAGTGTATGTAGCGGCGTATACGTACACAGTGTGGTTTCTAGTTGCCAGTGTTCTTTGTACGTACTCTGCTCTTGCTTCTCTTCGCACCATGTGTAGGTTCGGGTCTATATTCCTTGGTATCGGTGCTACTTTGATGGTGTTTCTATATTCGTCTGGTATAGTCTCCGTGCTTTGTGTCTCCTGTATTGTAGCTTCACCGCCGTATCTGCTCAGGAGTCTTCTGCCCGTTGCCGATAGTTTGTCTTTCGATTTGTGCTATTATTTGCGTTTCTTGGAGTTCTTCGAGGCTGTTGTGTAGCCCCAGAGCCAGTAATTTGCCGGTTGATGTTGATTGTGGTAAGTGAAGCGCCGTCTTGAGGGCTTTCCTCAGGATTGCGTCCGCTTGTTGCATTTCGTATTTTGTGCAGTGGTAGTATGGGAGGCTATATGTTACTCTGCTTACCACCAGGCTTCTGACCAGCTGCAGCGTGTCTGCTTCTTTCATGCCGTGTCTTTTCCTCGAGATCCTTGTTATCATGCGAGCTACTTGGCTGGTTGCTGTTTTAAGTATTGTTAGGTTGTGGGTGCACCTTTGGTTCGATTGTATCCACATTCCTAGTATCCCGATGAGTGTTTTTTCCGGGATTAGTTGTCCCTCGAGTCGGACGTTTAGCCTCAGGTTTTCTTCCTCGGGGACAGTGCGGTTCTTCTTGCCTTGCCATACTCTTAGGAGCTCGGACTTCTCTGTCGAGCAGGCTAGTCCTCTTGCCTTGACATAGACTTCTACGCAAGCCGCGGCATCTTGTAGTCTTTCTTCCTTTTCCCCGAGTGAGCCTTTGGTTACCCATACGGTGATGTCGTCGGCGTACATTGCGTGTCGTATGTTTTCGATTTGCTGCAGTTGTTGGGCTAGCCCGATCATGGCAACGTTGAAAAGGATGGGTGAAATAACCGATCCTTGCGGCGTGCCTTTGTTCGGTGTGTTGAATTTTTCTGATCTTAGCTCTTCCAGGCCAATTGTTGCTGTTCTGTTGGACAAAAATGCCTTGACGTAGCTGTGTATTTTCGTGCCGCAGTTCAAGTTGTCTAGTCCTGTCATGATGGCTTCGTGGCTTGCGTTATCAAAGGCGCTTTTGATGTCCAGTGCCATGATAATGTGTTCTCCGTTGAGCGGGGTGTTGCTCAGTACTACTTCTCTGATTTGTAGGAGCACGTCTTGGGTTGAAAGCCTGGTTCTGAAGCCGAACATGCTGGGGGGGTAAAGTTCGTTTTCTTCCATATAGTTTTGTAGCCTTCTCGTGACCACGCTCTCGTATATTTTGCAAAGGCACGATGTAAGGGAGATTGGTCTGAGGTTTTCTACTTGAAGTTTCTTGCTGGTTTTGGGATCATGATGACTTCCGCGTGTTTCCATTCTTCTCGTACGGTTCCCGCTTGCCAGTGCCTATTGAGGTATTCGGTTAGCTTATCGATTTGTTCGTCGCTGAGGTTGCGAATGAGCGCGTTGTTGATCTTGTCCGCGCCCGCGGCTGTGTTCTTTGTTTCGTTTCTTATTGCTGCGTACACCTCTTCCCGGGTAATGGGTCTGTATAGCTTTTCGTTTTCTTCTCCTTTGTAGCGCTCTGCGTAGGCTGCTGGGTTGCCTTCTCGTTGCACTTTTTGCGTACTTTGTCCAATAATTTTGAGTCTGTTCCTTCGTATTGGTGTACCAGTCGGTATATGGCTTTGTTGTTTTCTGTCTTTGTTTTTACTGGATCTATAAGTGCCTTGAGTATGCGCCATGTTTTTGCGGTGCTTAAGGTTCCGTTTAGGGAGTCGCTAAATTGTTGCCAGTTCTGTCTTGCTAGCTTCGTCGCGTACTCCTCTGCCTTTTTTGTGATTTCCGCGATTTTCAGCTTGAGTTTCCTATTGTATTTCTGTCGTTTCCACCTTTTGGTGAGTCCCCTCCTGGCTTCCCATAGCCTGAGAAGTCTGGAGTCTACGTCCGGTGTTTGCGGCGTACGCTCGATTTCTTTGGTGAAATTGCGTTGTTTTTCTGTGAGCAAGTTCCCCCACTCCGTGATGGACTCGATACTTCCTATGGCGTCGTCACATGCTGCTCTGAAGGCATTCCAGTCCGTTACGTTTGCCTTGCCTATCTGTCGTCTGATTTTATCCTCTATTGTAATTTGTGTATTTAGGATATAGTGATCGCTTCCTAGGTTTTTCATTAGGTTGTCCCACTCCGCTTGCCTTGTTCTTTTGACGAACGTGAGATCGGGGCAGGTGTCCTTGGTCACGCTGTTTCCGATTCTCGTAGGGGTGTCGGCGTCCGTGATAAGCTCACAGTCGATACTGTCGGCTGCCTGGGTTACTGCTCTTCCCTTCATATCTGTTCTAGTGTAGCCCGAGCTCTGTTCTCTGGCGTTGCCAGTATGACAAGTGCGTTTCCTTTGGCTAGTTTGTTTGCTCCCTTAAACAGCGCGTCGAATTTCGCCCTACTTTGTCTTGGGGGGCTGTATATATTTACGACGAATATACTTCCTCCCTTTCTTTTCTCCTTCGATGTGATCTCTATTATTACGTGCTCCACGTCTGTGTCGGCTATCCTATCATGGGCTATGGCGATGAGGGCTTTGTTGACTAGGATTGCCGTTCTTCTGCCTTCTTCCGAGGTTTCGTAGCACGTGCAGCCCTGGAGTGTTGGGGTGATCCCAGTTTCTTGTAGGGCAATTACATCAGGTGGAGTTAGTTGCGTGTTGATGTATTGTTGTAATAATCCGGGTTTTCTTCTGTATCCTCTGCAGTTCCACTGCCATATTTCTAATTTTTCTTCCTTCTTCGCACCTTTGGTTGTACTATCCATGTTTAGTTTTCGGATTCGTCTCTCGTACTGTAGTTTTCTAACGCCGGGCGTCTCTGATTGAACTTATCTTTGACGCCTTCGGTGATTTTCTGTTTTCGCAGGGTGCGGATTTCTGTTCCTTGCATGGATAGAACCTGCTGTTCTATTCTTTCTATTACTTGTTGCACTTCTGCCATAAACTTGGCGAAATTGGTCTGTGTCATTTCGGTGGGTTGACTTTGCGGGGGTGGTGGTGGCGGCATGGGAGGGCTGCTTGACCTGAGGTCCTGTATCTCCTGCTGTAGCCTGTTGATTTTTGTGTCCTGCTCTTCGCGCGCTCTGCGGCTAATTTCTAGCTCTCGCCTTAGTGCCCTGTTTTCTTCCTCTAGCTGTTTTTCTCTGTTGTTTTAATTGTTTTCCGAGTGCAGAGACAGAGTTTTGGGAGGGCCTGCTTCCCAGCTCAGCTTCGTGCCGCTGTTGGGTTTCTTCTTCTTTTTCTGCTGCTGCTGTTGCTGCCCCTTGATGGCCGGGGGCGGCAGGGGTGGAAAGGACCCGGACCGGCTCCGTGAACTGCTCCGTGACTGGCTCCGTGACCCGCTCCGTGAGTGCTTCCGGGATCCGCTCCGTTCGCCCTCCGAGCTGAACCATCTCGGTTGGTGTTGCCTCCGTTCCCTCTCCCTGCTGCTGCGCTGCTGTTGCTGCTGCTGAGACTGGTAATGTCGGCCTCGCGGCTATCTAGCTTTCTTTAGGCGGTCCTTACAGTCCCTGGATCCGGTGGCGTGGTCACCTCCGCATATCAGGCACTTGGCTTGGCATTGGTGGTTCTCCGGTGGGTTATGCATTCCACATTGCCTGCACGCCTTGGTGTTTGTCGTCGGGCAGACGTCGGACCGGTGACCTTGCTGGCAGCAAATGTAGCACACCTGCCTCGTCGGTCGATATGGGTAGCATCTGAATTCTGCTCCGGCTAAGATTACGTACTTGGGTAAGATGGGGCCGTCAAAGGTGATGACCGCCGATTCCGATTTTCCTAGCATTCTTGCGGTAGGCACCACAACTCCCTGGGTGCGCACTCGTATCTTTGCCTTGAGCGTTTCTGTCGGCGTTCCCGTGGGGATTCCGTGTATGACGGCTCGCTTGACGTCTTCCGGCAACGCCACGTATCTGTTCACTTCGTAGGCTTGACCTCTGACTCGTAGGTTGGTTATTCCCAGCATCATCTTCGCTACTTCTTCATTCGAAGTACTTGCTATGATGATGTTGGATCCTGTTCTTAGTCTGACTATAAAGTCTTCATCCGTGAAGTTGTTGTTGCATGCCTAGGTGATGGCTCGCGCGATTTCGATCGCCTTCAGCGCCTTGATTGGCACAGGCCATTCTTTGGTCTGATGATGATTTTTGCGTCGCCCTTTGGAAGCGGCGGTAGCCTGCGTCCCGGCTTTCTTTGTCCTTTGCGCGCAGCTGGCGCGCCAGCTGCTGCTCCGCTAGCGCCACCTGCTGCCGAGGCGGCCAGCGCCATCTTGCTATTGTTCTCCCCGCTCTGGGTCTCGTTCGCGCTTACACATTTTCCGGGCAAAAGCATCGCTACGGCGGACACTCTTTCTTGAACACGGAACTAGCCATAAGAGCACTGCCTGAAGCTAACGTTTCAGCATCTGTGGACGGAGTTGTCCGATATGCGCCCTCAGATGATATGCTAGACTGCATACGCTCAGAGCAGGCAAAGGATCCAAAGCGGATCCAGAGCCGAGAGAAACAAAAGTTGTATTTTGAGAGACGTCATGCTGCTAGACCTCTTCCCAGTTTCTCTGACGTAACCAGGTGTGGCTGCGAGAAAGGTGCTCCCGGGGCGCAGTCCTCCGTCCGTCTTAGACCCAAATGTCCTACTGGGTCCTGTCTGAAGGGGGAGCCATACGCCGAAACAGACGTCTTCTGGTGCTGCTCCCTAAAGAAGAAACCAGCCCCGCACAAGGCGGCCAGCGTCAAGGCAGCTGCCTTAGAGAAAACCACCACCAACGACGTAAAGACACGAACTGCTTCTGATCCGCTTGGTAACACCATCGTGCTGGAGCAGTCATCCAATCACAACCAAGCGAACGTACCTGAAAATGCAACTTCAACACCAGTGCAAAGAACGACGCGATATGGGCGCATCGTCCGAACGCCGAAAAGGCTCGGTATCAATCACTGAATGGTGGTGTTTTTTATTTTTTTCTGTGGCCACACGAAGTGCTTGTAAAAGAGGGGAAGATGTCAGTCATCCTGATAAGAAGTGTGCGCTCGCCCGTTCCACTGATACGCGCTGAGATATGCGCCATGCCTTCGTTTCCCTCACCCACTCCTCACAAAATTCATGTGACTGTTCTGGCTGTAGTACATATTGCACGACGGAACATTAAAAGAGGGCCTTTCTTGGTCACCATGCACGAGCATCTGATTGACTGGCCTGACAATACCTGCCCGTGCCATTTATTTTGTCTTCCTGCTGCCACTGTTTACCTTTACCCTCCATTGCTATATAATCTATCATGCCTGAAGGTCTAGGCATTGTGGGCACTGCTCATTCCGCTCTTTCGTGCCATTTTGCCTTCGTGGCACAGTGATTACGGCTCTCGGCTGCTGTCTCGAAAGATCTGGGTTCGATCTCGGCCGTGGCAGTAGCACTTCGATGCAGGCGAAATACTTGAGGCCCGTGTATTGTGCGATGTCAGTGCACGTTAAGAACCGCAGGTGGTTGAAATTTTCCCGAGGCCTCCGTATACGGCGTTCCGCATAGCCTGAATCGTTTTGGGATGTTAAGCCCCTTAAACCAAAATCAAACCACCCTTCTATAGTTTTACTTTCCCCTAGAGCAAGCGTTTATTAATGGTAGACGCTCTCATTTTGCGGACTCGGCACGGAAGGCGACGACGATGGGTGTCAAAATGCCCAGCTGTTAATGCGGACTTACGTGGGGTGTAACTTCCGGAAAGTGGACGAGCTTTCCCAGGCGACTGCACAGGTCGTTCACGCATGCCTCCGCCGAAAGGAAGGCGAAGAGGCTAAACGCGATGGCGGGAGCCATCATCGCCACGGTCGCCATGCCGCCGACGACCTCCTCCACGGCACTCCTCTCTGGGCTGCAACGCGTGCCAAGCAGCACCAAGACGGCTGTTTTTTTTTTTTGCAGCTGGGCTTGTTGGTGCGTATTCGTGAAAGACATGACAGCACAGAATGGCAACATGGACGTAAAGGCCCATCTCCATGGGCCCCTCCGAGGCGCTCGATCGCAGCGCCTACGCGTGCCAGCTTACGCCGGAGCCGGTCTCTGCATGCGCGAGGCGCAGACGCGAGCTAGCGCTGGCGCTTGGCAAATATCTGTCCATGTCAGATATCTGCGCCTCGCTCGCACCGGCGCCGGAAGTGGCTCGCTGGTTTTCGGTCGGTGTAACCCATCAGAGAACGCAGTCCTCTCGGCATCCGGTACGGCCAGGTACGGCCCTTCGCGCCATTTTCCTCGCTGAGATGAGCTGAGCGCCAGTGCCAGCGATAGGAGGAGACAGGCCATCGAGTTGCGTATGTTTTCCGACGCTTGTCGCGGTGCGGCGCTGGGCGCGTAGGCGCTGCCCTCGTGCGCCTCGGATGTGTCCATGGAGGTGAGCCTTAAGGGAACAGGATGTGCGCTGCGTGCAGCGCTCATCCTGTTTCCTTACCTGTCCGTGTTGCCATTGTGCACTCTCATGTCTTTCACGTTGATGAGAGAGAGATGTGGGCTGTATGCGTTAGCGCTTTCAACGGTGGCGATTTCTCGCGATCAACCATTAACTGCCACCTGCCAGGGTAGCACGGTGGGTGGGGACTTTATGTATAATGACAACCAGGAATTCCTTACCACTTATGCGGAAGAACATCCCGTTCTTCGCGCTCTTAACACCTCCTACGGCTGTGACAACCTCGCGACATACTTGCATAGACCTCGACTTTGAGAACAATGCACTGGTGCAGCACGTCGAGCATATATCCATCTATTTCTCCGACCACAAAGCTTCCTTCATGACAATCAAGAATGCAATTGGAGTGTTTCTTGAAGAAGCAATATGCGTGAAAAATAACAAGTTGTCTGTAATCGTACATCCATGCCTTGCTCGAATTCTTTGCCTCAATCTATCGCAAAGGTTAACCCTTTCAGCCCTGAATTTTTTTTGCTAGTTCGGGAATTTTTCTAAAGTGTTATTTTGCTTCACTGCCACCCAAGGAACACACTAAAGCAAAAAATTTTTCTAGAACTCCCTTGGTTTTAAAGGTGGCGTCGTCTCCTATATATAGGACACCAGGGCTTAGTGGTTGCAAGAACAAAAGAAAGCAATGTTTGACGTTACTCTTTATTTCAAGACTTTCACAAAAATTCAAATATTGAGAACAAACATGCTGGTTGCCTTGAGGTTCAGCTAATACTGGACGTTGATTAATCCGTGTGAAAAGTTTTGAAACAGCTGGAATGAGTTCAGTGGATGAACCTTGATAAACGAGGAAGTCGTAGAAAATCCCCAAGGCGCCGCACAGCATGAAAACTTACACTTCCCACTTATTTGGTTTCCCTTTTATTTATTGTTTTATGCCTCGCTGTCCTTTGAACGGAATGATTTGCTCATCGCTGCAAAGAGGCTCCTCGAAAGAGAGGTTTAGGCATCTTTCACGAAAGGCGTCCAAATCTGTCCTGACCTTCCAGAAAGGATCATTGCTGGTGTGGTCTTGTTAAAAAGCTTGTGCGCGCATTGCGCGTGCCGTGCTCCCATGGAACACAAACGGACGCTCGGGATAGAAAGAGCGTTTATTCATCCCGATCAGCCAGCTTACATAGCGTGACCGGGCGAGGGTAAGGGGAGGAAGGGACGAGGGAAAGCGTGAGGAGCATGCGCTTGGCGTTCGCCGTTGTGAGGCATAGCGTTCGCCGTAGTGAAGGCATAGCGTTCGCCGTAGTGAAGGCATAGCGTTCGCCGTAGTGAAGGCAGAGCGTTCACAACAGGTCTCCGTTCACGTCTGCAATGTGCAAGCAGATTCTAGCCGTGGCTAGCGAAAGACACCCATCGCTAAATGCTCTGAAATCAGCTTTCTGATTTCTTCTTCATCATCTCAACGGATTTTCCTTCTTGATAAATAGAATGCATGTTTGTTTCCTCGGCAGAACAGCAAAAACACTCTTCGGCACGTACCGAGAAAAATACGCACACGGGGTCGGTAGACCACCAAGATCATTCTCATTCTCGTCACCAGATTATTGATGGTGATACGTGGCTGCTAGCTTATTGAAAGCTCTCCTGCACCACGACCTGTCTTCCGGTGTTGCTTTGTCAACTTCATCACCGCTGGAGGCAGCCGACAGCGCAAATCCACGTCCTCCTCAGCGTCTTCAACCTCCGACACGTAACCATCCTTCAGTGCAGCAAACATGACATCTGGATCCTCGAGATGCAGATGTCTTAACTGAGGCCGCTTTACCGTTGAGTAAGGTCACAGTTTTTGCCTCTGCAATAAAACAGAAAGAAAAATTAGGCATTAGAAAAAAAAATGTTCCGCACTTGCATGCAACACGCGCCGGTGGTTTATAACCACTGAAGCCTGGTGTCCTATATATAGGACACACATATTGCGGCGTGCTGCGTCAAATGTACTAACCGCACAGAAAACGTTGTGCAACTTTTAAAGCCTTTAGTGTCTTTAAAACAACCTGCAAAATTCTAATCGCGAACACATTCTTAGGTATGGAGTAAAAAAATGGCAAAATAGCACTTACCATTGCAGCCGCCGTTCCCATCTTCCGCCATTTTGTTTGTTTACTCTCGGCGCTACGATGAGGAAGACGAAGAAGAAAGTGATGTCTGTGCTTATAGGGATGCCCTGGGAGTCGGCTCAGTTCTTGTTTCAGATTACTGGGCATTTAAATCATGACTTATAGCCGTTTTGCTTCGTGTCCTTTTTATAGGACACCAGGGCCGAAAGGGTTAAACAGCTGATGAGCTGCGCTCAGATTTCGCATTAGGAAGTTAACGTAATCGTCGGCAATATTTTTGTAACATGGGCTACACCGGCCGAGGTTGAGCAGTTTCGCGTGGCTACCGGAGAGCCGCGCTGCGCGTGCGTGAGGAGCAGTGACGTCACACGGCGCACAGCTGGCGTGTCTCGCCGCGCGCGCTCGCCTTCCTTTTTAAAATGATTGGAGTGTAAAACGTTGACAACGCCAACGCCATTGAAGACAATGAACGCCGACGGCCTATAGCTTCAGCGCCGCGTTACTGACACAACCTTGTCAATGCTTGCAGCCCACATCTCACTCTGATCGCCCCACGTAGATATAAGTGCGATTCAGGCGTCCACTGACCCAGGGAGCCATTATGCGCACTTCCTTTGCTTAAAATGATCGGAGTGTAAAACGTTAACGCCAATGCCAATGAACAGAACAAACGCCGACGGCCTATGCTTCAGCGCCGGGTTTCTGGTACAAAGTTGTCAATGCCGACGCATGCAGCGCACACCTGTGACTACCGCCACTTAGCTTAAAGCACGGTTTAGGTGTCCACCGTTCCAAGAGGGCAGTTATGCGCCTTCTTTCTGGTAAAGGTGTCCACCGAGATATGGACACCTCGCCTTCACTTCACGCTACGTATATCCTGGCAGAGCAGAGAGAGAGAGAGAGAGAGAGAAAACTTTATTGCACAAGGAATTCGGGGCACGCCCCAGGGCCCCCGCACGACCCCACTGCACTCAAGTGTTTATGTTCCTAAGGTCCATAACACTGGCAGCCCGGCCGGTTGCGATGGTCTGCACGGCCGGGTCCTCCGAGCGCAGCAGGGTCTCCCAGTCCTCCCAGGTCTTGAGGTTCTCTAGGTCCCGCGGGGGAGGGTCCACCGGGCAGAGGGAAACGATGTGGAGGGAAGAGGCGAAGGGTTCAGGGCATAGGGCGCATGCCGGAGTGGGGAAGGAGGGATGATAGTGGGCTAGGGTAAGGGGTGAGGGAAGATAGTGTGTCTGTAGTCTGCGCCAGAGCGTTGCGTTTGTTTCTAGGGAGGGGTGGGGCGGGGGGTAGAGCTGGCGTGAGGCTCTGTAGGCCTGCGTCAGCTCGCTGAATGAGTGCATGCGCTCCTTCGTGAATCCCCGATCCGAGAGCACCTGAGCCCGGTTTAAAGAACCTCGGGCTAAAAGGTTGGCGGCCTCGTTTCCGGGATTCCCGGAGTGCGCGGGCACCCATATCAGCTCCACTTGGCGGGGCGGGGGTGCATCGGGTGAGTATAGTATGCCAAAAGCAGGGACATGGACTCGGCCTCGAGCAAAATATAGAATCGCAGTTTTAGAATCACTTAAAATGTACCGGGCTTCCGTGCGGGTGGTAGCAAGTGCAATGGCGGCTTCCTCTGCAGCTTCTATGGAGGTGTCTGGAGGGAGAGGTAGTGTGAGAAGGGCGGATAAAGAGGAGTCCACCATAGCTGCTGTCGCTTCATCACCCGTGCAGGTAGCGTCCACCCACACGGTGTCCGGCTGGGGGCCGTACGCTCGATGAAGTGCCTTCGCACGGGCTCTGCGGCGCTGCTCATGGTGGGACGGGTGCATATTCCTCGGGAGCGGCCTGATGAGGAGCTCCTGGTGAAGGGGTCGTGGGATGGCGAGGAGGGTTGGGTCGTTGGCCGGTATTCTGATTCCGAGGGAGTCCAGGATATACCGACCTGTGGAGGTTTGTGTGAGCCTGATGTATTGGGCCTGTCGGTGGGCCGAGCAGAGCTGTCACTGCCAATTTTTTAAGCGAAAAGCTTCACTAGGCTAGTCAAACTCAAGTCCGGCGTATGCTCCGTGATCAGAACTTGATCAGAATTAGCCCCAGCTGCGCATGCGCAGAACCGAGGGACGTCACAGGAGAGGCAGAAAAACAAACAAACAAACAAAGACAAACAGTGCGCCAGGAAACTCATATCTCGGTGCACACTTGAACCCCGCAGTAAGGGAAGGAAAATGAAAAGAAAATTGGTTTTAAGCAAAGGAAAAGACGCCTGTCTCTCTCATATCTCGGTGGATACCCGGACAGCGCCGTAAGGACCTTAAGGAAAATGAAATGAAAAGTAGTTTTAAGGAAAGCAAATGCCTGTCTCTCATATCTTGGTGTACACGCGAAAGGAATGCACACCACAGTACATGTCTCTAAAGCAACCTAAGACAGCACCGTATTCACTACACGCGCGGCTCATCCTCGGCCTGGTGGTGGTGGTGAAAACATTTATTAAGAAAGGACAGAAGGTATGTTTGGATCAGCCCGTAAGGGACCGATCCTTACAAACACTAGGTGGAGGTCCCTAGTATGGGACCCCAGTGGCGGTTGCCGCCGCCCGGGCGCGCCCTACTAAGGCTTGTTGGGCCTGTAAGTCGTGGCAGCCGAGCAGGGTCGCCTCCCAGTCCTCCCGGGTTGGGTTGGGGATGGGGGGAATAGCGGGGTTAGAGGGGCAGGCCCACACCATATGATAGGTCTCAGAAGACACTGCACTACATCCTCGGCCTCGCCGCAGCTTTTCGCTTCGAGATATACAGCCTTAACCTTACCTAAGCCACAGCCAGTTTTTTTTCATTTCGAGTCAAAACAGAAATTTTTCCGAGTGCGGAGCAATGGGAGACTCTGCTGTCCAGCGACCGCTGTGAAGACCAACGAGGTCTGGTACAGCGAGCTCAACGGGCGGCAGTGGCCAGCGGAGCCCTGGACTGAGGGCAACCGACCATTGATTTGAGGCGGACGACTTCGACGGATAAGGCTCCTGGGGATAGAACCAAGACGTCTCTGAAGATGCCCCCAAACCGCAGAAAAAAGCATTGCTGAAAATAGTTTTCCCTTCCTTCCTTCCGCACAAATATAGAACTTTTCCACACACAGCATATTCACAAGCTACCCAACCAAAAGAGCAAAGGGTAATTTTTTACAACTCGTCGCGGTGGCTCAGTGGTGAGAGCGTTCAGCTACTGGCCCGGATACTGGGCTATCGGCTACTGGGACGGGTTCGAATCCGGCCGCGGCGGCCGCGTTTTGTTGGGGATGAAAGGCAAAAGGCGCCCATGTGCTGTGCGATGTCAGTGCAAGTTGAAGGTCTCCAGGTGGTAGAAATTATACCGGAGCCCTCCTATACAGAACCTCTTCCTTCCTTTTTTAGAAATTCGACCGCCACAGCTGGGACCGCGTCTTTTGGTTCAGCAGCCGAGAGCCATAACCACTGCGCCACCTCAGCGCCTAAGTGGTTATGGTGTTGTTGCTGAGAGAAGGGTGAAAAGGAAAATTGCACGGGCCTGCCAACTGGCTCCAGCCGAGCTACCACCGCTGCCACGTGCAGATAGAGGAGAGTTCAAAGATCAGAGGAAAGAAAAAAGGGAAAGAAAAGACGCGCGTCGCAGCAACAACTGCGTCCGCCGGAGCGGACGCTGCTGAAAAAAAAATTGCGCCTCTCCCGTAACCGAGAGTAGAGTAAGCATGAAATGTTTACGGCCCTAACACAGGCTCCATTGCTCGGCTTAAGCAGCTGTGACGGTGGTGGCATTGAAATGCAGGACGATGCAGAAGCGTACGCGGACCCGACGAGACGCAGGCCTGACAAGAATGTATATGCAGCGCGTTCGAATACTCCGCGAGCGTGTATACATCTGCCTGCCAGAGGGGGAAAGAGCATGAAGGCCAAGCGGCCGGTCTTTTACATGCGTGAGTGTTAAAGTGTGTGGGACCGCAGCGCCATCCTTGGGGATAAGCGAAAGTTTTCCGCGGAAAGCCCTTCTCGCCCTCTTTCTCTAAGCGGCCTTCTCTCAAAGCCCCTAACAGATCACGTATGACAACGAAGTGTATTGTGGCATGTATGTGCTTTTTCCACGCGTTATTAGAAATCGGAAATTATAATTCCGTGCATTATCAAATGCACAGCTCGACTGATATCTTGATAAACACTCAGAAGACACTGGCAGCAGTTATTTTTTGTGACTCGTTTGGAGAGCAACCGGCGCTTGTATGCCGGTCCCGCAGAAGGGCTTAGAGAGTCTCGTTGAATCTCGTGAAGTCTCATACGGTGCCCGGATGTTCTCGTTTCAGAGCCTGGATGAGTGGATTTCAGTGCCCGGATGATGGCTCTCGGTCCCGACGTGACGTCACCACAATGCCGAGAACGGGAGCTAAGAGCATTCCATGCTTAAAACAGATAAGCGGCCGAAGCCGTGCTCGCCGAAGCGAGAACAGATACCAGTTGCTTTCACACACTCTCGCCCCTGCGCCTGGTTATGGTGCTCGGCTGCTGACCAGAAAGACACGGGTTCGATCCCGGCCGCGGCGGTTGAATTTTTATGGAGGAGAAATCCTAGAGGCCCGTGTACTGTGCCATGTCAGTGCACGTTCAAGAACCCCAGGTGGTGTAAATTTCCGGAGCCCTTCACTACGGCGTCCCTCATAGCCTAAGCTGCTTCGGGACGTTAAACCACACAAACCAACCAACCAACCTTCCTTTCTTATTGCACTCCCTCATTTATCCCTTCTATTTCGACGCGGTTCGGGTGTCCACTGAGGAGTTTGAGCTTCAGTTTCTTTATTTCTACCACAGCCAAAAAGTTACATCATAAAAATATACGAAAAAAACCGCAGGAAAAAGCATTAGTGAAAATAGTTTTCCCTTCCTTCCTTCCGCACCCTTCCTTCCGCACAAATATAGAACTTTTCCACACACAGTGAGACAGTTACTGCGCCATTCCCTTTCCTCAAAACCTATGTTCAATATTTTATAAGTGTATGCAAAATTGTTTACACTCTGGCAAAATCTTTTGGAATACCAATATTCAAACTCCAGGAATGGTGAAATTAACACCCTCGAGATAATGGAATGACTTTCTGTTTCGATGATGCACATGATGCCAGACATTCAGAAAAAGAAGTGACATCAACACTGGCGGCAAAATCTGCCTGCAAGAAATGGTGGATGTGGTGCAACCAAGAAAACTCATTGAAATACATTATTCGCTGCGTTTGCTAGTTGATAAAAGAAAAACCTTATCTGCACTATGGAAAGTGACAAATTCACCTGAAAAAACATGTGCTAGCTTGGGCTCACACTGAGAAAAAGCTGCAAGTTCGCAACATACACAACAATGCATAAAACGCTCCAGAGGGTTAGCCCCCTTATCATCCTGTACAATCGCGACTGCTATCCCGCTCGATCAAACTCTCACTGATTTCACTCCGCGAACTACAGCTAGGAGAGAGAGAGAAAAACTTTATTTCGAAAGGAATTCGGGGCACGCCCCTGGGTCCCCGCACGACCCCACTGCACTCAAGTGTCTATGTTCCTAAGGTCCATAACACTGGCAGCACGGCCGGTGGCGATGGTCTGCACGGCCGGGTCCTCCGAGCGCAGCAGGGTCTTCCAGTCCTCCCAGGTCTTGAGGTTCTCTAGGTCCCGCGAGGGAGGGTCCGCCGGACAGAGGGAAAGGATGTGGAGGGAAGAGGCGAAGGGTTCTGGGCATACGGCGCAAGAAGGAGTGGGGAAGGAGGGATGATAGTGGGTTAGGGTAAGGGGCGAGGGGAGAGTGTTTGTCTGTAATCTTCGCCAGAGTGTTGCGTGTCTGTTATCTAGGGAGGGGTGGGGCGGGGGGTAAGCTGGCGTGAGGCTATGTATGCCTGGGTCGCCTCACTGAATGAGTGCATTCACTCCTTCGTGAATCCCCTATCCAAGGCCACCTGAGCCCGGTTGAAAGAACCTCGGGCTAAAAGGTTGGCGACCTCGTTTCCAGGATTCCCGGAGGGCGCAGGCGCCCATGTCAGCTCCACTTGGCGGGGCGGGGGTGCATCGGGCGAGTCCAGTATGTCAAAAGCAGGCACATGAACTCGGCCTCGAGCAAAATTTAGAATCGCAGTTTTAGAGTCACTTAAAATATACCGGGCTTCCGTGCGAGTGATAGCAAGTGCAATGGCGGCTTCCTCTGCAGCCTCTGGGGACGTGTCTGGAGGGAGAGGTAGTGTGAGGAGGGTGGATGAAGAGGAGTCCACCGCAGCTGCTGTCGCTTCATCACCCGTGCAGACAGCGTCCACCCATACGGCGTCCGGCTCGGAGCCGTACGCTCGATGGAGTGCCTTCGCACGGGCTCTGCGGCGCTGCTCATGGTGGGACGGGTGCATATCCTTTGGGAGCGGCCTGATGAGGAGCTCCCGGTGAAGGGGTCGTGGAATGGCGAGGAGGGTTGGGTCGTTGGCCGGTATTCTGATTCCCAGGGAGTCCAGGATGTACCGACCTGTGGAAGTTTTTGTGAGCCTGATGTATTGGGCCTGTCGGTGGGCCTCCACCAGTTCCCCAATCGTGTTGTGGAGGCCCAGGCGTAGTAATCTGTCTGTGGGTATGTTGAGGGGAAGATGAAGTGCTACCTTGAATGCCTTGAGAATCAAAGCATCCAAAGCGTTTATGTGATGTTTGGATAGTTGTGTGGGGTAGTGTACAGCACACGGCTGAGGACAAAGGCATGAATGAGGAGACATAGGTTGCGCTCCTTCATTCCTCTATGATGACCCGAAACTCTGCGGATGAGGTGCGATATCGCGCCTGCAACCTGCTTGAGTTTCTTGACGGTAGTGGTGTTTTTTCCATTGTTCTGGATGTGCAGGCCCAATACAAGCAGTGTGCTAACCTCAGGTACAGGGTATTCATTCAATTCAATGGCAATGGGGGAGCGGGGACAGCGGTGGTTCTTAGGACAGATGAGGAGCAGTTCGGACTTCTCTCGGGAGCAAGACAGTCCGATGGTCCGTGCGTAATTTTGTGTGAGTGTGGCTGCTTCCTGTAAGGTGTTCTCTATGCCGCCGTCACTGCCGTGGGTGGTCCACAGGGTGATATCGTCGGCATAAAGAGTGTGCTTGATGTGGGGAATAGTTGCCAATTTTCGGGCGAGGGGTATAAGGGTAATTTTAAAGAGAAAGGGGAAAGGACGGACCCTTGTATCGCTCTATAGTTTCAGGTAGAGCTCTCCTGCATTCCATCCGGCAAGTTCTGACTAAGCATGTGAGAGTGATGCAAAATTTGAACGCTGGGCCTGGTGCCGCATTTTTTCGTTGTCCGTCACTTTACCATGCATGCGTGGTGCGTACCCAGGTAATCGCAGCATGGCGAAAAGAAGTACCGTAAACTTCTGCAAACATATGCTTATTACACTACTCAGTTCTACCGGCCCACCACGAAGTCGAAGGTGGCAACTAGACATCTTGGGCGCTTACTGAAATGGTGCAGGTGGCCGGATCAGCGCTAGTCGGTTTGAGAAATAATTAGCACAATGATGGTGCAGCCCGTGACAAGTTCCGTGTTGCATGCTACATGATTGATGGTTGAATCATGGTGACGAGAATGCGGATAATTACATTTTACCACTGCGTTATTTGACTCTGTAAGGGGGGTCGAACGGGCTGGTTGGCAGTTCATATTTGGAAAAATCCAGCGCTCCCTTAAGACATGCCCTATCTTGCTGAGTCCGTGTCTTAAAGGTGCGCGGTTTTTTCTCACTTTGACTGTGTCGGCTCGCATTTCTTTATATTTATTACGTCATCCCCGTTATCAGGGAAATGCCTCCATAAGAGGGTAATTGCTTTTAAAATGCAATGCCTGCTTACCGCCAGATCCAGGTACATGTTTCGTGATGCTGTCGACCATGTTTGGACTGATTTGGAGACAGAAGTGTTCTGATGCGATTTAGATAACCAATTATGTGTGCGTCATTGCGACAACTTCGTACACATCAGCAAGGATGGTTTACCGAACATGGGCTTCCTTTTAATTTTTTTTTCCCAGCAGCTCGCTGGCGTCCCCTACATTGAAAGCAACGGTTATGTAGTCGAGGCGCGGCATCTGGAGAGTGTGCGGAACTGCACATGAGCGCGGCACACTGCGTCATCGTGCGTGTGTGTTCGACGAACGCTGGTGTTAACGCTGTTGTTATAACTTGTACGGCAGACGTGCGCATTTATTCTGTTTCTGCTATGTGTAACAATCATTGAAGTCATTTTCCTTTCTCTAGCCGGCTTTTCGCCCGAAAGGACCTGTGGCAACAATGTTTAAGACGAAGTGCGATCGAAACCGGCGATGGAGGCCCTTTTTTATGTTTCTCCGAGACAAATTTCGAGGCATTTGGCGGTGTCTTGTAGCAAACGCGCGCCACAACCCAATATGAGGAAGGTAGCCCTCGAAGGCACGGCTAAAAATGCATTTTCAGTTCAAGCAAGTACCAACCGAAGGAGAATAGGTGCCGCTTGTCGGGGATTTGGGGTAAGAAGGGTTAGCCACTCTAAGTAGGGTGAGCAGAAGGAAAGCTGGTTTCGGAAGCTAAGGTAAGGCTGCGCACGCCGCGCTCAAGGTTGCCTTTGCGACGCGAACTAGAGAAGCGGTGACGTTTAAGGGAGCTTGTCTAGCGTACATTTGTATTGCTTGAAGGGTAGTCGTTGACCGAGGTTGACAGAAAGAACACTCGTTCTTTCCTGATAGCGCAAGAAAAGATCACCATGTCTTTGCAGTAGCAGATGGAGCGGATTGACTTCGTCCACTCGCCGCTGTCGGCATCCAGCAAATGGAAAGATAGGACGTTTCGTGGCACTCTCGTTTAGAATCGCACCAAGCCACCGATTGCCTTCCATCTTGACTGCCTCCCCGGACGGAAAAATTACCTAGTCGCGGACAATTACAATGGTCGAACAGCACGTCGAACTGCCCATCGTCAAACGGGTGCAAGCGGAGCTCCCTCCATATGAATGGCGGTAAAGGGATGACGCCATCGCCTCTTTCGCTGTATGTTTCCTTTCGGCGACTGATGCGTTGTTGTCAACCCGCTGTAGTGACTCGTCAGTGAAACAACGACAGCTCCCTCCCTTCTCGCGACCGGCCGAAAAAGGTACGTCGCCGCACCCTAGTCATTGGCAGACGTCAGCGCCGTACTGTTGGATCTTTGTTGACTTATCTACATGTACAGCACACAGAGGCTCTGCTTAAAATGCATAAAATAGTCAAAAAGTCTCCCAGCCATGGTATGGTGCGCACGAATCTGTCAGATCTCGCATTTGTCTCTCGCATTTCTACATTTACAGCGCTTAATTCCTACAGCGTAAGCGTCGTTAACTACAAACAGTTCAGCATGTGCTGAAATCTTAAAGCATAAAGGCGTAGCCTTTAGACTGACTAGCTGCGTCCCCTGGTGCATGATAAACCGCGTCACTTCCTGATTTAGGACGACGGTCCAGATTCTGTTTTCTGTGCTGTCAATGACGTCGTCATTCGAATGCACAGTTTGGTTGGGAGGGCGCTTAATAGATGCACCCGCCGTGGTGGCTCAGTGGTTATGGTGCTCGGCTACTGACCCGAAAGACGCGGTTTCGGTCCCGGCCGCGGCGGCCGAATTTCGGTGGAGGCGAAATTCTAGAGGCCCGTGCGCTGTGCGATGTCAGTGCACGTTAGAGAACCCCAGGTGGTGGAAATTTCCGGAGCCCTTCTCTACGGCGTCCCTCATAGCCTTAGTCGCTTTGGGACGTTAAACCCCATAAACCAAACCTAAACGAGCTTAATAGATGCGAAGCGTGCACCTCTCGTATTCGTCGATGTTGTAGTGGGCCGTGATGGAGAGCGCTGTCTCCGGGTAGAGCAGCTTCGAGGATGCGATGCCCGCTACCATGGACAGCACCGACGCCACGATGAGGTCCATGGAGTTGAGCTGCGATTGGCGAAAAAAGGTTAAGGAGAGTCAGGTTTCTGCTTATCAAATAATCATTATGGCTTGCTTGCAGAGCAAAAGAGTGTCATAACTATAGGCGCGCACTGAAATGCACTGAAATTTTTATGGCTGCGTTTTTCCATTTACGGATCCAATGGTAAAGTGAAATACAAGAACCATGGTCGACCAGTAATTTAAACATCACATACTGTCGTTAAGATGATTCAGACTTGTTTTGTTCATGTTTATCTCTCTGATTTTATCCACACATCCCCAGCTGTCTTGGCATAAGGGTCTAGTCCCCATTTCCCTTCCTTTTAGCTCAGCCTAGCTCATTCACGACAGCGACTGTGCATTCGACTTTCTCCTCAATAAGCGGCGCTGTCGTAAAATGGCATACTCGGTAACTCCGGCATACTGGGAAACTCCGGCTTTTATCCACTGGCAAATATAATGTTATTTAAATGGATTGCAGGACGGATGTTCGGCTGAATTTTGTCCGCGTGGGCGTGTAATATTAGCCTCGAAAGTCACGTCTAATCTCAAGAGCCGCACCTGAGGGGAAGAGGAGCTATGAAGCTAAGAACAGCTGTAATGAGCTGAGAAAGTAAGAGCTGTAATGTGACGCTCTCCTTGTGGTTCACTGAGTCATCCAAGTCATTATCCAGAGGAAGAACAAGCAGCAACAGCCTTCGCTGAATAACCTGGCAAGAATCATTAAGCTGAGCCCAATTTTTTTCGCTCCGATGCCGGGCGAATGGTGGCTTTGCATCTGACTTCCCCGTTGCCTCAAATGGCTGACGTATGCGCGGTAGTTGTTGAGGATTGACAATATCATTTGCGTTTGTGTGAGCGGATTTGTTGTTGCTGACTGGAAGTACGGCCTATTGACTCGCTTTCATTTATGCGGATGTCGTATAAACGAAACCGCCTTTTGGAATAGTGCCACTGCGTTAACTGCGGAGCTCTGTCGTAATGAGGGAAATTGCAGTTTAAAAGCTTTGCAGGACTTTGTTCTCATGCTTGTCACCAACAGCGTTCCTTATATAAATCGGAAGTATTTTTTTTTCGCGTATACTTCCTTATGTGGGCCAGAAGTCCGTGGACTATCTACCGGATGTGCAACATTACCACAAATATGGGACGGCGCCCATCCAGTGCGCTGAGCCTAGCGGCCTATCACATTCTCTTGTGCAGCCGCTCGGTCAATATCTTTCTTTTGCGCTACGGTTGATGTCAACACACTGTTTGAATGTTTAAAGCCATACGGCACCACATTGCAGCCAAGGGAACTAAAAGCCCTTGTCCCGAGCTCCTGGTAATGAGGAGCTTACCGTCCCGTATTAATACTTAGCCCCCGGTGAGGGCAGATGCAGTGCCAAGACTTATGTATTATTTATATTATTATATTTTTTGTTTAATTTTACATGGAGGAATACTTGTACGAGGACCGCTTGCTCGCGACTCCTAGGTAGCTGCATGAGAGATACCGATGAAGTCGTCACTGGCGTCATGATTCGTGGTATTTGAAAAGCCCTGAAATAATTTAACGAGTAGAAATATATCTTTAAAAAAAGTGGTTGCAGATATATGCAGCGAGAGACAGCCAAGGAGCCTGCACTAAGGGCCAGCGCCCGGCCACACTTTGTCCTCCTCGTCCACCCCACACTAGCACCATACTTCGTCACTTTATTTCTTCAAGCCTATGGCGGCAAAAATATATCCGTGCAGCCCATAAGAAACACGGGAGACGCGCAGTGTTCACTCACCACACCACCGCTCCTGTGGTTCAGCAGTATTCAGTGTAAAGGACACAATGCGAACATATAGAATCGTGCCTGTGTCACTAAGCCCGCTTCCTTTCCATAGAGACCACTCTCACCAAAAATGTAGGTTTTATAAGTCAGCAAACACACACCAAAAAAACGAAATACCGGTGTCACTAGCGTCGCAACCAATTTTTGGGCTCGCCAATTTACGGCGCTGCATGAAACAACGCTTAAGTTCTCTTTGGCGATGCATGCAATATTCTGATCAATTTTTGGGTCCACAATTGTGGCAATACTTTTGCGATGACATTTCGCGGCAAGACTTTCACATTCACGGTTTGCAGCAGCACACCTGTATTCCATAACTTGTTGCAAGTCTCGATACCAGTAAGGCCCACTAATGTCTTCGAAAGTTCCTGTGCATGCAAGAAGACCTGTCCTAATGTCAAAACGTTGTCTACACACCCTAAGGCTCATCCCTCTATTGTTAACTTTGTGTTGCAAAGAAACCAATCTTCTTGCTCTGGTCTCTGCCATGGACTGCGGTAGTTATCCATATAATCGAGGATAGGTTTGAAGTGCAGAAAGATAGAAGGTGGGGGAGTAAAGATGGCTCGTTTATAATAGAAAGGCTGCTGTGGTCAATCGGAGGCAATGCATTCGCTGGCACAAGCAGTCAGTGTTTGCAATATGCAGATCAGACTTTTTTTTTTCAATCTCGCATTACTTCCCTAGGGAAATGTGATAACTGTTCTGAGAATTTTTCCGAGGCAATGAAACGACGTTCGGTGGAGCGCGACAACTCCGCCATAGGCAGCCGTACCCCAAGGCTGGTGTAGGCGGGCAGTACCGCGGCCGACACGGTGGAAAATCCGACGGTCATGACGCAGTGCAACTCGGACCGGGTGAGCCGCTCCACGTACGGACGCACCAGCAGCGGCGCCTCGCTCTGCAACGAGGGAGAGGAGGGGCGACGACTGTTACTAATGGAATACTGTTTTTGCACCTCTCAGAGCGCAACCTTTCCGAGAAACGCAAATGAAAGGCACATATTTGCCGTCATTCCTGAGCTTAAAATACTTGAAATCTGCTTTTGGCATAATGTACAACGTTTTTGTGCTATAATGGCATAATATTTCATCCTGGTGATTACTTTATTTCTGTAACCGAAAAGAATTTCAGTAACAATGGGCCATGTAAATCTTTAGTTGGAAGGAATTGAACACCGTCACTGCGCGTCCATTTTACCGAAAACGATGGCTTAGCTTGCGCTGGAGTTGTGAAGAATTGAAAGTTATTTTTGTGCTACTTGGTCCATAATGATTTAGTAAACAATTATACCGGAAACACAGAGAACAACAGAGAGACGGCAAAATAAACTAGCGCTAACTGACAACTGAGTTCATGCCTGAATGAGACACCTTATATGAAGCGAACAGATCTGTGAAAAGGATGGGAAAGATGCATAACAAGGATTGACGACACAGCCAACATAGTTGGATAGTTGGACATGTGCACAGCCAAGCAGAAGAATAGCACACCAAATCAAGTTTGTTTAGTTTCCTCTTTTCATTTCGTCTACAATTAGTCGCGGCGGCGAAAACACGTAAGGCCGGGGGGCTGAATCATTCACTGCCCAGCTTCCTTATGTGATAAGCTTCTAAACTGTCCGCGTCACCTTCTCTATACTTTCACCGAGAATCTTTGTCCCTTCAAACAGTGCCATGCATCCCTTGAACTTACGTGCGCATTTTTGCAGTGGGCCATTTTTTCAGCGCAATGGCATGTGCATAGGTTCATGTGCGGCTCCTGTCCTTTGCGACATTTTTTAGTACAGGTAGAAATATTTTCTATATCAAGATTTTAAAAGGTGGCTGGTTTTTAAGGTTTTTGGGTATGCTGATGATTTTTTTAGTACTTCTAACACAGAAGACCAACTTCACCTACACCTCTACAGTAAGTGAAGTTCTAGCTACTTTTAACAAACATGGTTTTGGATTGAGTTTTAGCCGCCATGAACTAACGGAAGTCTGTTTTACAGCTCTTAGATCTTAAAATGATGCTCTCTGAAGGATATGTCTGTTTGGGCTATTATCCACGTGCCAAAAAGGAGTTGTTGCCGGACAATTCGATCCACTTCAAAACAATCAAAAGAGGAATAGCGTCGCTGTGCATGAAATCTGCTCTGCAAAAATCCTGCCAACATCAAATGCATCATGTTTTAATAATCAGATGAGCCGGCTTTTGGCTAAGGGGGCTCCCTATTCTGTCCTGAATGCCGTTTCTGAGACCGTCCTGCAAGACGCAATGCGAAGAAAAACAGCAGATCACCAAAAGGCCCCTAGGCCTGAGGTTGTGCCCTGCACCCACCGAATATGGCAGAATGTCAAAAAAGTGGCAAGTCGGCACGGCAAGGCAGTTCTTTTCTCGGCTCCCCAGAAAAGTGTAAAAGTTATGCCCACGGATGTGCAATACCAAAGAATGGAGACGTAACAAAAATCATGAAACGCCGTTTGTGAAGTGTTCTACTGAAGTGGTATACTCCATTCCAATGTCATGTTGAAAGTTTCGTGCCAGCCAAACTGGCCGTTGCGTCAATGACTACGTAGGAGAACATGCCGTAAATTTAAAGAACCTAGATGACGAATGCGTAGATTTAGTTGCGCACGTAAGTGGAAGATACAAAGATTCATGAAAAAAGTACAGACAAGACGGCGCGCATAACTTGAGAACCTTATTACATAACGAAACTTGGCAGTGAGTGCTTCAGTTTTGCCGCCGAGTTAGACTTCCTAGAGGCTACTATTGTTGACGAAATGAAATGAGAAAACTAAACAAACTTTATTTGGTCCGCTATACTTCTGCTTCGCTGCGCATGTGTCCTACTAAGTTGGCTGTATCATCAATCCTTGTTATGTATCTTTCCCATGCTTTTCACAGGTCTTTTCGCTTTATATAAGGCGCCACCTTTCAGCAATAAAATCAGTTAGCGATTGCGTATGTGTGCCTTCTCCATGTGGTTCTTTATGTTTGCGCTACAAATTTTAATAAATCGTTCTGAAGGATGTCGCTCATAAGAGGACAATCTGAAGCGAACTGAATCATCCTGGCTGGCCCCATTGAACGCAGTATTTATCCGTTGGCCAAGGCTAATCTGGGTGCATGCAATACAGATATGATTTGGGGGAGGGGGGAGGGGGCTTAGTACGACAGGAACAAGGACATGAGAGGGACACAGGACTTATTTCTGTCGCGCTAAGCTCCCCTCCAAATCATGACTTACCAACTAGACCACTAGACTAAACTTCCACTTTGCTTAGTACAGAACTGCATGCGATGCACGGCGACATTACATTTGTATTGCGGCCACTGGATGTCTTATTGTTCAGAGGGATGTAATGCGGTTGATATAATGAACGAGGGATTTAATACTGGTTCGCGCGCATCCACACCGACCAGAAGGCTGACGTTTGCGGCAGTAAATCAATTGGGAACTTAATAGGACGAGATGTGGGGCGCTCTCTGCCTTGCCGTAGTTCTACAAAGCTTATAGCACAGGGCAGTTTATGATGGACGGCGTGGAGGCTAATGGGATGCGATGCGTCCGAGATCGACGAGCATGTATGGCAAGATCACTTTTGAAAATTAATGAAATTACATTTATAATTGCTTTCCCAAAGTTCACGGGAATGCTTTGGCAGTTACCGCTTACAAAAAGTAAAAACATTACAAGTAATTTCGCCCCGCCGCGGCGGCTCAGTGGTTACGGCGCCCGGCTGCTGACCCGAAAGACGCGAGTTCGATCCCGGCCGCGGCGGCCGAATTTCGATGGAGGCGAAATTCAAGAGGCCCGTGTGCTGTGCGATGTCAGTGCACGTTAAAGAACCCCAGGTGGTCGAAATTTCCGGAGCCCTTCACTACGGCGTCCCCATAGCCTGAGTCGCTTTGGGACGTTAAACCCCAATAAACCAAACCAATTACAAGTAATTTCGAGTAATTTCGAGGAATGATGGAATTACTTTAAATACACTTTTAGGTTTTCGTACATGTAAAGCAGTGCTCTAGTCGGAAGCCTTACGAGCACTCAAGTTTTTTCAGTTTATAGCAGCATAGGATGAACCCGGCTTTAATGTAGAAGTCAAAAATATTGCTTTTTTTGAAGAAAGCGCCAGGACTGTGCTGATTCGGCGCTTGCTGACGCCGATGAGATTGACCGATTGTTGAAAATAATCAGCTTTTCCAGAGTTGGATCCCATTAAAAACTCTAAAATCCCTGATCTCGCTCTTTGCCACGCGGTGAGGTTAATCTTTTGATGCGTCATGAAGTGAGGGCCAGGTGATAACGAAGAATTCGTCGTCTGGGTTTCGTGGGAGTGCTGCAGTGATTGCGGTAAGCGGTACGGTATTCTGACGCACGACGAGTCAATGATACCAATGGGAGAACATTGTGGTCCACTGATAATTTTCGTCGTCTTTCAGGTAGGTCAGTCTCAGTAACTAGCTTGCAGATAAAATAAAGTAAATCCCTAATTCACACGTGCAAAGGCAAATGCACATTTTTTATATGCCAGACAGATTTTGTTAACCAAATATCCCCACACACTTTTTTTCCATTTCTCTGGCCGTTAAAAAAAGATAACAGAATGCAAGCAGAACAAAGAAAACAGAAGTACGGCAAAACTCTGGTTGCGTTTACTGCGCTAAAAACAGAATAGCAGTGAGCCCTATGTCTTGCTGCCCTGAGGGCACCGTCTTGAAGCCTGTGATTCAGGTTAATTATTGGTTTGGCAGCAATTCCGAAAGCTTCCACTCCGGACTTTTCGCACCGCGCGATTCACTCTGTATCACTCTTCCTCGATGCATAATACTAATTGTCCGCTGTTATTTGTACTGTGCTTCCTAGAAGCATTCAGCGACCGCGTTTGGAGGACGTAGGGTTAAAACTGATGAATTCATATCGGCAAGTTTTGACATTTTAATCACGTCGCTATGATTAAAGTTTCAAGAGACGGCACGTAATGCATGATGGAATTTCCTAGGCGCTGGAAGATATTCGGTTCACTGAAAAATTAATACTAACACAATATAAGCACCTGAGGACCATACCCGTAACACCAATACGCCGCTGCTGCTGGTCCAGTTCCTTTCATCTCTCATATCAGAGGTGCCGTTCAGGCAAGAATAAAACTGTGACGCTTTATCCTATCTCGGACGCCTCTGAACACATGGAAAGTATAACTGGGAAAAAGGGAAAACGCCCAAATACATTTTACAGTCGCATTATTTGCGAACAGTTCGCTAAACAGTTTGTTCACTTTGATGAAGTTATGAATACGTTGCTCCGCTCATCATCGCCTAGAAAAGGCTAGGACGGCGTACAAAAGCATTTGTTTCGTCCACGCAATACATATAAGGGCTGTGCCGACCACTGTCTGCAATGGAAGGAGAGCTGGCTTACCATTCCTAAGAAGATGTTTGCCAGGGCGACTATAGCTTCGCAGCAGGTCACTCCCAACAAGTGGTGCGCCAGCCAACCCACCTTGGAGATAGCCCGCTGCGCTACGCCGTAGTAGAACAGTAGGTTTGCCAGGAAGCCGAGGAACAGCACGTTCGGCAGGATCTGCGCAGGACAGCAAGGGTCGCATTACAGGAAGCTTCGTTGAATGAAAATATGGAGGCATGATTTCATTGGTTTGGTTTGGTTTATGGGGTTTAACGTCCCAAAGCTACTCAGGCTATGAGGGAAGCCGTAGTGAAGGACTCCGGAAATTTCGACCACATGGGGATCTTTAACGTGAAGCATGATTTCATTGCATTTGTATTGATGCACTGATACCTGCACTAGTTTCGTGGTGAGCTTGCGTTGAAAACTAACCAAGCTACCACTCACGCCTACATGTCCAATGAAATAACGGAGGCGATGCATTGTGTTCGGTTTTAAAGTACACGGAGGGCAATTCAATGCAATTATTGTTCTGAATAAATGAATCCTTCGCCTATTTCTGGGCATCTTTCCATTGGTCAGGCAAACAGGTTTGCACGCGACGAGCCTGTCACACACACAAAACTTTCTAAGAGAGTAAAGCGTACATTAAAAGCATGTGCGAGGGTGGCTACGAACTTTATTCGAACGCAAATAAAAACACATAACAAAGAACGACACTCTGCGCGTTCCAGAACCTGAAGCAGCTGCAGCTATTTCAAATATTCTGTCTGCTCATCTCCTAAGACTATTCTGCATCCATATCCGGATAATAGTTCTCATTCTGTGTAATTTATCTAAACCTTTCCTCCTCACACTTTCCGGCTTGAGGAATTACGACCAGTTTAAGAAGGCTGGTGTTGGTTGTGTCGCATTAATTGCGCGCTATTACATGAGCAAGTGTCCCTTGCATAAGCTTCAAGGACCTAACAAAACAACTAAGAAGAAGAAATCAATGAGGTGAGTCTAGATATGAAAACTCTCTTTCGTGCAGGACAACTGAGGGGTCACTAATACGTTTGTGCTGGTTCTTATAGATAGAGGCCTCTCATATCTGTAAGAACGAGCACACATCTGTTAGTGACCCATTAGGTGTCCTGCACGAAAGCGAGTTGTAATATCTAGATGCGCCTCATTGATTTCTCCTTCTTAGTTGTTTTGTTAGGATGCATTTATTCAGCATTTTGCGAATAAATTATCAGTTCGGAGTCAGCGCTTGTGATGTCTGTTCTTTAAAGACTTGCATGCCGGCATCTGCTTCTGGAGCAATGACGCAATTGCAGCGACGTGCAGTGTTATCTTGCTGTATAAATTGTTTCATTTCCCTTTCGTGACTTTATTTCTCTTTATGCTTTTGTTGTGTGTGTTTTTTTTGTGTGTTCTTTTTTTCCCCACCAATGTGAGTCATGTTCAATGTACACTCTCCCCCCTTATGTAATACCCCCCCCCCCCCAGGGGCGTTTAAGGGTCAAATAAATGATGATGATGATGATGACGAGCCTATTCTTGCATTATTTTTTTGTTCTCATCTATTTCTTTCAACTCCCTTATGTCTTCGCGCGGCAGTGGTTGAGCCCCAGTTGGAGATTGTCCTTTGCTTATGTTGTGGATGAAGGGATGTAGGCAAGGACTACAAAGAGAGAAGAGAATTTAGCCGTCAACTGCACCATCGCATTAAAAAAAAAGTGATTGCACGCTTGCGTTACAGTATTGTAGAACTCTCAGCAATGTTTTCAATGACGAAGCGTGCAGGCAGACCTATTTTTCTGGCTTCTAGCTGCTTTCTATTCACTATTCTGTGCAAACATGACGAAGCCGGTCGACTGCTGGTCATGCGACTGTGTTTCTGGCGGAGAATAAGAATCTCCGCGCATTACAGGATGATATGGGAAGGGAAACGATAGGTACGTATAACGTTACGAGACAATAGGCACCTATTTTATTGCATGTTTTCTTCTTTAAAACGACGCGTTAGAGGTTACAATATATGAATCACCGCGTGAAATTCCCCTATGACCGCTCAACAATTTGTAATTGAACTTCTCTCATGCTGTTTCGGTGAATCGAGCGATGTCTGTGACGTGCAGTTGAAATTTCAGTCAGGGGAGGAACGGAAAAACTGCAATATAAACGCAATTCGTAGTTGCGTGCTATAATTACAACAAACGATGTATGAGAACTGATATTGGCATTCTTTTTTTAGCCTGCTTTGATTCGTGAAACCGAAACTTAAAGAATGTAAAGAAGAAATTCAGTTATGAAATATTTAGCGGTCGCAGCTGAATTCCACGGCTTGCTCCATGTATACCATTGTCTAACGCATCAAAGCACCAAATTTTAGTGCCTGCAGATCTTCAAGGAACAGGAAAAGAGCAAAGAAACTGGCGTCCGCAGGGCATAGACGACAAAGGCTTGGCTTTGGTCTTATGAGGTTTACAGTCCCAAAGCGAATCAGGCTATGACAGATGCCGCAGTGGTGACTTGCGGTAAATTCGGCCACGAGGATTTCTTTAACGTGCGCTGACATGGCACAGTACATGGGCCTCTAGCATTCCGCCTTTATTGAAATTCAAGCGCTGCCGAAGGGATCGAACCCGCGTTTTTTGAGCCAGCAGCGGAGCACTAAAACCACTACGGCGCCACGGCTGCTCAGAAGAAGACGGCAATACTTGAGTAAGAATTCCAAGCTCCCTTATATGCTCGTGCGGTGAACAGCTCAGAAAACAAACGCACAAAGGTGTAGAACCCACAACAAGCGCTCGTCGTTTTTCATCGCGAATAACCAACGAAAATGAAGCGAATAGGGAGAGCTTATTAGAACCGCTCATCCCGAGGACATCATCATCATCATCATCATCAACCGCTCATGGCAGTCAGGATGGTGGACAGGTGTACGTAATCTGGAGCCATTTTTCGCATTTTTAAAGCCGCCTAGAAAAAATGTGCACACTTCTTCATAGGACTCACTGCACACTTTTTCTCTGAAATTTTGATATTTATAGTCCTACGGCCACACATCCCTGTTAAAGAGCAATGCCTTTCCTCGTTGTATGGGTTTGAGTTACTGTTGTAATACTGGAGGCCTCACCACGTGTCCGAGGCGAATTTTGAGCGGCTTGAAATGCTGTGCATAAGCGGAAAAGGCGAAATACATTTGCGGAGCGCCACTTCACATAACAACTGACATTCTTTTGTAGAAGAAAAGAAAAGCAAGCGTCCTAGTTCAACGGACCGCATTACTTTTACGAAGGTAGGTAGGCATTCACGGAGGCTTTGCGCGCTGACGCAATTTAGCCGCGTACACCAATCCTGAAATAACTGCTCTGAAGCAGGGGGACCAGATGTCTTCTTTTACAACATTCTGTTGAATTGCGCTCTAGAGCATGCTTGTCTTCAAACCATGCTACGCGAACTGACTCTCCTCAGAATTCGTGAGCCGCCGCGTGGGCTCAGTGGTTATGGCGCTCTGCTGCTGACCCTGAAAGACGATGGTTCGGTACCGGCGGCTGCGGTCGAATTTTGACGGTTGAAAAATATTCGACGCCCTTGTACTGTTCAATGCCAGTGCACGTCAAAGACCCCATGCAGGTGGTCAGATTTCTGGAGCCCTTTACTACGGCGTCCATCATAGCCTGAGTCAGCTTGGGACGTTAAACCCCATAAACCAAGCCAAACGTATACCTCTGGAGCCACAGAAATAGAAGGTTTGATTTGGGTCGAAATTCCCGGAGCCCTTCACTACGGCGTCCCTTATAGCCTGAGTGGCTTTGGTACGTTAAACTCCAATAAACCAAACCAGAAATAGAAGGAACAGGATTTTTGTGAACATGCTTGAACTTGCCAGTGAGTGCACGCGCTTTA
Organism: Amblyomma mixtum; assembly: GCF_055824585.1. NCBI lineage: Eukaryota > Metazoa > Arthropoda > Arachnida > Ixodida > Ixodidae > Amblyomma > Amblyomma mixtum. The sequence goes on from NC_143021.1 coordinate 185,068,503, forward strand.
AGAGAGTGCTTCCTGACATGGCACAACATGGAACAGAGATGCGCGTCTATGTTCTTTCACCTCTGTTATTTGGCATATGATAGCCTTAGTTGCACATGCGCCATAAAACACAACACCTCCTCTCTAACACCTCTTTCCCATTTCATGAGGTCAACCTTCTGTGCTCACAGCGTGTCATCACTCACTCTCTCGGCTCGCTGCCTTTCACCGAAAGTTCATTTCATCCAGCGTGTCATTCCATCACATAGTTTTCATTCTACTTGGACAAACTGCTTCGTCGTCCACCTAACCGGGCCTAGAGCAGCAACTGGACACAGTTTAACGTACCGGGATGCTTCTTCTGGTAGGCCTTTTAATTAGTAACGGTTTTAAACGCTGTCCAGTCCAATTTTATTTTCACTACCAGGCTACCGGGTGGAGCAGGGTAGATAAAATGTGGTCTTGGCTAACTGCCAACCCAATCCAGACAACAGTAGTGTCGAAGTCGGCTGTAAGCTGCGTCTATAGTGGCGAGACAAACACACTTTACCGCGAATGCAAAGCCGGGAGTGACGGAGACAGCCGTATCCTCGAACTCCCCAGTCACCAGGAAGCCCAGCACGAGACGGCCACCTTGTTTCGAGAAGCTCGTCGCCCTGCGTGTGTTGACGAGGTACAGTCTGACCCCCAGCACTCACTTGAGGCCGCTTACTGACACCGGAGTAACATATGCATAATGAAATCCCCGAAAAAAAAAACGCTCAGGACTCATTCATTCTGGCCGTGCCTCACACCTGGGAACCGATATGTGGAATCGTACTGAAATAGCTGTAACTGAGCATTTTCTTGCACTACCAGCAGCTACGTGAACATCTGACACTCCTTTTTAACATACTTTCTCCGAGGGATCACAAAATGAACAAGGGAGGGGAAAACCTCAAGTTGCTTGAGCCAACGTTTCGACAAGGGGACTTGTCTTCGTCTGGGCAAAGCGTTCATCATTGGCAGGGATTAAATAGGGCCGAGGGAGTTCTTTAGTGTTTTGTGCAACAACCCGCTTCTCACAAATACTACCAGTTCATAACTTTACGACAACTGTAACTCGTCCGTGGACGGGGCCGCACCACTGGGAGTTGCCACATCAGAAAGTGTTGCCAGCCAAAGGAACATCTTTATTGTTCGGTAGAGAATATTCGTATTTATCCAAAAAGGAGTAGTCCGTGGCACACAAATAACTCTCTACTGTTTTGGATAGCTCGGCTATAACTAGTAACCACGAACGCCTATAAGGTGAGACTGATATGCGGAAAAATGCGCTGAACTGGAAAAATATTAATCTCAGTGCACTTTGCGCAAACTTAAGTGAAGCTAGGGTTTTTCCTTAGCTCCTCCAAGATGCGATTTAATTTAGCGCAGGACGCCTGGCAGACAAAGTGGAAGACGATCGACGGATGACAAACGTAGAAACAGAATAACTGGACTTTATAAAACTTCTGCAATTATTAAGAAAGACATACATATAAAAGTTGTCAAAACTGACTCAACACCAAGTACTCTGCTATCGATACTTATAATGTAATCAACATTTGAGCTCACTGCTCGCACATCATGGCTTCCTGAAAGCCGGGACCTTTCCTCGACGTAGCCTGAACAAGAATCCCATTGCACCAGGAACGCGCTCGTATATACATACCCAGAGAATCTGACATAGTTTATGCACACGATTTTTTCGTGTATTGCAAAGTTTCCCTGTAAGAAACAATATATGTACATATCTCCCGTAGGAAGGCTTGCATCTTAACGTTTTTGCTACCGTCAAAAACGCTTCCCATTGGTTTTCTGTAGTAGTCTTTACTACACGATGCGAGCGATGAAAACGCTTTAAAACAAAGATTTTGCTACGTATCGGAACGATTAACCACTTCCTTCATTATTACCGCAAAAGTACTTTGCAATATCCAGTATTCGAAGTTTTCAGTGCGAAAGCATTACTTAATAATGTCCCAACAAAGAATCTTGTGCGAAGCATCGGGCAAACTCGGGTAAGCAAGGGTTTGTACGGAGGAGCGTCGCGCAAGTTGCAACCAGTGAAAAGAAGCTCAGATAAGATTGGAGTAGCGCCGCGCAAACTGGCGCTGAGTGGAGAGAGATTGTGAAGATTAATATCATGAAGCACGGTTGTGTGCACGTGTAGATGAGCACATGCTTTCACGCGTCTACTCGGTTTAACCACGTTAGAACACTATCATATTTTGTAAAAAAAATCCTGAACGTGAACCAGCCCTAAAATTTCTAGAAGCGGATGGCGTTGAGAAAGAGATTAGGCACAGCAGCAAACGCTAAGCTGCAGTCCCTACCCATGTGATCTCAGTAGTGCTCGAACAACTCGAACCATCTGTCCAAGACCATGCGCTGGGATGCCCTGGCTGGAGTTTCCGCTCTGGAGGGTGTTCGAGTAAAATTCTTTCTCCGGTGGGCGCGCCGAAAGCGTCCGGCGTCTAACACGTCTAACACAACGACTGCTGTCGAGCACCGCGATTACATCGTATGTTATGGTCAATTTCATTCACAGCTATATGCTACAATATGTCCTGGCCTTAACACGGGCGTCGATGGATCTGACAAAAGGGTGACTCTTTGTAAAGCCTTCTCCAAGGCTCTAAAGTTGGGGAGTGCTAACTGTGGCTATGTGGCTGTTGCGGACAACGGGACGCTGAGCAGCAGAACGGCGAGTCGGGGGCAGTGCAACGAGCCCTGTGTGTTGACTGGTTGCCTGCAGCGGACCGACGGCGCTGGATTCTTGGCTGCGAGGTTTGGTGAGTGCGGGACTTCCTTCTGCTGAGTTTTGCCAGGTTTTTGTTAGTGTCAGGAACAGAGCTGGCAATTGGGTTGTCGTTGCTGCTGGGTTAGTTGCAGCAAGACAATAGCGGGCAGTAGAGAAGCAGCACTCGGAGCAGCCATGGATTTGAAGACGCTGCGCAAACCAAAGTTACCGGAGCTTGCGAAAGAGTTGGGTCTGGAGGTATCAGACAAACTCAGAAAACCAGAACTGCTGAAGGCTATTCTTGCGTTAGAGGCTGAAGATGACGAGCTTGCGGAATGCCTTGAGACCATTGAGGAGAGGGAATTCGCAAAAAGAGAACAAGAGGAACTTGAACGTAAAGAAAAACAAGAGAAAGAGGAACGCGAACGTAAAGAAAAACAAGAGAAAGAGGAACGCGAACGTAAAGAAAAACAAGAGAAAGAGGAACGCGAACGTAAAGAAAAACAAGAGTAAGAGGAACACGGACGTAAAGAAAAACAAGAGAAAGAGGAACTTGAACGTAAATAAAAACAAGAGAAAGAGGAACGCGAGCGTCAATACGCTTTGGAAATGAAGCGTCTCGACATAGAGATGGAACGCGCTCGTAGGTCGTCAGGCACACGGTGCAGGAGAGCGGGTATCGTACAAAATGACTGACTTAATGCGGTCGTTTCAGACTGGAGACGACATTGGTTTCTTCCTTGTTCACTTCGAGCGAACGTGCGAGCAGCAGCGGTTTTCTCGGGAAACGTGGCCACGGCGTTTGCTCACTTTGTTGCCCGCTGAGGCGGCCGACGTAATCGCTCGCCTGAAGAAAGAGGAGGCGGAGGATTACGATCTTGTGAAATCGAGTCTGCTTAAAAAGTACAGGCTGTCAGCAGAAGCGCTCCGTCGGAAGTTTCGCGAAACTGAGAAAGACAAAAACGAGTCATATCCGGATTTCGCCTACAAGCTTATGTCAAACATGCAGGAATGGCTTAAAGAAGAGAAAGCGTTTGGCAATCACGAGAAAGTTCTGTAGTGTTTCGGGCTGGAGCAATTTTATAGACGATTACCGGAAAACGTGCGGTACTGGGTCTTGGACAGGCCAGACGTTAGTACCGTGGCGAGAGCCGCTGAGCTAGCAGAGGAGTTTGTGATTCGTCGGGCTCGCGGAGCCAGGGACGGTCAAAGGGGTGAATTCGGCTCGAAGTTTGAGAGGCCGAAGTTCACGCCCATCAGACCAAAGGAGGGCAAACGTGGTGCGGATGCGAGTAAAAATGATCCGACCGAGCGCACAGAGACGGCGGCAGCCGACAACGAACGCAGGAAGAGGTTCGAGGCAAGGCAAACGCGCGTGTGTTATACTTGCCAGAAGCCGGGACACTTTTCGGCGCAGTGTCCCGAAGCGAAAACTAAGCTCGTATTTTTGTTAGTATGCAGTAATGACGAGAACATGAAGCTTCTGGAGCCGTACATGCGAGACCTCGTCGTGAACGGGAAAGAGTGCCGAGTGCTTCGTGATTCCGCGGCGACGATGGATGTGGTTCACCCCTCTTTCGTAGAACCCGGTATGTTCACGGGCGAGTGCGCATGGATCAAGCAAGCCGTGGAAGCACATAGCGTGTGTCTGCCCGTAGCAAAAGTGCGTATTGAAGGACCTTTCGGCGCACTTGAGACAGAGGCCGCGGTGTCATCTATGCTCCCCCCTCAGTATCCGTACCTATTTTCAAACAGATCCGATCACCTCCTGCGCGAAAAGGGACTCGTGTTTGGTGAGGGTAGCGTTCAGGCCTTGACCAGATCGAGAGCTCGGGAGCTTGCTGCAAAGGCGGTAGTTGCGGAGGCGACGTTGCCGAACAGGGAGAAAGGGTCGGAGGTACAGCACACTGAGGTTCACAGCATATCCGCACAGGGCAGAAGGGAGCCTGAATCATTGAAGGCATCGGGTAAGCTAGAGAGAATCCCGGACCCGGGAACACTAGAGGAGCTATCGGCAGACCTGCTCATCGCGCCGACGTCAGATGGACTTGATAGGTTGTTAAAAGTCCGCAGTTCTGATCTGATAGCCGAGCAAAAAAATGACCGCAGCCTAGAGAATATCCGCTGCAATGTAAGAGAAGGGATCGCACAGAAAAGGGTACGTTTTGTAGAAAGAAGAGGTGTCCTGTACCGGAGGTATCTAGACCGTAGGGGAGTAGAGTTCGATCAGCTGGTCGTCCTCAGTGCTACCGTCAGGATCTGTTGCGCCTGTCGCATGGAGGTTCGTGGTCCGGGCACCTGGGAGTTCAAAAGACTAAGAACCGTCTGCTGCAAGAATACTATTGGCCGGGGTGTTTTCGTGACGCAGAGCAGTTCGTAAGGACTTGTGACACCTGTCAGCGTGTGGGAAAACTGGGGGACAAGGCGCGAGCGCCGTTGAAGTTGGTGCCTATCATTACGGAGCCCTTTAGACGGCTCGTTATTGACATAGTGGGACCCCTGCCGGTAACAACATCAGGGCACAAACACATTTTGACTGTGATCTGCCCAGCGACCAAGTTCCCCGAGGCAGTCCCGCTTAAAGAACTCAGCTCGGTTGAGGTTGTTAATGCACTACTGTCCATATTCGCACCGGTCGGTTTTCCTGCGGAAATTCAGTCAGATCAGGGCACGGTGTTTACAAGCGCTGTGACCACGGCCTTTCTGGAAAGGTGTGGGATAAAGCTTTTACATAGCTCCGTGTACCATCCTCAGTCGAACTCCGTTGAAAAGCTCCACTCCGTCATGAAGCGTGTGTTGAGAGCATTGTGTTTTGAGAGTAAAACAGACTGGGAGCTGTGCCTGCCTGCAGCGATGTTTGCATTAAGAACCGCGCCCCATGAGGCTACCGGCTTTTCGCCAGCGGAGCTTGTGTACGGTCGCACTTTGCGATCTCCGCTCCGCATGCTTCGAGAATCGTGGGAAGGCCGGGGTGATGACCCAGTCGTGGTGGTGTACGTGCTTGGGTTACTCGAACGGTTAAAAAGGGCACAGGAGTTGTCAGGTGAAGCAATGTCCAAAGCGCAGCAGAAGGCCAAAATTTATTATGATCGGACAGCTAGGGCCCGTCGTTTTGAGGTTGGCGATGAGGTATTGATTTTACGCACATCGCTGAAAAACAAGCTCGATGTGCAGTGGGAGGGTCCGGCACAGATTGTGGAAAAATTATCAGACGTTAATTACGTGGTGAAGCTACCAGGAAAGCGTAAAGTCCAGCAGGTTTATCACTGTAATCTGCTCAAACCATATAGACAAAGGGAAGCAGTGGTGTGTATGATGGTAAACGCTCCCGAAGAGCTTCCGGTCGAGCTCCCGGGATTGGGTTCAGTGACGAACAGGGAAGGCACTGAACAAGTAATTAGTGACTTGATATCGAAAGCACCGCTGTCGCCTGAGCAGAAAGCCGAGTTGCACGAGCTCCTGCGAGAGTTTCGAGGTCTGTTCTCTGATAGGCCTGGTAGGACTTCCGTGCTTACTCATGACATTGAACTTACCTCGGCAGAGCCAGTACGGTCCAAGGCGTACCGGGTGCCGCCGCGCCAGCGCGAGATTATGGCAGCTGAGGTAAAGAAAATGCTGGAGCTGGATGTTATTGAGGCTTGTGAGAGTGATTATACCTCCCCTTTGATTTTAGTCGAGGTACCGGGCAAGGACCCTCGCCCTTGCGTCGATTACCGCAAGCTTAACTCCATCACTAAGGATCAAATTTATCCGATCCCAAACATCGAGGAGCGCATCGAGAAGGTTAGTAACGCTCAGTTTATCTCCGCACTAGATCTGGTCAGGGGTTACTGGCAGGTTCCCCTTACAGAGCAGGCTAGTAGATACGCGGCGTTAATTTCACCTATGGGAACATTCCGTCCTAAAGTTTTGAGTTTCGGTTTGAAGAATGCGCCGTACTGCTTTTCTAGCCTCATGGACAAAGTGTTGCGAGGGCAGGAAATGTTCGCTTTGCCGTATTTAGACGACGTAGCCATATTCTCCGCATCCTGGCCTGAGCATAAGGCCCACTTGCGTGCGGTTCTAACCCGCCTGCGCGACGCGAGCTTGACGGTCAAGGCTCCCAAGTGCCAGTTGGCACAGGCCGAGGTTGTCTACCTCGGTCACGTGATTGGTCAGGGCCGTCGCCGCCCTTCTGAAATAAAGGTTGCCGCGATACGAGAGTTCTCGCAGCCGCGCACGATGACTGATATCAGGTCTTTCTTGGGTGTCGCCGGCTACTATCAGAGGTACATTCCCAGGTATTCTGATATCGCGAGTCCCCTGACGGATGCTCTCAGAAAAACAGAGCCACAAACAGTCGTCTGGGACGAAAAGAAGGAAAAGGCCTTTAGCACCCTAAAGAGCGCTCTAACAAGTCAGCTCGTGCTACGATCCCCTGACTACACTAAATGTTTCGTGGTTCAGTGCGATGCTAGCGAACGCGGCATGGGCGTTGTTTTGTGCCAAAGGGAAAATGGAGAAGAGGAGCACCCTGTCCTGTATGCTAGTCGTAAACTGACCAGTCGTGAGCAGGCGTACAGCGCCACCGAGAAAGAGTGCGCGTGTCTCGTATGGGCCGTTCAGAAATTGTCGTGCTACCTTGCCGGCTCGAGGTTTATCATAGAGACGGATCATTGCCCTCTCCAGTGGCTGCAAACCTCTTCCAAAAATGGCCGCCTCCTGCGCTGGAGCCTCGCATTGCAACAATATTCTTTTGAGGTGCGCTACAAAAAGGGTAGTCTCAACGGTAACGCCGATGGCTTAAGTCGAGGTCCCTAGCGCAAGAGTCAGCATCATAGTTGCGGTTTGCTGGTCTTTTTCTTCCTGATGTAGGATTTTGAACCAATTGGTTTTGTTTATTGTTTTAAATTGAGATGCGCTTTGTGGTGTAATGTGCCGATCTGTGGGAGTTTTCTGAGTGCTGCTGAACTACTCCCAGTGATTAATTGGCTTTGTAAGAGGGAAAGAGCGTGGCATCGCTTAGCGGGGATTGTGTCGTGCTTGCTGACTGAGCGGTTGGGTTTTCGGCGTGGTTCTAACGCTAGCGGAGCACGAGTCACTTTGCAGTGCCCTTTGGGAACCTGCACATGCGAAGGAAGACTTCGGGGTGCGCTGAGCTCCAGAACCGCCGAGAGACAACTGACTCCGGTTGAGACCAGCCTCAAGCGACATCCCTCCGGACAGCGGATGCTGTCCCCTGTCCATCGGGATCTCCTTACCCCGGCGGGGCAGTCTGTTACGTCTCGCCTTCGTCGTGGGGAAGACAACGACATGGCAGCAGCGAAACGCCGACAAACCCCGAGACGCGCGTTGGGTGAGCGCCTGGATTGCCACGGAAGCCGCGTCCGTCTGCCCGGTTGAGCGAGCGTTTCCCGTACACCGAGTGTGAACGCGCGTTCGAAATGCGCGCGAACGCCGCTCATGGACATTCCGGCGTCTGCGCTACGTGGATGGCATCGTTCCCCTCTCCCAGCGCGTGACGACGGCGTGATCTCTCGGGAGTGAGTGAGTGCGTGTGTGTCTGTGATTGGTGCCAGTGAGAACTTCCTTCCCCTGCAGGCCCGGCCCCCATCTAGGGACCCTAGGGAAGGGAACTCTTAAAAACCCCGGCAGCAGCACAGCCGAAGAGCTCTTTGTCTTTGAATGATCTCCTGATGAGCTGTCGTGATGCAGCGTTCCTGCAGCTCACTTGTAAATATGAAAATTGCTGTATAAAGTCCTCTTTCATTGTCTTTTTCCAGCAGCCTCGTCTCAGACGTCCCTCATTCTCTCTCTGGCACACGACCATGCTACCTCGTATGTAACAGTGGCACAGACACGTTTAAAGTTGAAGGTTAGTTGGCCTGCGTGTGTTCTGCGTGTGTCGCTAAACCGTCATTGTCATTGATGAATCGTGAATGTGCCCTTCTTGAGAAGTCTTTGCCGGATGTTTAAGATAAGTTAAGTAGGTTTTTTGTGTGTTTGTTTGGCGGGATTATGTGTAAATATCTTTTGTGTTAATAAATTTTCAGTTGAAAGTCAGCGCTCGTGTTGTTGTGTGTGTAAACGTCGTCGTCTTTTCGCGCTGTTAAAAAATGGTTAGTTGGCGGCCTAAATAATTTTGTTAACCCAATCTAGAATCTGCTTATCAAGTACATTGCACCAGCACTGAAAAAAAAAAAAACGAGACGGCCAAACAGATTCCACAAAGAACGGCCCTCCGCGTACTGCCCAACTGGTCTGCAAAGTGTCACGCCTCGTGGCGAATTTCGGCGTCGAAGCTTCGAAAGCTGCGCCGAAGCACTCGCTATGATATGACGAGTTCCGACGGCTGCTACAGGTCCCAGAGTGCAATTTGTGCTTGAGTTGATAGGCATTGCGGCGCCATTTTCGCAACAGAAGCTAGTCATTAGGACGAGTGGCATGATATTCGAAAGGACGTTCCCTCTCACTCATGACTATGGGCACGCAGGGTGAGCTTCGCTGTTGTTCTGAAGACCTTGTGGTTTGCTCTGTGGACATAGAAAACTTTGTACTATGATTCCCCATAATGCGTATTGAAAACTACAGTTATTTCGCTTTTCACGCATGCGGGTCGCCCGTTCAGGGGATTAATGAACTCATTTCTGTGTACCACAATTGAGCACTCGTTCTCTGCGATGAGAAGGTGTATCAGCAAAAACGTGATCCGTGTGTGGGGTCCCCTACACGCCTGCACTCATTTATTTGCACTGATGTCATAAAAACAGGTCACTTACTAACAGCCTCGCAGGAACAAGGGTTTAAAGTGGGCTCGGCAACGCGCGCGCGATGGCACGCGCTCATTCGCATCCTCTGCTCCTTCTGCAGGCTATCATGCTGATGTTTGCTCCGGAAAGCCATCCTCGTGCCCCTGATGCTTCCTGCCTGCTGATACCGCTGTCAGCAGATAACTGCACTTCTACGCCTACCGACTGCCCGAGTACGGACCCAGGACCGACCACCCGTAGACCGACCACCACCCCTCAAGGCTTCTGCCCTACAGCGCCCCCAACCGAACCGCCCTACAGCTTGGCATCCCCCTTTTCGCGGCTTTCATCAGCCGAATCGGCAACAAGATCAACACCCCTCAATACATAGAGTTTCTTACTATTACCTAGAGGGAAAGCTGGCAAGCCGTCTATGGGAGTTTGCATGGAGACCCCACGTGACCACCTCAGCCACCATGGGCGCTCAAAGCATCATGGGGCGGTGAGCTACTTGTTGCGGAACTGCAACTTTTGGCCAAAAAATAATCAAGAAATAAAGCTGTTTGATAACTACAAACGTCCTGACATTGAAAATATTGTCTAATGATTGCAACAAACGAGCAGAAAAGCATTTAAGTGCAAAATTTGCCCAAAATAAGAGACGACTCGCTCTCCTATTGGCCAAGCAATGAACACTATAAGAACTAATATTTCGTAATTAACAAGCGCACTTTTAAAAGTAAATATGTTTTCAAAAAAAATGTTGTTGCTTAGATACTTTAAGAGGTTTTTTAATGGCATTTATTGGCGTCGTGTGTCGTCGCGTTTTCACTACTATGGTTTTTGCACACTGCGGTCGCGCGAAAGTCGTCTGCGCACACACGAACAACGTTTTTGAAATGAAACGTCTGAGTAGTACCACTCTGTGTTCCCGAAAAACTACGACTGTTCCGCAACAAGTAGCTCACCGCCCCATGATGCTTTGGGCGTCCACGGTGGCTGAAGGGCAGCGCCGCCAGCTTTCCCTCTAGGTAATAGTAAGAAACTCTATGCCTCAATATAAGGACGAACTGGCTCGCGCCTTCCTTCAGTGGGCTCGGCAACGCGCGCGCGATGGCACGCGCTCATTCGCATCCTCTGCTCCTTCTGCAGGTAAATAATCAACTTTCCTTATTTGCCCCGTGCACGCGCTATCGTGGTTTATTCGCGTTGCCAAGCCCACATTACTGTCTTACTGTTGCTTACGACTGTGCTCACATTCTTTGTAGTCTTCTTACCATATCCGGCGATATCGAAGTTAACCCCGGACCCAGCACCCGCTCCACGTCTACGCAAGCGTCTTCCGACGTGCTAAACGCCTTGGACGAGATTAGACCTGGGCAGAATACGCTCCTCAATGAAGTAAAAACTATTCACAGTAAGCTGGTGCAAACCGACAAAGCTATCGAAGAGATAAGCAAAAGGCTCGCTAAAATTGAAGAAGATTGCTCCTCTTTAGTCGATCTAAAGGCTGAAGTGGCATGCACGAGGACGCTTGCTGAAGACAACGCTAAACAAATCACTATCATGACGGCCAGGATGGATGATGCTGAGGACAGGGCCCGTCGCTCTAATCTTCTTTTCTTCAATTTGAAAGATGCAGCTCAGGAGACATGGAACGAGTCTGAAAAACACGTAATTAAGCTCTGCGAAGAAAAACTTGATATCACCATCCAAACTACCGACATCGAACGCGCACACAGGCTTGGACGCTACCAAAGTAACAAAACTCGACCCATAATTGTAGCGTTTGCTCATTTCAAAACTAAGGAATCTGTCATGTCACGCGCCAAGAACCTTAAAGGCTCTTCATATGCAATATCCGAAGATTACTCATCTAGAACCCGGCTAGTCCGCAAACGTCTCCTTGAATTCGCCAAATCCGAAAAGAAAACTTACAAATTAAGATATAACAAACTCATTGCAGATAACACCACGTACGTTTTTGACCACTCTTCCCAGACTGTCGTCCCCTGTCAGACTGTTGCTCCACGTCAGCCATAGCTAAAGACCGCGTCGCGCTCCAAATCCCATGCTAAGTGTATACCTTTCATTTACACAAACATCAGAAGCATTTTATCAAAATCTGATTCTTTGCGCAGCCTTATTGACACCACCGAAAGTAAAATAGTGGTACTAACGGAAACTTGGCTGTATCCTTCCGTTTCTAACTCTGAATTGTCTTCCATTTTTCCTAATTATGATATCTTCCGCCATGATCGCGAGAACAGGCGTGGCGGTGGCGTCTTAATTGCCACCCATCAAAGCTTACTCTGCTACCCCATAAACGTCACCTCGTGTTTGGAAATCGCATTCGTTGGCTCCAAAGCATTTAACCCACCCGTTATCATCGGCTCCTGCTACAGGCCTCCTGACGCTGATGCCTCTTTTGTCGTGCACTTTCACGATGCGCTCCAGTCCGTAACCACATCATATCCGCGGACACCTTTGCTTATATTTGGCGACTTCAATTTCCCTCTCATAGCGTGGAATGACCTTGCAACAACATTAAACAAGCATACTATCGAGAGCGATTTTTTGAACTCGTGCCTCACATTTGATCTGTCTCAGCTCGTCACCAACCCGACTAGGCAGGATAATCATTCTTCTAGCATTCTTGATCTCGTGCTCGCTACTCATCCTGAGAGCATTTCACCGCTTACGCACCTAGCAGGCTTGAGTGATCACTCGGTAATCTACGGCACCTATCACAGTCCTTTATTACGCCCTGAAAAATTAACGAAAACATTGACGCTCTACGACAAAGGTGACTATGATGCCATGAATAACGACCTCACGGAATTCTGTAGCTCTCTCCTCTCGAACTTTTCAAATCGCTCTGTCGAAACTAACTGGTCTCTGTTCACTGATAAAATGCGCGAGCTCATCCACACCTACATCCCTACTAAAACAGTCACCACACGGTCATCATCGCCATGGTTCAACGGAAAGTTAAAAAGGCTGCTTAACAAAACGAAAAGGCTCTTTCGTTCTGCAAATCATTCCAATGACGCCCGCGCATGGGAAAGGTATCATACTGCCGAAAAGAACTTTCTTTCTCACGCAGCACAAGCCAAAAAAACCTTCTTCTCATCCACATTACCTGATATGCTTCACAACAACCTCAGGCAATTTTGGAAAGCTATAAACCCAAAAGCAACCCCGCCAATATCGCTTTGCGACGAACACGGTTCACCAATTCCACATACTGACACGGCTGAAGCATTAAATTATACCTTTTCATCCAATTTTACCCACGATCCTGTAGGCGACATGCCTGACTATCCTTATTTTGATTACCCCCCTATGCCTGACATACGTTTCGACCCTAACGGAATAATCGCGTTGATTGATTCTATGAAACTAACCTCATGTGCTGGTATAGATGAAATTAACACAAAAGTTCTCAAGAATACTAAAAACGTTGTAGCTGTTCTTCTTTGTCGTATCTTCCAGCAATCACTCGAGTCCGGTATTGTACCCCACGACTGGAAAGTGGGGAAAATCATCCCAGTACACAAAAAAGGCCCCCCATCGTCTAGTAAGAACTACCGTCCCATCTCCCTCACTAGCGTTCCCTCTAAATTAATGGAGCACGTAATTTACTCACACATCATGACCTTCTTGCAGTCTGTCAGCTTTTTTGACCCTTCTCAACACGGATTCCTGAAAAACCTATCCTGCTCTACCCAACTGGCCCTCTTTACTCATGACATCAGTTCTAGTATGGACACGAACACACCCGTCGACGCTCTTTTAGACTTTGAAAAAGCTTTCGACAAAGTCTCCCATGAACGCCTCTTATTTAAACTTTCGCGCCTAAACCTCCACCCACTAGTATACGATTGGCTCCGGAATTTTTTGACTAACCGTCAGCAGTTTGTATGGGCTAACAATCATGCATCTTCCATCTCCCCTGTTACCTCCGGCGTACCTCAAGGCACGGTTTTAGGACCTCTACTATTTTTAATTTACATCAACGACCTCCCAAGTAATCTATCTTCCACCGTTCGTTTGTTCGCCGACGACTGCGTCATCTACCGGAGCATCACTTGTAACAGAGACACTTACCATCTGCAGTACGACATAGGACTTGTGGAAGAGTGGTGCGCAAACTGGCTGATGTCTTTAAACGTTAATAAAACAATGCTAGTATCATTTCATCGTCGTCAATCGTATCCTACTCCCAATTACACCCTTCGCGGTTCCATGATAACACACGCATCTTCATATAAATTTATTTATTTTATTTACAAATACTGCTATCCCAGTTGGGACATTGCAGGAGTGGTACATAGGATGGAAAACAGATAAAACAGTAGGATAGTGCATAAACATAAACAAACAAACAAACATAAACAAAAGTGTGCTATTAATAAGAAAGTACATGATTAGACAATTCTTGAGCAAAGCGGTCAACAGACATGTGACGTAATGTAATATCCAAATTATTCCATAGCTCCACTGTCGAAGGAAAAAATGAATATTTGAAAGAGTCCAAAAACGGCATAAACGGCACAATGTTAAGCGGGTTAGTACGGCGAGTGACACGTGCTGAAGAACTGGCGAAAGAAAAGAAAAGCGGGGCGTCAACATAAATGCATTTGTTGATGATCTTGTGAAGAGTGATAAGGCGATCACATATGCGTCTGTGTTGAAGTGTGTCAAGTGATAAGGTGCGGGCATGAGCTGTGGGAGAGAACTGGCGGTCATAACGTTTATATATAAATCTTATTGCTTTATTCTGCACATTTTCTAGTTTAGTGATGTCTTTAGCGAAGTGCGGTGACCAGACTGCCGAGGCGTATTCAAGCACAGGCCTTACCAGAGTTTTGTACGCCGTCAACTTACAGTTTTTAGTCGAATCCTTTAAGGTGCGTTTTAAAAATCCGAGTTTCTTCAGTGCCTTGGAGCAAGTTAAATCGACGTGTTTTGACCAATTTAAGTTAGAACAAAAGGTTACTCCTAGGTACTTGAACTCGTTTACGTGCGTTAGTTGATGAGTGCTGTTAGTGTACGAAAAACGCAAAGGATTCTTCTTGTTAGTGAATGTCATCGACACAGTTTTACTGAAATTTATCTTCATCTGCCATGTGTTGCTCCAAGCACAGAATGAAGAAAACACATTATTTAAAATTAGCTGGTCGCATGCATTACTTATGTTTGAATACAGAACGCAGTCATCTGCATATAGACGAATTTTAACAGGTGTGTTAGCAGTTATCTGGACGACGTCATTAATGTAGATGAGAAATAGAAGTGGCCCTAGAACTGATCCCTGCGGGACGCCAGATGTTACAGAGACAGACGCTGATTGAGAGTGATTGAAGGTGACAAACTGGGATCTTAACCGTAAATAGTCCTTGATCAAGCCTAGTAGTGGAACGCCGTGAGTTCCTTTGAGAAAAGCGCCAAGTTTAGTAATGAGTTTACTATGAGAAACCAAATCGAAAGCTTTGGAGTAGTCAATAAAAATGGCGTCCAGCTGACCGCGGTTATTTAAGCATGATGCAATGTCGTGTGAGAATTCAATTAACTGCGTTAGTGTGGAGAACCCAGCCCGGAAACCATGCTGATTATTACAGAGAAGATTGTTGTTAGACAAGTACGACACAATATGTTTATGAATAATGTGCTCTAATACCTTGCAACAAGTACACAATAAGGAAATTGGTCTATAATATTTAGGTATTAGCTTTACACAGGATTTCTCTTGGACCACCCACATAATGAACATAACCAACGAAGCTAACCGTGTTCTTGGTTATCTAAAGCGTAACTTGCGTTTGGCACCTGCTTCCGTAAAACTGTCCGCCTATTTAACTCTTGTCCGTCCTAAACTTGAATATTCATGCTCAATCTGGGACCCCCCACAAATTAACCTAGCCAAAACCCTTGAGTGCGTCCAGAGCCGCGCGATAAGATTCGTATATTCTGATTATTCATATCATACGAGCGTAACAGCATTGAAAACAAAAGCTAACCTCCCCAGCCTTGAATCCCGTCGAAAAATAGCCAGACTTTGCCTTTTCCACAAGTTTTATCATTCGCATTTCAGCCAGTCTGTTATCACCCCTGCATACCGCCTTTCACTTCGCATCAGTCATCCGAAAGCTGTTCATACACCTCGAGCATCTACTTCTGCGCACCTAAAATCATTCTTCGCCCAGACCGCAAGAGACTGGAACGACCTCCCCGCTGAAGCTTTCATACATCCTGGCCTGGAATACTTCAAATCATTCATCACTGATTTTTTTATTCAATGATGTGTATGCCCACCCCTCATGTAATGCCCCTAGTGGGCCTTTGAGGTACTAATAAATAAATAAATAAATAAAAATAAATAAATAAATAAAAAGTATTTAGTTTTCGCCGATGGCTTGCGAAGGCCAAGACCTCCTCTTGTCAGAAAGCACCGTTGGAGGCAACAGCATGCTTCTGCAGGGCTCTCGAATCATTCGCTATCATGCGCGGTACTCTGAAAACTAAAGCAACATCCCGCTTCGACATTGGGGGAGCGGTGTTGGGATTCGCGAGCCAGGGTGCTACCCCAGAAGTGACACACCACCAGCAGCAGCAAACACCGTTTATTATGGGCTAACGGAACAACTCTAAAGTATACAAGAAAGCAGATGCACCGGCGTCGGGCTCAAAACAAAGTGCAGCGCTGACACTAACGCAAAACCGCAATAAATTCCGAGCTCTTCAAAGCTACAGTCGTATGACGGTTCTAACGACCCTAGGCTACATGCAGATAAAACAACATGACGCCATCCGCTGCAACAAACTGAGCTACGATAGACCAGCCTCAACTATACACAAATGAGAGGACCGCCAGTGACGCAACCACGCATGCCAGAGCCGGGAAGGACGCCGCTCCCGCAGATAGCGAATCATCTACATCTGACCCGGCTGAACCGCGCTGCCGGAACCAGTGTGCGGCTGGTCTCCTCCCGCGCGCCGCTAGTTCGGCCGTTCCCTAGCCGCTAGCTAGATCACACGCATGCTCACCGCTATGCAAGCGAAGTACTGGCCGGTCAAGCGCGGTCGCGGTGTGCTACGATGCACCTGCTCCCACCGGATTCCCGCAGGATGACATGTTCTCGACCAGCGCATCCTTGTACGACGAGCCATAGTGGTTGTGAGCCCCACAAAACTCACTCACGCTGCGCGATGTATGTATGGTCACTTATTTCCCCAAGGGCGGGAAAAGAGCTTAGGAAGGGCTCCGCCGAGGGACTACGATCTAATTTTCACCCGTGGCATCCTTTAAGCGGTAATACTTCAGACTTATACGGTTCTAAACACGGCATATGGCCATGCTACATATTCTCCAAACTCTATAGTATGCGGCATGACTGTTATGACATCTTCATCCACATGACCTCACTTCGCGTCACAGAGGCATGAATACAATGGAAACTGATCCTGCCATTGGTAATACAACAAACACTAATTTGAGACTTTTATTGGCGCCTCATATATCGGTTCTTCAAGATTATGCAAATGCAGGATGAACTGTTACAGTGGTTGTATTTTGTAAAGATACAATTCATTTTCCATGTCATTCCGCCATGGCATCGATCCTGAGGAGAACAGCAGCAGGTGGCGAACAGAACGGCCCTTTAGAGACAATTCGATGAAGCCGCGGCGCTGCCTCTAGCCACCCTTCATACTTCGTCTTCAATTTGTGTTATTTAAACGGATCACACTGCGCCAATCCGTCGCTTAGACGACGCCAATATCTTTGTCGAGACTGGACTCCGTCATTCGTAAGGCATGGGTGGCACCATGAGCGTTTTTCTGCCACGCCCAGGGTAATGTTTTCCATCGCCTACGTCACTGGGACCAGAGACCGAAGGGTAAGCACGAAACCAATGGAAAATGAAATGGATCTTAGTAAAATACCACCCAGGACTCGTTGCATGGCTGATGTTACCTTCTATTAATAAATTACCATTGCGCGCTATAACTCACGCATATTCATTGCTGTTGCTTCTCTTCTTTAGGAAATATACAATTGCTAAATGTATTAGCGGTCGAAGTGCTCAGCGTGCCTGGCAATCAGGTGGGCGAGGCAGCCGAGCGGGCTGTGTCCGGCGCCGTAGCGGACGAGCAGCAGCGCCAGAAGATGGTGTGCCAGCAGTGCGCTCAGCACGGTGCCCCATGCGATGCGCGTCGGGTGCCGGGAGTAGAGGCAGCAGAAGGCAACCAGGGTCACCTGACCCGCGGCGCAGGTGGGGCCCTCCAGGGCGGCACTGCTGCGCATGGTAGCCAGGGTCGCCAGCGAGCAGAAGCACGCAGTCCAGAACAAGCTGCGTCACCAGCGAAGAAACGACCCCAGAATTTTAGCGACATCCGTGAGAAAGCGGTCAATAAAAGTCCAAGCAAGGGCAGCGGCGAGCTTTACCGAGAATATTTCTTTCATAGCCTTACGAAAGACAAATCAAGAGGCACGCATGCACAAGACGAACAGCCCTCGGCTCGGATTCGGGCGGTGGTGGCGGGTTCTATTTCCGGCACCCACGGATAAGAAACGGCTTCCTCAAATGGTTGCAAGCTATATTTAGGCCTGGTGCTCGGCTTCTAAGAGTGCATGGCTCGGGAAGAGAACCTGTGCCGTTATATCCGGCCACTGTCGGCTCGAATAGCCCCGTCAGTAAAAGAGAAGTACCATGGGCTTAACAGCCACTTCGCTCGCGAGGGTATCGACGATCCGTAGAGGAGGAGGAGGAGGGGGTGCAGTAACGCATTTTCAAGAAGTTCGCCCCGGAATACCCGGGCAACAGGCTGTCGAAATCTTTTGCGCACTAGAAAATCGCAGCAGCAAAGGATCAAGTCCAAAACCTCCCGAATACGAGGCAGACATTCCGCCTCGCATTCAGGAGGTTTGGAATTCATTCCCCAGCGAAGTCGATTTCCCACTGCGCAAAATGTTTCCCCAGCCTGGAGCTCGGTTCCTCTGGGGTGAATTGCTTCGGCGTTACTGCCCTCTCCGCCCTCCCCCTTTCTCTGTAAATCATCGAATGCGAGGTGGATGCGCTAGCTACTTATAAAGAGTAGTGGGCGCCGTGAATGCAAGGCTTTTCGGTAGAGATTCCGCCTTGCTTTAGGGAGGGGCTGGATTCTATCACGAGTGCCGTTGGGAGCCCGCCGCTTTTTCTAATGTATGCAAAAGATCCCCATAGCCTGGTGCCCAGCCATCTAAGGAGGCAGCTGCTCGAAAGGGGACCTAAAGTGGCTATGTGCATGGTTCCTTCCAGATGATACCAGGAGCCCCCAGCCAGGCGCTAGGACTTTCGTGTGGAGCTTCAACGCTCGGAATCCTCTGGAGACTGTACCACAGCAGGCTCGCAAGTCTCACAGCGTCCGGCCTGGTCTCTGAAGAGAGTCTAGGTGCCACGGGCGGGAACATACCGGCGTAAAGGGTACAGATCTCTTACGGCCAGGTGCTGGGCCACTAAGCAGACTCCATCTGTAAGGGCGCCTATGGCGCTCCCTCCTACGGGTGTCGTCGGGCCTTCCCGTCCCACGAAGGATAGCCTCGCGCTTGAGCAACAGGCATGGCGGTGGGAGACACCTCGTGTCACAGGGTACTTGACGGAAGTATAGGTACGAGCGCTCTGCTGACCTGGCGTATGACAACATGGGACCTCTGCGCTCGGCAAGATTTCGAAGTTAGTCCTGGGAAGCTGTCCCCTCGGTAGGGGCGGACACCTTTTCCCGAAGCGTTGGCTCAGTGGTGAAACATCCACTTCCCATTCGGTAGTGCTGGGTTCGATTTCGCCGCCAAGAACCGAACACCAGGCCGGGGAAGTCTCACATTATTCGCCCACTCTGATCCGGAAGGGAAAGCCGCTCTAGAAGCCGCGTTACGCAATCAAAACTGAGAAAATCATTCCCGAGCGGAGTGTACTTCATTATTGGACAGAGAGCCTTGGTTTCCAATATTCTAGTATGTATCTTAGCCAACAATTTTCAGTCACTAGAAGCAGTGACTCGGCGATGCATACCTGGGATACATGACATCGAGTTTCTGCGATAGTCAAAGAAAACGAGATCCTTTTCAAACGTAGGCATTTTTATTCCTTTCATTCTTATATCCAGTTGTAATTACACCGAAATTGCGGGAGAACTATGTAAATGGGGGCCGGTGCTCACGGCTTGAGGAAGGCGAGCGCCTGGAGGGCCGCGGCGCCGTAGTCCGAGGCTGCCTCTAACCCGTCCTTGGCGATCGCCCACGCTCGCGTGTCCCTCAGAAAGGTGGCGCCCGTGATCAGGCTGACGGAGCCCAGCATGACGACCAGGAAGAGCACGTTGCTGCAGCTGCCACCCGGCACGGGAGACACCGGCTCATGCAGCACCCAGGCGCGCCATGCGATCCAGGCGGCGTAGGCGTGCGCCCATAGCCACGCGCACCAGGCGAACGCCATGCGGATGCGCTGGTGAACACCGTCGACCACGCTGGGAGATGGTGGGCCTGCGCGGTCAGAATGGAATACCTTCTAGCAATACTTTGATTTGAGCTAGTTGGTTGTAGCATGACATGTTTACGCAAAAGGCGCACTGGCGCTAAAAAACGAAGACAACACACACAACAGTCCTGTCCTGTTGTGTGTGTTGTCTTCGTTTTTTAGCGCCAGTACGCCTTTTGCGTAAACATGTCAAGAATACCTTCTGTTCGCAACTAACACCCCCATCCTTAGAGAGCACTTAAAACAGTGGACGGCAAGATGGATGGACGGATGGAAAAACTTTATTTTCCTCAGAGAGCATGTGTGGACGATTCCGTGTTAGATGGCCATCAACCCATGGCTGACGGCGACCTGGGTGGCCCACTCCACGGCCCTAGTCTGGACGAACGGGTCTGAGCTGGCCAACACGACCTCCCACTGCTCGAAAGAAGGATCACGCATAATATCCGCCGGTGGCGGTGCTATGCTGCAGCTCCATAATATGTGGTCATAGGTTGCCAATTCCTGATACCATTTGCACTCCGGCTGAATGTCCAGGTAGATTTTGCTCAACACTTATGGGCTGAGCTTGGCGCATGATGGCCTCAGTTGGCTATGCGCCATAAAACCCAACAAGCAAACAAACTTATGGGTTGAAGAAACATCTGGTCTGCAATCGTCGCCAGACGCATTCCTACGCCTTCACCAATTGCTTGGCCGGGGGTGGGTAAATCCTCCGCTCAAGTCTGAAATGGTTAGTAATGTCATGAAAGGATACCAGCCCATTTCTCGTGGACCTTTCTGGGACGTCCGGCTCACCTACTCGGCTGGCAAAACCTCGAGCATTCATGTGAGCCGTCTCGTTCCCAGGGTTCCCAGAGTGTGCAGGTACCCAGACAATTTCCGCCTCCGTAGTCCCTCGCCCCGTGGCCCGATTCAGCAATCGCGCCGCTGTGACAGATATTCTGCCCCTCGCCAAATTTCGAATGTCTGTTTTTGAATCGCTGAAGATCAGGTCAGCGTTACTACTAGTTACGGCAAGAAGAGCCCGTGGCCCACAGCGAGCTATATCACTTCCTTTAATCAGTCACAGCTGTAAACAAAATACCCACCGGGGTGGCCAAGTGGTAAGGCGCCCGTCTACCGAGCCGGACTACCCGGGTTCGAACCCGGCCGCGGTGGCCGCGTTTCAATGGAGGCGAAACGCAAGAGGCGCCCGTGTGCTGTACGATGTCAGTGCACGTTAAAGATCCCCAGGTGGTCGAAAATATTCGAGACCTCCACTACGGCACCTCTTTCTCTCTTTCATCTTTCATTCCTACCTCCCTCCCTTCCCTTACGGCGCAGTTCAGGTGTCCGCCGAGATATATGAGACAGATACTGCGCCATTTCCCTTCCTCAAAAACCAATTTCTGTAAGGAAAATGGAGGTTTTCCTGCTTCAAATTACAATTATTTCTTTATTTCCTGCTTTTACATGTCACGGATCACAAAAGGGAAGCTATAAAATGTACGGAAACTTGTACAAAGGTTTTTAGCCGATAAAAAAATGCCCTACTTCAGCTTATGAGCAGCTAAGAACTAAAGACCCTTAAGCGCATAAGCGGTTTCATGAAATCCAGCTATTCTGTTAGAAATTTCAAGTTAGAGTTTGCCTCAGTGAATCTCGCGCTTATGATTTTCTCTTGTGATTCGCACTTTTCCGAATTAATAAAAAAAACTTTAAGAGGCTCAAGAAGAACTCTAGTTTGGGCTACTTCGTTCATGATTCAGGAGGAAAACGGCGCAAAAAAACTTGGACAAAAGAGAGAAAAACACGACAGGACCCGTTTTGGCGCTGGTCCTGTCATGTTTGTCTCTCTTTTGTCCAGGTTTTTTTTTGCGCCGTTTTCCTCCTGGATTTAAGAGGCTGTTTCCACCTCGCAGAGCAAGCGTATGGCAGCGTAGATGAAACTCGACTGTGTTCTATATTAATACACTTAGCTCTGAGAAGGTCTCCTTAGACGTCCAGGTTTCGTTTCTCCCAAATAACTTTCGTATCTCTTTACATTCCGTGTAATCTGACTAAACTAAATTTCGCTAAAAGCGATGCTGCATGTGGCCTTGGCTGAACAGTGGGGTTGTTCAGAAGAGCCCTAATGGAATGAGTCTACGGTGAAGCTGCCTATACCTAACTCCTTTTCTGACTGGGTCTTGTTTTTGTGCTTTCGCATGAACATGCTGCCAAATGAGCCACACATTTGGCTAAATACACTTCGGCCTCAAGATCTCTTTTTTAATATGTAATGTGCTTCGTTGCGCAACACCAAATCTCCAAACAAAGCGTTAGTGTGAAGCTCACGTCAGTGCGCTTTCAGAATTAGGATTGTGGCGAAATTTATTATTTCAACGAGACCATCGATCGCCCAAAATCAGCTGTTTCGTATATAAACCTAAGCATTTTTTATCTTATATTGAGCCACGATGTTTCTGCAAATTTAAACCACCTTTTCCAACACAGAACTGACCCACAGCAGATAAGAAGACTACAGTATTCGATATCCCTTTATAAGCCACCCTGCCATTTCTTTACTATCGTCAAGTTCGGCACTGGTTCTTTTTTTTTGCGTATTTCTCCATAAAATGAAAGCCCTGTTTTTTTTTTTTGTATTAGCGTAATTGCTTGCAGGCTCGACCAGAACTTTTTACCACTAGCCGCACCAGCTTTCTGCTTAGTTATTCTTTTTTGTGCAGAAATCAGTATCGTAAGCACTGGCTCGCTTTTATTGTCAGTGATAATCACCGCGGAATGAGGTTTAGTAGGTATCTAGGGCAGAAAACTTCAGGGCTTTCTTAACCACATTCATAAAGAAAAAAGTGTTACAGCGTTTAGGTTCCCTGTTGCGGTGTTTGCAATGACTGCGTAATGATGTTCTTGCTATTTTCCCGACAGAACATAGGTTAGAACCGATTCCACTGCCTCTATATGGTAAGCATGAGAGTCATCACCTTCTAGAGTGTTCCAGTACGTTCCATTGTGTTATCGTATGGAACTATACTAATCCGACCCACTAACTCACATTAATTCACTTTCTGGAGTGGGATTAGCTTGCAATTTTTGCTGCCTTAGATCTATGGGGCTGGGCAAACTTCAAAATTTTGGGCGTCCTGACATTTTTAACTTTGGCGGTGCCCTATCATTGGTTTATTTGGGGTCACACGGCGTTGACGTCATAATCCGCTCAATAACGACTGTGTTGTTTGTCAGGAGTTTGTAGTGATGATGACATACTAATACTTGTGACAGATTTAAGTCGTGGTGCATGGACTCCCATATAGAACTATAGAGTAACAATTTTAAAATATTGCGTGTCTCTAGACAAGGTGAAAGTACCTCGGTGTGCACACCCAATAATCAGAACACTTTATCTCACTCTGTTGAAATGGTTAAAAATAATGCTATTCGATTTGTACTTTTTAGTTATAACCGAACAGCCACCATAAGGGTAAAGAGGTAAAGTGTAGGTTTACCGTCTCGGTCATTGCGCCGCAAAATCTTTCACATTTCCTTCTTTCATAAAATCGACTACCATGAATCTCTACATAGTGAACCCATCATGTAGCCTAACTACCGCTCCTAACCTGTCGACCATCGTCACAAAGTTGCTCTTCCTCACTGCAGCACGAACACCTTTTATTTTATTAAGGCGGAAGCCTTTAATGCCTCATCGTTGTAAGCAGGAGTTGTCGACAGAAATGTCACGCTTTTCAATTGGTCGAAACGGTCGTGACGTCACAGTGCGCCAATTTCAAACGGGGCCAGTTTGGTCTACGACCCTTTTCCCAAGCATCTCACCCTAGAAGAGCCGAGCAGCAGGCCGGGGGAAATCTTGTACCCATTAAAGAAACCGGTGGGTACCCGGCGGCACTGGGGATCGAACCCAGCACCTCCCGAATGCGAGGCGGGTGCTCTACCACAAGGCCACGCTTCTCCACTCCAAGGCCACTCATGCAACCAATTAAAGGGATCGTATAGTGATGGTCCAAGTAAGTGTGTCTGAGTTTAGTTAATTGCTTAATTACCCAATTAGCCTAATTAACCTTTCTAGTCAGGCCACATAAATAAATAAAACCGAGTATGAAATTGGTCGAGCTCAGGAATCGAACCCCGGTCTCCGGAGTGCGAGACGAGCATGCTAACCACTCCGCCATGCCAGCTCGATGGTTCGGAATGAACAAAGGCGCGTCTAGTGAATACGTTGTCTTCGCTGACTCCCATCTTCCTCCCTTCCCGTTACGGCGCGGTTTATGTGTCCACCGAGATATGCGACAGAGATACATTTCCTTCCCTCAAAAAAACCAATTTACAGACGAGCAAGGCGTAAAACAGAACGGGCGATGGCGCTCTATGGACTTCCTGGCAACGTTGCAAGACGCTGTCGCGTTTCACTCTTAGAGGCGAAGCCTAACATCTTAGCAACGCATCAGTGACACAAGCAGGAGCATCACGCTTATGGCTTTCGCCTCACCGCACTTTAGGTCAACAAAGTGCCGCCCTGAATTTTTTATTAATTCTTGCCGAAATTTTCTATGTTTATCTTTTTACCGGGCTTGGGGATGAACGTCACTACGGATGTTTTCCAGTCGTTCGGTAATTCTCCGGTCTCCGGAGTGCGAGACCAGCATGCTAACCACTCCGCCATGCCAGCTCGATGGTTTGGAATGAACAAAGGCGCGTCTAATGAATACGGTGTCTTCGTTCACTCCCACCTTCTCCCCTTCCGGTTACGGCGAGGTTTAGGTGTCCACCCAGATATGCGAGACAGATACATTTCCTTTCCTCAAAAACCAATTTACCGACGAGCAAGGCGTACAAACGAACGGTAAAAAGATAAACAGAAAATTTTAGCTCATGGAGGTGGCAGTGAGGCAGAGGCTCTCTAATTATTTGGAACAGCAAGAGCTGCTGCCGCCCTCAATGTTCGGCTTCTGGCCATATTTATCAGCGCAGGACGTGCTGCTCCAAATCAATAGAGAAGTCATCGACCCCCCCTCTTCGGGAATCCGGCGGACAGGGATATTTTGGCTCTGGACCTGAAGGGGGCTTTTGACAACGTTAACCATAGCAAAATTCTTGAGAATTTGAAAGCCACCAATTGCGGCGAGAGAGCATTCAGATATGTACAAAACTTTTTAGACAATAGCAAAGCTTTTATACGACTTGGCAATGAAAAATTCGGGCCCATCGGGATGGGAACCCGAGGGACGCCTCAAGGAGCAGTTATCTTTGCGCTGCTTTTTAACGTTGCCCTCATGGGCTTCCACGAGAGGCTCAATGTCGTGGATGGCGTACGCCACGCCATCTACATAGACGACATTACTATCTGGTCGTCCCGGGGCAGCGTGGGGCAGATGGAGGGAGCCCTCCAAGAGGCCGCCTCGGTAGTGCAAGATTACGCTCGGGAGTGTGGTCTGGAATGCGCTCCGAACAAATCAGAACTTCTACACATTAAAACGGATAAAAACTCAGGTGATAACATGCAAATTTACGTTAACGACACCCAGATATCAGTGGTGGTTAACGTCACCCAGATATCAGTGGTGGACACGCTTCGGGTATTGGGATTACAAATTAATAACCGGGGTAACAATGCGACGGCCTTGTAAATATTAAGTCCACCTGCGAATAAATTAGTAGGATGATTGACAGGATATCCGGCAAGCATGGTGGACTTCTAGAAAAAGAAACCGTTCGCCTGGTTCAGGCGTTCATCGTCAGTCGCGTGGTTTATGCGGCGCCCTACCTCAAGCTCAGGAAGAGCGACCGCGGGAACCTCAACGCGATGATTCGGGCGGCGGTTAAAAAAACGCTAGGACTCCCTGCCAAAGCGTCCACTGAGCGCCTGCTCCAACTTGGTGTCCACAACTCGGTGGAGGAGCTGATTGAGGCCCACAGAACAAGCCAAATTGCCAGGCTGTCGGTGCCCAGCGCCGGCAGACAAGTCCTTCGGGACCTCAATCTCGCGCTGCTCCCCACCACTGAACGCAGAGTCGACATCCCGGAGGCATGGAAAAATACTTTGTCGGTTAAGCCGCTCCCCAAAAATATGAATTGGGAGTATAATCAGGGGAGGCGTGAAGCCAGGGCAAAATTTATTCAAAACTATTACGGAAATGAGACAGGCATATACTACGTGGATGCAGCGGGTCCAACCGAGAAGGGCATCTGCACCATCGAGGTGGTGCACGAGGGAAGAAAGCAGGCGAACGGGCTCTCGGTAAAAGGTAACGACGCGCTAATGTTGGAGGAAGTGGCGACTGCACTGGCCGCCACCCACTCCGACACAGCGTACATAATGTCGGACTCGCAGCAGGCCTGCCGAAATTACGTGCGGGGTAGGATAGCGCCACTCACCCGCAGAATACTATTGGCATTTGAGAGCAATTGGAATTCTGCTATGACTGAAAAACAGATATTGATAGTATGGGTGCCCGGTCACCAGGGGGTTGACGGAAACGATGCCGCTCACGCGGCTGCCCGAGCGTTCCTTCCCCCAGGTTCCACTCAATTCCCCGGTTCTGCCGCGGCAATCATACTGATTCCGCTAATCTCTTACGCGGATATTACAAACCATTTACGCCTCTGCAGGAGGGTGCTCCCGCGACCCGCCAAGGGTCTCGACGGAACCGAGGAGTGCCACCTCAGACGGCTCCAAACCGGGTATTTCTTAAATCCCGCCGTACTAAAACACGTGGACCCGACATTCACGGGCAGGTGCAAATTCTGCGGGCAGTATGCTGACCTATAACACATGGTGTGGGCCTGCCAGTTAAATACAAGTATAGCAGTTATAAGTCAGCCAACTAGGCAGGGCTGGGAGGCGGCCCTGTCCAGCTCGGACCTGGAGGCCCAGCGGGCCCTGGTCCAGAGAGCACGGGCAGCGGCGGCAGCCAATGGCGTCCCGGAATAGGGACTGCCACCCAGATCAACGTCCATCCACAGCTTCCCTTCCCAATTCAATACAGTGCTACAATAAATGTTTTCTCCTCCTCCTCCTCATGCCGAACACATCCAAAAACTGAAACCACCTTCCTGCACATATCGCATATGTATCAGATACGCACTTTTCAGGCAAGCATTAATTATTCACGCTTTCTCTGATGCTACCTAAGTGCTTGCTGTAGCCTTTTTTCAGTTTGCCTTTTATTATTTATTATTATTGTTATTTGTCTACTGTGTTTTCGCTTCTTGATCTATTTCTATTTGAGTTATATTCCCTTTTTCTCGCTTTCTGACATATCACGCTACCTATTCGTATATAATTTTTTGTACTGTATAACCTGCCGCTTTTATGTTGCATTTTTGCTTCTTGAAACCCACTCCCGTCCACAATGCTTCGGCAATTGATGGTTTATGATTTTGGGGGGTTTAACGTCCCAAAGCGACTCAGGCTATGAGGGAGACGCCATAGTGAAGGGCTACGGAAATTTCGACCACCGGGAGTTCTTTAACGGGCTCTGACATCGCACAGTACACGGACTTCTTGAATACCGCCTCCATCGAAATTCGACCGCCACCGCCGGGATAGAACCAGCGTCTTTCGGGTCAGCAGCCGAGCGCCATAATCACTGAGCCAAAAATAAATCGTATTCATAGATCGCTGGGAGTCCTCATGCCCCTACTGACGCAGTGGTATACCGCGGTTAAGTGATGGTCCACTGCCCTGGCAGGTGGCTGTTTCAAACACAGCCACCGGTGGTGGTGTGTGGTGCCCAAGATGCTCTTCCCGACCCCCGTAAGGCTCATTAACACCGCATTGGTAGACAAGTGGGAACTGCATTGGACTTGGCAACGGTGGGCAGTTTGCCAAAATCCGCTAGGCACGATGTGATATCATATGGTCTTTGGCCTCTCTCGACCAATTAGAATATTTCGTAGAGAATTCCAAATTTCGTAGTGGTCTCTGATTAGTCATTTTGTGTCGCGTTACCCTGATGACGTTATCGGATAATTGACCAATCAGGCAACTTCTTGACAAAAACAGCGAGCTCGGAACACGGACGAGAAAGACACACAAACACAGGCGCTGACCAACCGTGTGCACGGCACTCTTGGATGGCGTTTCCTTCGATGGGAGGCCTTGCCGCAGCTGTAGCAGTATCTGTTGCCACAGGATCTCAGTGGTCCTATCGATGAGGCGGGATACTTGATGCCAGCGCCACTGAGAACCTGTGGCAACAGATACTGCTACAGCTGCGGCAAGGCCTCCCATCGAAGGAAACGCCATCCAAGAGTGCCGTGCACACGGTTGGTCAGCGCCTGCGTTTGTGTCCGTCTTTTTCGTCCGTGTTCCGAGCGCGCTGTTGTTGTCGAGATGTGTAACCAAGAAGCCAGCCATTATATATTAAGCAGGGAACGTCTTTACGGAGAAGGCAGAAATTTTTAGTCAGATGATAGCCTAAATGCTTTCGCATTAAAATGAGTGCTCAGTCAGATTCAAGTTACTTTCAAATCAGAAGAAACGTAGTGTACCGGCCTATACAAAGGCGCACATTCAGACAAATTGTTGGGTTGGTCTCCTACAAGCGCTGCAGGCGCTTGTAGGCTCTCTTTTTGCCGCCTTACCAGTGCGTCTGATGCGCCAGTTCTGCGCTAGTGGCACGACGGATCCATCGCCTAAGAGTCGGGTGTGCATGTCGGTGTCGTAGGCGGTGTCGCTGCGCGCTCCCGTGGTCACACCGAACAGCGTGTAGGACTTGCTGAACGTGGCCTGTCCGGGGCTCTCGGCTATGGTCCCCTGCTCGACTTGCTGCAATGAAGTGGCAGCCACAACCTCTGTCGTCAGAACGGGCTGCGGGCTGCTCGAAATGGAGCGCCCGGCTGGGACTGATGGCGGTGCCGGTGCCTTCACTTCGACCTCACCATCTGGCGGGACGTTGCTGGGTAGCGGAGCTGGCGTTGCCGCCACCTCGGTGGTGGACTGCTCTGGATCGCGTTGGTTCGGCGTATCAGCTGCCACCTCCATGAAGGGCGTGGTGCCGCGGTGCGATCGGTCTGCCGGCGCCGACTGCACCGACTGACTCGTCGTTTGCATGAGAAGGTCCTGCGAGCGTGGCGCCAAAGACCGTTTTGGCTTGAGCATTGTTGCGAGTGGATATGTCTCAGGCTTACACACTGTGTAAAAGCAATATTGAAGTCACCACTGTGCCAATCGAGAATTTTGTGCTCCACAGATTCCCGCGCCAAGGTTGCACAAGGCAGTGCCAAATTTAGGTCTTCTATGCACAGGTACATGATACATCGGCATTTTGGATCGCAGTGGTGGGCTGGTGCTTTGAACATCCGATTTTCATGCAGGAGGTGCTGGATTCAGTTCTCAGCGCCACAGGGTTCCCACCGGCTTCCATTGGGTATCACATTAGCCATGACCTGGTTCTCAACTTTTCTGGGAAAATTCGTCTAAAAATGGTCTTTGATCCCACCTTGAGTGTACAAAACAAACTCGCCAATGGCGTTCTTACGGCTAAGTTGCCTTAGCCGTAAAATTTATTTTATTGACTATAATTTAAAATTTATAGTCATCCTCATCATTCTTTGTGTTTTATTTGTATTGTTCTTCATTGAGCGGTACCCTCGGCCCAACAGTGTCCGCCTGCGAGAAGTCTAGGGCTGTCCCCTGTTAGAAAAGTATACACAAGGGGCAATGACAAAACCGATCCATTTATTTGGCTCCAAATGGGGTAAGAATTTCTCTTGGCCAATTAGCTCGTTCGTGGTCTCGCTACCCTTAGTTCTGGACATGTCGAATACGGAAGTTTTATCACTCCGTCTCTACAGACGTTTTCCCGTGAAGAGGACATCATAGTACGCCGTAACTGAAATCTTTTGTGGTCAGTGGCCCCGGGCAAAATACTCAAACAAGGGCCATAATGAAGGAACATGACAACTCTGCAGCATCCACGAGAATACGCACTTCAGGCTGTCGTCATCGTCTCATTTTTCGGGGTGGATGTCATCATAAACGTAAAGAGGGGTAATAACTGGAGGCGTTTCTACAACATACATGTAGTCTGCTGGATGGCGTTACTGCTGTCGTTATGTACCGTAACAAAATACAGGCCCCCAAACAACGGCTCGGGTGTTTTGCCAAATACAAAGCTGTGAGGGTGAGGAAGGGTGACTTTGCAAAGGGAAAGGATTGAGTTCCAAACCAAAGTTTTGCGAACCACTGCAATACTTACTCCAGCCGGTGCGTGCTTTTCTGTTTTAAACGTAATAACTACACAAAAGAACGAAGCGCTTACTTCTGAAAGTTGTAACTTGTTCGGCAACTGGCAAACTGACGCAGTGTTGTGTCTAATAGTGTAATGTACTGCGTCACTCATTTTACTTCTGCGCTCCTTACCTCCACGCCAGTCGTTCATCTACTGATAGCGCGGAGCGAGCCCTTGTTAGCCATGCTTAACGCCGGTAATTTTTAGCAATTTTTCTTTGTGTGGTTGTGCAGCGCCTAGGAAATATAGAATGGTGGTAGACTAACATTTACCATATTGTACAATGGCTTGAAGAAATTATAAATAGTAATGAACTATACAGTAAACAAAAACTTCAGACACTACAGCCAACAACAATTTCAGAATTTGAAATTTTGGTGTACAAAGAGCAAGCCACAGCGCAATGGAAAATAGTAATTATCGTGGTTACGAGTTATTGTTCAACCGAGTAATAACCTCTTCGCTACCAGTGTCCACGTTCCGCTGTACTTCAAGGAAGTTTGGAGGAACTGAAACGTTGCGCCTTTGGAAGAGGTGTTTATGGTTGCCACCACGCCTGAGAGGCGCCATCATGTGCCCAGTAAAAGCGCCGTGAAGAAAGGTTGAAATGGCGCCATCCAGCCTCCCCCCCCCCCCCCCCCCCGAGTCGGGCAGAGACCGAGAATTAAGTTTTTGCCTATTACGGCGTCTTTTTTTTAAAATTCTTGCAAAATTATTCATTTTCTAATGAAGTTTATAATTCCTGCAGGCATCGTGAATCATTCTTTAGCCCAAAAACACAATCGTTGATTTCAAACGCAAGTGTTTGCAGTGTGTAACATTTTTGTACGAATGTTGTGAACGTAAGCCTCGCTCTCTCCGGCTTATTCTCAACAGCCAGATTCCTGATGGATGAAGAGATCGCTGCCCTGTTAGAAGAAAGCTATGCGGACCTTTCAGAATCAGATAATGAAGATTAACCTGCTTCGTCCTCTACTGGAAGCGAGCATGGGTCGTCTGAAGATGAAGCTGAACCAGACACTGTCGGCCCGCCAAAAAAGCGCAAAAAAAGGTGCTGGAAGCAGAGAACGTAAGTTCTTGCCGTTTGCTGCAGTAAATTTTCACCCTTAACACTACACTAAGCCCTTCTGTAAAAATACTTCGTTTGATATGCGTTTACCGTAAACATTTTTCGGTATCATTTCAGATTCGCAAACCGTGACAGCATAGACAATGAAGACCGACTAGACCTCTATTTTCGGCAGCTTCTGTCACCGCATAAGTATTTTGCCAAATATTTCTCCTTGGATTTTTGGAGGGAGCTAGCTGAGCAAACACATTTGCATTCCGTACAAAAACGGAATCACCGATCCGTGCGAACAGACGTACTTGCGGTGAGAAAGCTCGCTGGCATACACCTACTGATGGGAATAATGAGCCTTAAGTCCAGCTGTACTGTTCTCGAGCAACATGTACACCTTTTATTGCGGACCACATGATGCGAAACAGATTTTATGAGCTTCGCAATAACCTGCATTTTGTCGACCTTTCCGCTGCTATAAAACTGGAAAAAGAAGACAGGTTACACCTCGTGCGGTCAATCGTCAGCATTTTTTACTGCGCTTGCCGGTTATTGCTGCGCACAAAAGAATGCTCAATAGATGAGCAAATGATACAATTTTCGGGAAGATGTGCATTTAGACAGTATTTTCCATCAAAGCGAAATCACTAGGTTTAAAGAGTTTTGTCTTAGCTTCCCCCGATGCCCTTGTTTTGGACTTCCTGATTTACACCGGCAGAAATACAGTGTCTACTGACGACATGAAATTATATGGCGTGGGTGACGCAGTTGTGAAGTGTCTTCCAGCAACCGTAAGCGGCCAGAAAGTGTATCTGTTCATGGACAGGTTTTTCACGGGGCTCACAATTGTAGGCTACCTCACTGAAAAGCAAATGTTTTTGACTACCACTGTGAATGGAAACCGCACGCAAGGGGCAGTCGGAAATTTGCTGAATGACAAATCAATGAATCGTGGTGAAGATGCTTGCCTCCTGCGCGAGGACAGAAAAGTCTGCCTTGTAAAATGGAAAGACAAAAAAGGAGTTCTTTCTCTGTCGAGCACGGTTGGGTGCAACCCGATGGGCACGTGCGATAGTCGAAGGAAGATAAAAAAAAAATATGAGTTCCCCAGCCAGCGATAGCCTCACCATACAATAGGTGCACAGGCGATGTGGACTTGGCTGACAGGTCTGTGTTGTACTACAGAATTAAGATAAAGCAAGAAAATGGACAATTCGATGCTTCACGCACTTCCTTCACCTTTCCGTGTCCAACGCATGGACTGCGTTCGGGCGGGGCACCCAAGAACAGGGCGTTCCGAAGAAAGAAATGCTTCCCTTCCTTCAGTTCAAGCAAGCAAGAAATCGCAGAAACATTGACCATGGGCAACCAAAAAAGAACTGCAGGACAGAGAGAACAAGTAACGGGCCCGCAATCAGCCAAAGAAGACCTGCGCAACTCCCCAACAATGACACCCGTAGCGCCCACTTTGATCACTTTCCGGAGTATTGCCAGCTGGAAAACGCAATGCCGCGCAGGAAGAACAACTGCAACGGAAGAAAAAGAGTAGATGCATGAAATGCAATGTTGTCCTGTGTCTTCAGAAAAAAAAACTGCTTCGCTGAATTTCACAGCGCCGGCGGATGTGGACGATGCCCACGGATGTGGACAACCTGTCCACTGTGTACACAACTTATCTCCACATTTGTGGACATCCTTGTTTCAGGTGATATAATTAAACTTTCTTGGCTGTTTTTCTTACGCATTGCTAAAAGGGTTATTAATGAAAATAGCACAAAAAAATTCAGTTGCTTTCAACTGCTTCTTAGGCCGGTAGTGAATAGGGAAGAAATCATAAAGAGTAATGAACACTGCAGCAAACAACAATTTCAAACACTACAGCGAACAACAAGCTCAGTGATTTTTGTGGTGTACAAAGAGTACACCACAGCACAGTGGAAGAATAGTAATTATCGTGGTGACGAATTATTGTTCAGCGGAGTAAAAAACACGCTCTACCTATTAAGCACTCCTCTAAGGCAATTCTGGGAGAAGTTATATCTCAACGCAGCGGCATGTGGTTTGGATAAGTGACACAGCACAGATCATCCAGTGGCACGTATCACAGTAAACAGTATGTGCTATTATTGTATACAACACTATGGCCCAGGTAAAAACAAAACTTTCTGTACCCATTGGAAATGGGGTATACAAATTGCGCGGTTTGAAAACAAGGTGTCAGTAGCCAGTAGACACAGCACTAATTGAGTTTCCCACCTACCTTGGGCGAAGGCAGATTTCTGCCCCCAATTTACGCTCGGCCCCTTATGGTTATAGACTAGATGTGCCCACGACGCAGCAAGCTCCGCTCTGGCTGAATAGCCTGACATTGCGTTACCAGATTAGTATGCATACACTGATTTTTTGAAGAGCTAGACAGTTAAATGCCATGCAGTGCAACACTGACAGAATTTAAAGCAGTGAACGCGTTTCTTATGCACTGCAGCGGGAGCTGTTTCTTACAGCTGAAAACACCCTTCGAGTTCAAAGACAACCGACGTCAGGCACATTTCTGCGATAGCTACCAGATGCCAACACACTAGAGGAGCGGCGGTGACGCTACCTACAGATCGACGTCCTCGCCGATGAATGTTGTTGTTTTCATCGTTTTAGTGCTGCAAGTACTCTTGAACCAGTGCAAGCAAGCTGCCCGCGTCCTTGGTCTAGCGTGGTTAAGGGAATAGGGTGGAAGCGAAACCCAACGGTGGAATGTTTGCACGGCTGGTTGACAGAACGGGCAAGAATCTGTTGTGCGCACAAGACTAACAACCGCGCAAGCACCTCATGCTGAAGAACGCTGTTGTGAGTGTCATTGTTGCGTCTCGTACTTTGCCACGAAAAGGAATGAGAAGCCTGTGGCTGGCGCCTGCGAAGCCACGGTGCCAAACCTATCCGCCTAACTGAAGCCATAAGTCTCTAAACTACCCTGCGTGCGTGCTGAAAAGCACCGTCGACACGTCCGTACAAGCTCTGTGGACTAGGACAAGTCCTGGTCCACAGTTGCGGATTACGACAAAAGAAAGATGCGATGTCATGTTTCAACATTGCTTACGGGGCTAACGAGGACGGGAACATCGGCAGAGATGGCGGCGGAAGTCGGAGTGGCGGCGTCCGTATCCCTCCGGGGCGATGTCGAGGAGGTTGCCTCCGCGGTCGTGGCCCCCTGGCTCGGCATGCCCTCCTCTCGGTGCTTCTTCTTGCTCCGCTTCTTGCGCCCCATGTCGGCACACGGAGGAAAACGGGGTGTTTTGACGACGGAGCGTGCTCTGGATGTCCGTCGAGAGGTTGCCGAAAACGTGAGCAGCAGGCGCCGTCTTGTTCTCGTTCTTGGATCGCCGGCTGCGTTCGGGTCGCGTGCTCCTCTTTCTTCAGTTTCTTCTTCTGGCTGAAAATCCGGCGCGCGCCAGAGGGGCGTGATTGCCAATAATCTCAAGCACAGTCAGCGAGCGCCACCAGTCGAGACAGTCAGCGAACAGAGCGCCATTAGTCGGTCGGCTTAACTCGACCATATTTGTTCTTATCCTGGTACTGGTGAGAAATTTTTATTTTTAGGAAGGGTGTCCGGAGGCTGGTCTTCGTGGACAGGGTCCTCATTTTAGAACTACGATTGCCCCGGCTATCCGAGCGATGGGATGTTGCTGATCGCTCAGATTAGAGCTGGACAGAGCAGATTTCTATAGGTAAGTAGTGACGTACGGAGAGAGAGAAACTCTTTAATGAAATAGAGAATCGCTGGCATGCTACTCTGCATAGGGAGGGGAATTTATGTGGGCTGGGCGCTGTTTCATGTCGGAAGTGTGAAACGTACTTTGACACGCACGCGACCCGTACACTAGCCAGCCGTGTGCGTTACAGCTGGCACGGAATTTTTTGCTTTAGATGAATTGCAGTGATGTCAGCATTAAATTTGCATTCATAATCAAGGAAATTCACTACGTCTTTGTCTTCTTTGATAGGGAGCTAAGGCAGAGCTTTCTCGAGCCTCAGCCGTGTTTCTGATTGGCAAAGCTGGGGTATGGATACGTGGCAGTGAGAGCAGCAAGGCTGCCTGCATTCCTAAATGTTGGCCTCTAAAGAATCGGTTAGAAACTTTTCTGCTGGCACATAACAAAATCGTGGCAATGCTAAGAAGTACCTGTGAAGTTCAATCGCAACATAACAGGCCAGCGGAACTGTGCTTTCTCCTTAGTGCGCCGGCAGCAAGTTTCACTGCTTCTCACCGCTCTAGGCAATGAAATGTGTAGTATAAGTGAGGCGCCTTTTTCGCACTGATTGAGCGAAAATTTTCGGACGCTGGTTTAGCAGCCATGTTTTCTTTTTTATTGTTGCTTTGGTTGCAACTCAATTATGGTAAACTTACTACCTAATTTGCACGAAAGCCACGCAAGGGATGATTTTGAGACCTCTGGAAAATAAATATTATTACGACCATGAGGCAATCTTGAACTGTTCATGCCAGCACAAGCCGAATACTCAAAGAAGAACAAAAATGAAAGGCGATCAATTTAATTGATAGCATGTTTTATTCACTCGCCAATCCATTACATTCTGATTCTACTCTCTGATAATATTTCAATTACGAATCCATTCTTTGACTCACCAACCTTCTTCTACTCTGATTCTATTCAAGGTCTGATCCTATTCTTATTCCATTTCTATTCGTAATCGCTTATTTTGGAGACGAGTAGCGAGACCGTAGAAAGCCAGTGGGTAGAGGGGGACGGTTGGCAGGTGGCAGGTGAGACAAAGGGAATTCTCCCTGAACACTACCTGCCACTTGCGATGATTCAAACAGAGGCCACCGCCAGACAGTTCTCTCGTTCATGGCTCTCCTGAGCAGCCCATGCTAGGATCGGCATATGCAGGCTTCACACAGAGGCCACCGCTACGAAGCATGTACCTAACACGTGTACCGAGAACGTACAGTACCGACGTACGGTGATCGGTGCGGTACTGGGCAAGTACGGTACATGACGTCAATCTTAAAGCGTCTGTGAAGGTGAGCGTGATACCTTTTCTCACTCCCAGGAAATTTGGAGCTGCGAATGTTCCGTAAGAGTTCAGTTGCATACTTTCCCTCTTCCTGCAACGCCTAACTTGCCTTGAACATGATTTATAACTGGCTGACCAAGCTGGGGCAGGCCGAGGAAATTTTGGGCGCCTGAATCGCGCTCGGCATAAAATCTTTTATCTCTGTTTCTCTTTCTCTCTCAACACAGAATCCTGTGGCTTGGAAAGCCTTTACATAATTCTTTTGTATTCTCAGGAAAACCGTTCAAAACAGACGACTGCCATTAGGATCGAGTTAGGTTCGCAGACAAACAAGAATAAAAAATGTATTGCATGTTGGTTATGCTTGTGCTTTCGGGGTGTACGTTAGCTGGTCGCCCAAATGCTAGCGGACGAGGTTATAGACACGTCTCTACTAATCCTAAACTAATTTGGCATGTTAAACTCACTCCTTATCTAATATTCCATGTCCACAAGAAGATTGTGAATACGAGTAAATTTCACACAAGTGTGAATGCATGTAACAGAATCTTTTAGCCGAGTGTATGTACATAATGTATGTAATAGCCTAGCCGTTATCTACAGCTGATAGCGTCGACGATTCCTACCGCAGGGCGCCACAGCCGTGCTGATTCCTCGTTATAAAAGCCGCCGACTTGGAACTCAGCGACCCTTTGGCAGCAGCGGTAGAGAACCTGGCACACTAGCTTACACTCTCCAGTCTATGCAGGTTAGTCCACTCCTTGTGAAATTCGCTCTCTTGTGCACTTCATGTCTACTCTACCGTTGCTGCCACTCGAATCCACTTCCCTGTGATTCCGTGTACTGTTCCCATGTCAACTGTAGGTACTACCTGTTCTTTCTCAGAGAACGAAAGAGTGCATGCCGCGCCAATAGTAGCGCAGGCGGATTCGCATCCAACAATATCGTGACTAGGCAGAAAATGAGCCCGGCAAAAGTTTTCTTGTTGCAGTAAACAAAAGCAGCCCTTACTCCGGCATGCACCTTTTGATCACGAATGCAACTGCTCCGATTTTTTCACCAGATGGTTCCCGCAAAGCAACCTAGTTTTCTAACAATGGCATGCAGCCAGAATTCTCTATAGCTTATCTGAGAGAGGTGGATAATTCTCCAAGAAATGGTCATATCAAGCTTGGTCCGCAACTTGCCCAAAACCTACCTGTGAATCTGAAGAACTCCGAATCTTTCTCCTTAGTCCCATTGCACGCAGTCTGCTAGGCAGCCAGCGCTGAATCGGTAAGTAAACCGAGCTGTAGAAGAAAATATGTACTAAATCCGGAGCAGCTACGTCAGCGCAGCTCTGAGTGGAGCCAAGTAAATACTACGCTGGCTGATGGTCGCCGCGGACGGTGAGGCTTCGTGTCGAACTGATAGTGTCTGGTCGTTTCTCCGTAGCCAAAAAACAGACCGGTTAGTTTGCCGGCGACTCCCACTAAGCGTTGTCTCCGACCATGAAGCCGTCGCTTCCAGGGGTACGCAACGCTCAGAGGCGCCCATGCGCGAAAGCTTTCCCTACCCCTAGTCTCAACGCTTTAGTCTTCGTCACCTACTTTTTCATTGTTTCCAATGGGTTTTCAATGGAAGAGGCGGCGACGCTCTCCATAGATGTGCTTTCCAACATGCCCCATTACGGATTTGTGCATGAGCAGATTGGCTAAACCAAATACGAATAAATACGAATATTAGATTCGCAGCTCACCTTTACTACTAGTCTTTTCGGTTTTTAGGTCTTCAAAAGTTCGACAGTAGTCAACACGGCGCTGAAAATAATTCTGACCCTGCACACACGCCGAATCGGAGCCATGCGGCTCAGGACCGCTTGCAGCCGCGCCTACAAACATGCCTACACACCTTTGTGTGCAATGTTCGGCTGTTGCTAGGCGAAGCACTTACTTCATCAACCCGGCGGTCATGTTGTACTGCCGTAGCAGACTTTGCCCTGCCCGCCTGTACGTCGTGAACCTCTGTTCTGGCTTTCCTAAATGCACTGCACCATTTTCGCATCGAACCGCCGCAGTAGTCAGGAATAAAAACGGGCAAATGAGAAACCCAACCGGCGGACGCCTGCGAAATGCCAAAACGGTCCTTTCACTCCGCAGTTCTCACCAGCTATTACCATTTAGATTTCGTTGAAAAATGGGCGAAGCTGGTAAGCAGAAGATTTTGTTTCACCAGGGTCATATCGGGCAAATGCGCGCGTCTCTCACAAATACAAATTATTAGGCACTAGAATGCCTAAATAGTTCTGTCTCTGACTCTGAAACTAAAGACCTAATCAGTATAAACTTGATTTCAGGCAGTTTAAGTCAAGTTCTGACTCCGTATAAGTGCAATCGAAAAACTCCTTGTTTCTACCCGAGAAATATGAGACATACTGTCGTAAACTGCATTATATTTTAGGATGTGCTGCATGAGGGCTACTCAATTACCAAAACTTGACATGTAGAAAGACATACTTGATATCGAAGCACAGTTCAAAGGAGTTCACTGTTAGAAGTGTACTTTACACATACGTGGAACGTGCAGTGAAATCCGCGCAAATTTATAGCTGCTACCAAAGCAACACGGAGATATCTCCCCTTTCATGACGCACCTCCTAATAGAGGTTATAGTGTGTTAAATAACTGTTCTTGAAAACACGAAAGCGGCAGCTGACATTAAAAGCAAGGCTTATGTAATATGAAGACAAGTAAAGATTATAGAGTTTTATACTTACTCTGCTTGTCTACACGCCAATGGATTATACTATGTGGTTTTATCGCGAAAGAACTACTTAACGCACTCCGAAATAAAAAATCTTGTGCGAAGCCTCGGAGTAACTCGGATTAGCTCAGGTTAGTTCGAAGACTCGTCGCGCAAGCTTCAGCCAATGGGAGGGTCACTTTGAGGGTAGCCTTGGCCAAATCTGACATAGCAGCAGCCCATGCAGAAATAAAATTAATATTGCCGCGACTGCGTTTCGAACCTGCGGCGGCGCGAACGGATAAGTTTCGCTGGAGCATTACGCTATAGCCGCAGTTTTTTTCTTCATTGCATGGAAGTGAACCCACCCTGACAGGCTTCAAGTCCGACTCAACAAGTTTGCATCACTTAAACCGTCATACACCACATAATAGTACACTTTGATACTATAACCAAAGTGTAGTATTACGCTATCGCCGCAATCGATCACACATCGTGTTAAACTGGAACACATTGTTGTTGTTGTTGTTGCCTTGGTGGCATGGCACATACCCACGACGGGGGATTGGCCAGGGTTCTAGCGCTGTTCACTGCACATCATCGTCTTCATCTAATTCCATCTGGGGCGCGAAAATATTACATCAGCTTAACCTCGATGACAGTTTAACTTGAGTCTAATACATCGCCAGACCTGCTGACCTCCAAAGCAAAATGATGAGCCAGTCAGGTTTAACACATGTTTTAGCCCGTCTACTCGGTTTAACTAGGTTAAAACCATAAATCTTTCTTCTTTATAATCTACAGCTGCCGAGTGCTTATATACTGAGAGATATCTTTGTCTGTACGGTTACCTTCGTTTGCCCGTTTGATCATCAGGCAGACAAACGGCAAACAAAACAGATGTAGCTTGATCTTTATTCTGTATTATGCATGATACTTACACATCGCGTTTTGCGTGTGTGTTAAAATAAGGAAGGGCAATCCTTTCTCATGTGCAACCTTGCTTTGGTATACGCTTGGGTGTAGAAATATCAGTCCGGTTGTGGGAATGCGTAATCATTCCTCAGCACATAATACAGACTGTTTCTCCTGACGAGTAGCAGTGCCTCCCCTCTTGTGTGGTCTCCACAGAAATGGGCTTCAAACGCTGGACAAGTGGGTTATAACTGGGAATTCGGGAACTGCTTCTGCGTATGCCACCTGTGCATGTGACCAAATGCGTTCTCTATCGGGTTGATCACACTGCTGCTATGGCATATGAGAAGGCATAAAGCACGTTGTTGTAGATCAAAAGGGGGGGCTATCCGGTTCTTATACGCACTTGACTGGTATTGCACAACACTGGGAGTCACCTGCATGCACACGATACCTATTCATCTGAAATACAACTACACATTTCTATGGGCTGCCGCAATGAACGAAAACTTGTTACTGGCGCCGTCATGTGACGCCAGTGCATGTCGCTCCATGACAGTCTATGATGTCGCCTTGTTTGGTCGCTCTCAGTGGATTAAAATTCTCCTTGCGGCCGCAAAATGGCTTGAACCTCGATTCAGCCATGCGGCTCTTATGGTTATTTTGTAGCCACTATAAAGAGAGGAAACTTCGGTCGGACGCCACTTCTGGTTTACATTCGCCTAGTATTCAGGTGCCGTACTGGTCGATCCTCAAACGGTTAACACCGCACAGCGCACTAAAGGCGCCCATCTGCTATCAGGGCAGGTGGTCGAAAACAATCGGTATTCCTTTACTACGGCTCCCCTCATGGCCGATGTCCCTTTCAGACGTTAACCGCATATACCATACTCTACCATATTAATACCATACCATCAAAATACTCCAAAATCGCCCAAAGCATGCTTAACACGTAATGCAGCTCGCTGCAGTTTCCTTGCTCTATTAGCTCTCATTGGCGTCATGCTGAGTCCTTAGCTCGAAGCAGTGAAAACTGGGGGTGATAAACAATTTTCTTCTATAAAGAGCTTTGCGACCCCCGAACTGGGAGAGGCTCTTAGTACAGGGCATTCTGCCGAACCTGGAAGGAGGCAGTTCATTTAATGAATAGCTGCAAGAAGTTCCTTGGGAAGAGAAGCCTGGGTCTAGCAAGTTCCACCTGTGGCCGTAGCTGACATCACAGGGCAGTAGCGCATCGCTTAACCGCTTCACCACTACGCCAGGAGTGGTATGAGGACCCCCAGCAATCTAATAATTCAAAGTAGAGAATGACCAATTTTGCATATGTGGCCATTTGCTACAGGAGAATCAGAAGGTACAGAAAATATGCCGCATACAAACAATCCACTGAGCGGCGCTTTCTTTTTCTAGTTTTTACTGGGTAGTGATCGTATAACATTGAGCTTCTAAACATTATTTCTTGGGATTATTTTTGCCACCAGCCGCTCTGGCGGCTAAAGTGGTAGGTGCAGCAGGCGAAGTGACGGCTTGCACTGGTCGGCCTGGGTGATGCGTGGCATTAGCGAACGCAATTAAGACCTGCTCGAGCCCATAGTCTCCCACGACGGCGTTGCTGAGCGCAAAATCCTTCTCAAGCTGAACCACCTTCCAAACCAGGGCGCTGCAAGGGACGCGCTGAGCAAACTCGAATGTTCAGACGCCCTGAAGAAGTGAAGGAGATGGAAAAAAAATCTCTGCCTCTCCCGTAACCGAGAGTAGAGTAAGCATGAAATGTTTACGGGCCTAATGTCATCTCGGTGGACACCCGAAACGCACCGTACAGGAAGGGAGGAACGCCACCACCCGTTCAGCGCGATGCCTTGACATTTGAACGCAAGGTTTTTTGAGGAAAGGAAATGGCGCAGTAATTCTCTGCCATCTCGGTGGACACCCGAACCGCACCGTAATGGAAGGGAGGAACGCTACCACCCGTTCGGCGCGATGCCTTGCCCTTTGAACGCAGCGCTTCTCCCCCGGGCCCCTGTGCGCCTGCGCGGATTTGCTTCGATGCGCGAAGCCCCTAAGAGATCACGTATGACAACGAAGTGTATCGTGGCATTTATGTGCTTTTTGCACGCGTTATTAGAAATCGGAAATTATAATTCCGTGCATTATAAAACGCACAGCGACTGATATCTTGATAAACATTGAGAAGGCACTGGCAGCAGTTATTTTTTGTGACTCCTTTGGAGACCAACCGGCGCTTGCATGCCGGTCGCGTAGGAGGGCTTACAGAGTCTCGTTAAATCTCGCTAAGTCTCGTACGGTGCCCGGATGTTCTCGTTTCAGAGCCCGGATGACTGGATTTCAGTGCCCGGATGACTGGAATTCAGTGCCCGGATGAGTAGATTTCAATGCCCGGATGAGTGGATTTCAATGCCCGGATGAGTGGATTTCAGTGCCCGGATGATGGCTCTCGGTCTCGGCGTGACGTCACCACACTGCCGACAACGGGGGCTAAAAGCATTTCATGCTTAAAAACAAAAAAAAAGGTGATGACGACGCTGACTTCTGGCTTGCCGCCTTTCTGTCGAGAGAAACGATTAACTTGCGCGGGACTATTTGTGAGATCGTTAAGATGCTTGCTCCTCATGAATATTGAACCAAAGAGTGGTACATTCTGCTCATGCTTCAAAATGGAAAATTGTGTTAAGTGTTTTTGTAACATGTTTCATTGTCGAAGCTCTCGGCACTCAAGAAACACTCTCCGTTGAGGAGAGCTCTAAGGTACATGTAGAAAGTGCCTTGCAGCTCTTAAACTGTTTTCAGTCATTTATCCATTGAACGCACGATCGGTGAAAGGCTCGAGCCTATTCTCCTAGCCGATCAGTCTCGTTTCCTTTAGATTTGTTATCAGCAAGTGGAATCAGTTCATGAATGAGCGTAAGAAGCAAAGGTCGCGTCACAATAAGTCCTTTACATTCGTCCTAAAGAAAGGCTATTATATTATGAAGACTCCAACTAGTATGACTTCTGCAGTCTAGCTGGCTTCACACAAGCATACAAAGGATTTTTCCGAGATTGGAAGGCTTAGTTCTACCGCACTAATAACTTAGAGCGTCCTCAGCCATAGTGTTAAAGAAAATGCAATTGCATTTGGAACATGGTCCAACTACAATATCCCAAAGAAGCCTTCAAATGTACTGAGCAAACCCACCCTAGAAAATGTTTTAAGATTCAATATCTGCATTAATCTGTGGATTACTGGAAGAATAATGCGGATTAGTGGGTCATTAGGGTGGATTAAGGTTGCAGAGTGAGTATGGTTAGTATAGTGCGATTTGATAATGGTATGGAATGTACTCGAGCGTACTGGACCTCACATTTTCAAATTTTGCGAACTTCTCCAAGCAAATTCGTGACGGAGAAACTCCGTGGCTTTTGCAAGGCAATAACTTCTAAGCTATCACATTAAAAACCTATAAGGGCATATTT
The DNA here is from genome assembly GCF_055824585.1 of Amblyomma mixtum. NCBI lineage: Eukaryota > Metazoa > Arthropoda > Arachnida > Ixodida > Ixodidae > Amblyomma > Amblyomma mixtum. Next base: position 185,111,921 of record NC_143021.1, read on the forward strand.
CTACACTCGACTAAAAAATCTGACGGCATGATTACTATTATTATGTTCTCTAACGCGGCTATTCTGCGTTTTTTGTAAAGACGCGGGTTCGGTCCCGGCCGTGGTGGTCACATTTCAATGCAGGCGAAACTGTACTCTGCGATGGCAGTGGACGCTAAATAACCACAGGCGGTCGAAATTATCCGTAGCCTCCCACTGCGGCGTTCCTCGTAGCCTGAGTCGCTTTGTGACGTTTGTTGTGGTGCGTGGTTCATCATACGCGCGCGTTCATTAGTGCGCGTTCATGCGAAGGAGCGGGCAAGTTGCGCGCGCGTCCATGAGCGCGCGTTCATGCGAAGGAGCAGGCAAGTTTCCAGGGGCGAAGCGGCGTGTATTCCCGCATGTTCGTCGGTGCGTGGCTGGCCGAGATAAGCCCGCGCGTAGGTTGCGGCGCACGCCTTTTATTCGTTTCGGCGCGCCTGCGCATTAGCGACGGCGGCGATAGCCGGACATCACAACGATAAACCTCATGAACCATGAACAATCTGAGTGATTTCTGGGTTTTGTAGAAGGTTTATTGCAGTTAATTTATTGTTTATTTATGTACTGGAACGGCTTTCAAAGCTGAATTATATCAATGTTCATCTTCGGCAGCCTGCACAGCTCTTCTTGGAGGCGGTGGAGGCACTTCAGCAAGCATCTGCGATTACGTATACCGAGTATCGTAATCATCTAGTGACTATAAAATAGCTGCGCTGTAATCCGGCATTACCGAATGTCGTAACCGTGACATCATTAAACCCTTCCTCAATCCGTTCCTTCACGGCACACTCTACGTGCTCGTTCACTTTGTTATTACCTTTATCATCGCGAAGACAATAAAGCCAGCTCGTGCAGGGGTTGTCACATGATCTGCTACAGTCGAGACGCTGAATCGGCAAACAAGCCATTAAAACAGGGGCTCTTGAGAAAGCGATCTGAACAAAAACACTCTAACTTCGTGGCCTGCTTCAGAGCAATAAATAAAGTACAGCCACTTACCCGCTGGGGGCGGCGTGGGATCAACGCTTGCTGGGTCGCAAAATTGTTGACAAAAAGGTAACGCCGCACACTACACTTCGACGGCTGTGTTTTTATTACGGAAAGGTTACCATGAAGGCTTTATGGTGAAGAAAGTGCGGGCGCTTACTTGAGGATCAACGCTCCACTAGCTTGCGGGCAACGTCCCAACGAGGATTCTGTTCCACTGCAAGAACGTTCTTTGATAATAAAGAGTGGTTTTTAAGGAAATGAAAGGGACGGTAGCTGTCGCACTTCTTGGTAGAAACCTCAGCGCCACCGTGAGAGAAGGGAAGAAACTACGAGTGAAAGACGAGAGAGACTTCTACTGCTTGGGGATATTTAATGTGCACTGACATCACGCCGCAGACGGGCGCCTTTTGTGTACGGAATGAATGCAGGGCTTGTTGACAGTATGTGGTATGCTATGGTATGGTATGGTACGGTACGCTACGGTACGTTGCGGTATAGTACGGTATGGGATGGTATGGTATAGTATGGTATGATGCAGTATGGCGTGGTATCGTACGGTACGGTATGGTGTTGTTTGGTATGGCGTGATATGGTGTGGTGTGGTATTTTAAACCATCGTTGTAGCGCAACACATGGCAAGGACACAGGACGAGTCCACACACACAGCGCCAACTTCCAAAAACTTTACCGCATAAAGTTGTTGGAAGTTAGCGCGTGTATGTGTGTGTCCACTCGTTTTGTGTCCTTGTCATGTGTTGTTCTGCAACGATGGTTCTAGGCCAGAAGCAACAAGCCCAAGTTTCTTCCTTACTGGTACGGTGTGGTTTGGTGTGGCGTGATATGGTATGGTTCATGGAGCCGCTAAAGGGTCTCATAACAGGGCCAAATTTTTGGAACTATCGATAATACAGTGCAGAGGTTTTTTTACCGCTCGCGACAATCTCTTTCTCGGCAACTTGGTTGGTCTGTCTGGTATGTACCGGTGAAGATCGGAAAATCAAACCTCCTCCAAATCTACACCTGATCAAAACTTCTGAATTCGAGGAGCGCTGCACTATGAACATTACTGAAAGTTAATGATGTTTCATCTCAGACTTGTGGCAGCTGATAATTAATTGCCATTTGAGGAGTGTTGGTTACGTTACGTTCACCAGGCACTCCGCCCTCTGCCAACAAAAATATGCATTAATACATGTAACCGCTCAAGGTCTGATTGTAAAAATGTCAAACATTTTATTCGTCGGAAAGAGCTTGGTGCTAAGAGGTCGCGTGAAGTGGTCGAGAGTACATAGCCCTAGACGACTTTGTCAGCCGACTCCACCGCCAGAACTTGCGTTCTGGGGTCAGAGCTAGCCAGCGCGGTCTCCCACCGCTCGATCGAGAGCTGGAGTTGTAACTAGATCACCCGGAGGTGGCTCTATTTCGCAATCCCATAGGATATGATCGTAGTTGGCTCGTTAGCCGCTGTGTTTACATTTTGGGTGGTATTGATGTGGATAAATGCGCGCAAGGAGTGATGGGGTGCGTATCGATCTCGTCTGTGGACGACGCCACGTAACTTCTTTTTCTTTAGCCAGGCCTTTGTTCGGAGGGGGGAAATTTGGCTGCCTGGTTCCCCGGATTCCCCGAATGGGCTGAAACACGTATCAGTTCAGAATGGCCACAAGTAGTAACAACCGAAAAGCAGGCGCAAAATTAACGCAATTGGAAGCGTCTATGAAAGAACAAAAATGAAAATTGAAGACAAACCGGTACGTCTCCAACAGCTCCTTCAAGAAGAAGAGGGCATTATTGCCTCAAATTGTACTCAGAAATCGCTAATAGACATTTTTGCTCAGGGTGGTTTCTGTTTACAGGAAGAGATCAAAACTATCATATAGTTTTGTTCACTAGCGAATCCTTATTCCGTATTCCCCCTGGAAACAGCTCAACTGTACACTTAGAGGCTGACCGCCTTTTTTTCCCTGTACAGCCTGTCCCTCTTCTTGCTTCTGTAATATGTTCGAAAAAAATGGTCTTGACGACACGACGGTTGCATAGATGGTTCTCAGGGCGACGGCCTTTGCATTGGTATCGCCATCCGGTCACGGCATAAAACGCGACGCAGTGACGATGCCGCCTACCATTGGCTGCTGCACCTCGAGGTAAGTGGGCCCAATGACAGCTGGGAAAGCGAGCCACGTAACCGCAGTTCAAAATATCTAAAGGCCCCAGGGCAACAAACGCTCGACAAGTGCTGCTCGATTCTATACCAATACCTGCCCGATTTGGTGGCGGCGCCGAGACGCGCCATTTCTGGGCCTGCTGGGCAACTCCGCGAGTGATTCCGAAACGGTGGTCTGATGTAGAGCTTTTAACGCCTCAGCGTTCTACATCCGCTTTGTATACGCCGTAGAGGACGGCTTAAGCAACACTGAAATAGCATCATACGCGAAAGACTTTGGCGCTCCACCTTCCTCAAAATACGGTATCTGGCGCCAGGATCTGGTAGCCTATAACTTCGGTATGAGCATACAACACCAGAGACAGGAAGCGAGCACAGTGAGTTTGGTGACAAGAGAGAGTTCAGGAAAGAACCCTCCCATTCCGTACCCGGTCGTCCTTATATTGAGGAGTGGTTTCGCGCCGTGACACGTGAGCCTTGCTTAGTGAAGGTTTTCTTGTGTAGCCGGGTGCAACTCAATTTTGGTCCGTAACCTTTATACACTGTATTTAGAAACATTTCTGTCCACTGGGTATATATTAGCATATTTCTTCTTTCGCGATATTCGCATTTCTTTCTACGTTTTGATGTTATCGTTGCCACGTTTTTCATTTTACATTGTTTCTTACGTAAAAATTCATTCTGTCTTTTAATGTTTACCATTGAGAAAAGCATTGGTTTTAGATGATGTGCTTATAGTTTCCAGCATTTTCGAATCAAAATATTTAAAGAAAAATATAGCGTTTTTAACTCCTACAGTAAATAGCTGCGTTTTATCAGGCAGCAAACATCTTAATGTAGGCGGAAGTATTAGGCAAAGCATTTAAACTTTCAGGTGCTTATGCAATAAAACAAGTATTGTTCTGCATATATCATAATTTCTGGAATATATTTTTTCGCATAAATTTAGCTTAAATTTTACCAATTTTGCTACAGTTCCCATTACTGAATAATATTCCAATTTGAACTGCCAGCTATCAAATAGTAGAGTTATTTAGCTTCATGTCGATGCACTGTATGCTGATGTAGCTAAGGTAAGGTTTTAAGTCAAAAATTATAAAGATAACGCAAAAAGCTAATATTTTGGAATACCGCGCCAGAAATATTATACATTCCAGTTTCTTATTTTCTTCGCTCAATTAGGCAATGGAATCGATTTTCAGAGCAGCCAGATTTCTGTATCAATGAAGACCTGTTTTTTCATTAACATCGCAGCCCCTCCATTTCATAGCCCTTGGGCTGAGTTTTATAATAATTAAATAAAGAATAAAAATGAAATATTAGCGAGCGTACGCATAACAAGTGGAACGGTACTGTGACGCTTGAATGCATCGCCGTATACGTCGAAGTCCGCGCGGCTTCCATCAATAGCGGGAACAAGTCGAATATCGCACTGTCTCCCTTTAGTTCTCTCCGAACCGTTACGCACGGAACGGACAAAGCTAACTTCCCTAGTTCAAAATTAAATTAATGAAACTGGTAATGAGGAGAAGAACGGTGCTTTAACGGAATAAGTCAGACCGGACCCCAGACCACTGACGACAGACAGGGTGTATGTAGGGTATCAATATAGGGTCGCGATGGCTCTTAGCGGACACTTCTTTTTTTTTCCTGCACCAGTTTATCGTCTCTAACACGCAAAGCGCACAGTTTATGACGCGTAACGAAATTGTACGCGTACAGAGAGGTCAGCCATTCATTTCCTCAGGGGGTTAATTTGCGTTCACATTTTTCCGCCTCCACCTCTCACAAAAACAACTGCACGTGTATCGTTACAGCAGCTGCGAGTGGTTTAGAGTTCGCGCTACCGACAAGAGGTCGCGTTGAAGACTACCAACTCGAAAAAGGGGGGAGGCAAGTTGCCAGGGTCGCTCCGTGACGGGCGCTGGTCGAAGGCCAGACCGGTAATCAGCGCGGCAGCACCACAGCGACTGCAGCGTCATCAGCGCCAGCCTTAACGCCCAGAGACGCCGCGCCAAAGCTGCGTACAAACGCGAACGCGTCACCACGCCGCCCATTGGCAACGGTTCCCACGGGCCTGCGTAGTCTCATACACGCTCCGCACGCGACCTGAGAGGACAGCAGTCCACTTTGAGCGAACGCAGAGAGGTGTTCGGTTTACTCGAGCCTTGTCTTGAAGACTTCTTTTGTGGGTGAAACCCGAAGGAAGTGCCGCCGCTATGGAGTGTGTCAGGTGGACCTGGGCCCTACTGCTCACTGCATTCTACGTCTCCTGCTTCCTGAAGACGGGTGAGTGTTCTAGTCGTGGCAAGCCAGCGTCTTGCACGATCACACCCAGCAATTCTGGACAAAAGCATTGTTTGAGCGGGAAACCGTTCATGAACACGATTTTTTCACATACTGTAAAATTTCACTATAACAGTCTCTATATCCACAGATCACCCGTTGACAGTGTTGTACTTTTTTTCCTATTCTCGTTTTTTTCTGTCGTCAAAAGCGTTCCCCACTGGTTTTCTATGGAGATCTTAACTGCTCGATGCGATGGATAGAAACGGTTTTAGAATGATTTTGCCACATATCAGAATAGTGGACCACTACCTTCAAAATTTCCATAACAGTGTCTTACAATTTTCAAATTTTCAGACTTTTTACCCGAGACAGCTGGACATAGAGATTCTCTTTCGCGCAGCGAGTACAAGTGCAAGGCACTGCCTTGAGCTGTCGCCCATCAATATTCAGATCAGTGCGCACTTCCATGTCCGACAATCTTGAATAAATATTTTAGAATCTGGAAAACTGCAAGGTACTAGTATAGAAATATTGAAAGTAATAGTCAATTCTTCCGATATATGTTAAATCTTTCTTTTCTAGCGTTTCCATCCCTAGCATCAAGCACTTGAGACTACCATAGAAAACCAATGGGGAAGCTTTTGACGATAACAAATGCGTTACGATGGCAAATACAAAAATGTTTTTTTTCCAAGACTGTTGGGTATCAGAACCGCTTTATGACATGGTCGTAGCCTGGTGTGTCGGTGATATGTGGAATTTACAAACATAAATTCGCGGGCAACTCGGCGCACGCCGCATGGCAAGCGAAATTGACTCCCATATTTTTAACCTGCTGCCGAGGTGAAGACCTATTCCAAACCTGCTACCCTACCCACCACCGACTCCAATTTTTGTTCGCGCCAACTCCCATCCCCACCTGAATGGCATGGCCAAGATGACATATTCTCTACAATGCGCATTGTCCCGTCTGAACTTCATAGTGGTTCGTGTCTATCTGAACAACGGTCTACTGGTTACCTTGGAGAACGTGGTTTTCTGGTCCGCACGTACTACGCCGACGCTGATGGTTAAGACGCGTACACCCTGTTTACTGGCCGTTACATAACTGTAGACGTGAAAAAAAACAACCTCTCCCATCAGCTACAAACTCCACCACATCCCATCTAGGCCAGAAGTCGATCGCGTACAGTCATACGCCAAGGGAATAGAAAACAATGCAGCAAAATATTTCGTATACACAAAGCAAAGCTATGGGAGGGTGAATAAAGCTTCTGTTGGGTTTTCAAGTAGCATCGTTTGACCGGCTTCATTTTAACTAATAGTTCTAGTTTCTGGCGTCGACAGTTATGACATTTTTCCACACAGAATGTCATGAACCCACGGAAGCCACTTCAAAGCTTTATTTCGGGTCAGCTTAAAGGGACACAGAGCAGAAACTAAAGTTCACCTGCATCTATATATCACCGCGTTGCAACGATAAAAACGCTACGTCCTATGAGAACGCAGGTTTTTCGAAGCTAGAACAGAAAATAATAAGAAGGGCAGGTGTCACCATTACCAGCAAATTTCGCAAGCAAATTCCCAAGACAGTTATAAGCGCGCACATTTCAGCGGCTAAGCTCCGCCGCAGTTCACTTCAAAATGACGTCAGGAATTCAATCCCGTCGCGAAAATACTTTGAAATCTAATTTTCGCTGCAAAATATGCATGCTGTGCTGTCGGATAAACATCAACGTAGCCAGAAAAAAACCACAGAATCAAGTTTTACGGAAAAATAAAATTGGGGGAATTTTTCTTGATGATCGGGGTTCCTAAGTGCAAAGTATGCAAGAACTCTTAGGTTAGTCTCCCTCCTGCAGGTTAGCCGAGTGACAACGACAGATATACCATTTCCAGTGACATGAACATAAGGAACATATTTTTTTCATTCTAAAGGACTACAACACGGACTAGACTGACTGTCTGTGCTCGTGAGTTGTTAACATTGTTCGTGTATTAGAACCAATGAAATATCGAATCGAAATGACACTGTGCCACCTATCCGAGTGCATTCGAACTATTTGAATTTTGTAAAGTGTTCAAAACCACGTTGGTTGTGCTGATCAGGAAATGATAGAAGTTGCTACTGAAGTCATGGCACGCATGAAGAGTCCTGAGTTCCTTTAGACAATTGTCGTAGTTCTACACTTGCAATCGATTTGCTACGTTGCCCGCTTGCACTATCCACTGAAAAAAAAAACAACTGTATGTCTTCAGATGTGCTACTTTATCTACTCTACGCTGATCTGAGCACCCATTGGTTATGGTGATCGGTTGCTGACCCGAAAGACGCGAGTTCGATCCCGGCCGCGCTGGTCAAATTTCGATGGAAGTGAAATGCCTATCAAGGCATGGCTTTACGCTAAAGGGATGTCTGTGCTATGTACGCTGAATGATCGCCTGTGTAATACACCACATACCACTGATCATGGTTTTACTCTGTTCCGTTATGCTATGTTCTTGGAACACATATTGCAACGAACGCTCACGATAGAAATCACTCCATACTGTATCAAATTTTTTCCTGTTGATAAAATCTGTACGGTGCCTTGTAATCGCTTTGTTCTAATGGGACTATCCTGTCTTTGTAGCAATCGTGTGAAGCTACGCCATACCGAACCAGCACAATCATCGAAGTCTCTGTTCCGAGAGAGTGCGCTTTGTGCGGGGAGGTTATGCTGCGCTAGAAGACCCTCCTAGCCTGTTACGCTATCTTTGTGCCTGTGTTTTCTTCTCAGAATTTTGTTTTGTGGCGGTGGCGAAGGTCAAGATTACGGTCGGCTCGTATTAAGTAGCCCGGTGGTTTGCGGCGCGAGCATGTTCGGATTTTTTTTTTCTGTTCAAGTAGTTTTCCCGCGTAATGAAGAAATAAAAGTTAAGTTGACGGCCAAATTGAAGAAGAAATTGGGAAACGAAGCTGCTGTTTACGTCGGCGGGAGCCTGAATTTCACTCGAGGAACAGCTTCGATGGCTCAGAGAATTCTGCCATTGCCGCTGCTTCCCAGCAGGTGCATGCGCACCTGATCTCGCGCTCCGAAATACCAGAAAATGGTGTCTTTTTAAGAGAAGAATAAAAGGAAAGAACAAAAACCTATTATTTGTAAAGCCTCATTTTGGCAAATTATTGTACTCATTTAAAAAAAACACGATGGCTATAGGTGCAGGTCCTATTCGTTTTTGAACACGAGCTCCGTGGTTGCCAGGTGCACAGATGTAGTCCAGACCGAAACTTGAATTTCCTCCCCCTGACCTGGAGGCTGAGCATCAGCGGCGATAAGGCCCTGCCACGGGTGATACCGAGTGCAAGCGTAACAGGCTTCGTGGTCGAACCGAGCACACGTGCCAGCTTGTCGCTGAATTAATCGTATCAGGGCACAGCTTAACCTTTGCAGTTTTTCCTTGTAAGATAATCCCTCGCGCAGAGTTGCCCAAGACTGGACAAATAATAAACAAAACAAACAATATTTAATTGCTAAAATTGAAAGAAGCAACCACGAATCGCCAATTCAGGATGACGAAAAAATTCATTCAAAGGAACACCAATGCATAAAGCATAGTAAGTTGTACAGGGCCTTTACATATTTTCACGCTGCGATCGAAACTTTAAACATAAGCAGTGAAAGGAAAAACCAATGGCGGCTCCGTCAGCGCTGGATCAGACTTGTGCTGTTGGCGTAAATGTAAAGCCCGCTCGAGTTTGTCCATGCAGACAAAAACGAGAGGTTCACGCGGTTACCTTAGCAAACACAGCGAAGCCGACTCCCGCACATAGCTTCAGACGCATTATGTGCCGCATGACGGTCCCCTATTAGCGCTTAAAAAAATGCCGTCGCCAAAAACAGCGGCGGTGAAAATGCATGGGATCACAACGGCAGCACAGAAGGCGCTTAACATGGAAAAAAAGAATTATCCAATTCTGCTTGAGCTGTCTTGAAATCGCCTCATACAGAACCATTCTGCACAAAAGCATTTTTCAATGAAGAATAGTGTATGAACGCAGTTTTTTTTTCATATATTGTAAGATTTGACTATAAGAATTATTGTACTCGTATCTGCAAATTTTCCGTGCTATTAACGTCCCTCCTATCGTCAAAAACGCTCCCCATTGATTTTCTATGGCAGTCTTAATTACTCCATGGGAGCGATTGAAAACCAATAAAAGGACGATTTTGCTACGCATCGGAAGAGTGGACCATTACCTTCAATATTTTCATAATGGTAGCTTACAGTACTGCAATATTCAACATTTTTTTTTTCCTGAATGCTGGACATGAACGATAAACTCAAGTTACTCGAAGGAACTCAATCACGTATAAAATTGTGTTTGGTGGGTTTATCAGCGACGCGGAAAAAACAAACAAACAAATAGAACCTATAAACTCATACCGCACCACCAGATGTTACCAAAGCAGGCAAACGCTCGAATGAGAAAACAATTAAATAGATTCTGAGAAAATCCCACTTGATGTAATTTAAAAATACAAAGCACTCAGTAATCACATGACTCACTGTAACGGCATGTAAAGCCACAATGGTAAAATATACTGAGAGTGTGTAAGCGTGGGTGGTATAATGAGCCATACGTTATAGAAGCAATATGCTCGCAGAGAAAAGCTGTCAAAACGCTCTTACTCACGATGCTTCAGTAGCAAAAAAAAATGCTGACTATATTTTAAGTAGCGTGAACCTGCATGTAAGTTTATCACGCCAGTGTAAGAGCGTGCAAAACTCAGAAACAATTACGGCATTTTAAAGCTGAATTTTCCCGCTATGCTTTACAGTGTGACCATTAATAACCCCTATCCAAGCGCGCATCATTTATGGCCTTAAATAAGTGAAGCTAACTCAATTAAAGCTACAGTAAGGTTCAATCCACAAGGCTTAAACTCAAGCACTCGGTGTTTAAAACTCGGCCGGTTCAAGGCAAGGAGCCTGCAAAGTCGCCCAGCATGACGGTAAAATCAAGAAATTGACCATTTTCCGTTTTGTCTCTTCACATACACTGATTTTTTTTTTCCGTAGCACCCCAAATATTCAACGAAAACATAGTGCGTGCTTCGTAATAACCAGGGTGTTTTAGTCTATTGAAACTAAGAGGCAAATACCACTGCGACGCAAGGTCGACGTGATTAGCTGAAGGCTACCTTTGAGCATCATTGCCCGCTTCATTCGGAAGTTGTTTACGGCTGTGTGGAAAATAGAGGAGAGCCTGAAGCAAAGAAAGGATATAGTTTCCTCTGATGATGTCCTTCCATCTCGATTTACTGCAGTTTGCCTATTTTGCACTACAAATGTCTTTTTTTTACTAGATTAATTGACAGCGAATGCACAACTCAGTCAAGAGCTACACGTTTTCTAGAAAGTACCATGATTCCCTAAAAGAACAATACATGAGAAAAGGTTAATATTAGAAAGTTTGTTAGGCCTACGATATACTGTCTAGTCGCATACAAAGCATTCCAGAAGTCTTCGATGCTAATGCAGCATGCTAATATCGCCGCACTACCCGTTATTCGCAAATCACTGCCTCAGTAATCCATACCGGGGATTGTGTCGCAAAGCGACACATGCCTGTGAGGGACGGTGTAGTGGAAATTTCAGGACAAATTTTGACCATTTGGGTCCTTTAACACGCACTGACACCCCACAGCGCAAGGACGTTCTTGCCGGGATTCTATCCCACGACCTTTGGATCAGCAGTCGAACGCCAAAACCGCTGATCCACCGCAGCAGGTACTTAGTCATTCATTCAGCTATGTTAGTGATTCAGAACAGATAATAGGCACAAGCCAGTATTTTTTTCTCTGTTATAAAAGTTCGTTAAAAAAATTCAATGCAGGTCCTTTCCAGAGCGGGGAATATTGGTCGTGTCCTTTCCTTCGTCTCACTAGTCAAAGAGATTTGTTAGCCGCGAAAGTGTGAAGAATATTTTAGGAAGCGAGAATGCTTTCAAACTAACCTTGGCCGCAGCGACACGACGAATATATAAGCCGTCCGAGCACCAACGCCTTGAAGAACAAACACGCCGCGAGACAGCGCCCTCTCTACCGGCTGGCGATGTTTCGAAAGCGCCATTTATTTGCATGCACTGCGTCGCAGAAAGTGCAAGCTGGCTGGCACTTGGCATTTCTGGCGCAAGCCGCGACCAGTGACACACGCATGCGCGCACGTGCACACACGCAAAGACAAATACAAAAAAAGACAAAAACAATGTCCTGTGTTAAAAGCGCGAGAATTAGGCTTAGCTGGTTGTCCATCATGGTGAAACACGATGTGTGTGCTGCGCCATTTTTCTCACCGGAGGGGTGTCTTGTCACTTTACACTTTATCACGACTGAACTCTCTCGACGCAGATTTTGGCTTATATGAAGGGTCTTCAAGGAACCGGAGCCTCCTTAAGAACTACACTCTTAAGCTTTTAATGCTGAGGTCGCCCTAAAGCCAGTTTTGAAGTAATTCAAGTTTCTTTCAATAGCATATAACCTCAGTACAGCAAAGCTCTAAAGTAAGCACCTAAGCGTGAAGCTCATCACTCGCAAAGAAACAAAATCGCGCGCACTAAATATCAAGAAATTTCACCGAAATGTCTTTGAAACGATGGTTTGATCTTATGCATTTCTAAAAAAATTCTGGTTTGCGTATACTTACCGAACATTATTCGTGTCAGATTCATGCCGATTTTATATTTCCACCTCAATAACATAATGCAGTTAAGCACACTTCTTTACACTCGGTAGACACCTTGGGACTCCATACAGCACCAACCTTGTCTCGAAGGGACTGCTTTTCGCCTCCGTATGAAGTGAGCCGGGTGATTTTTTCGGTTACTCTTCATGCGTTTTCATCTTCCTTTCACTTGGAAAGTCTCCCGAGAAATCAAACTTTTTTCATTTCTGTTTTTGTTTATAGTACGAGGCTTACAGCACTCAATGCAGTCATCGACTATTGTTTTCAAAGAAGTTCCGAAGGTCCTGAATATCTGCAGTGCTATCTAGAAGGCATTTAGGTTAATTAAAAAGACATGAATGGTAGAATCGTCGTTGGTACGAGAAAAGTTGTGAAAACGCGATTTTCTTTTTTTTTTTGTCAGAGAGAATATCCATTGATAGCCAAAACAGCATGACGGTCGGATATTCCAATTGTTACCCGACGAGAAGACTTAACCGACACGGTTCCACTGAAAAGGAAAGGTCGAGAATATATTACTAGCAACCGTGATTTCTTGTTAAATCTTTTACAACTGGCAATAAGTCTAATTCGAACTCATGCGTCCTCTTTTTTTTTCCTAACTTGTATGCAAGTAAGATTTTTTCAAATGTTTTACTTTTGCCACTGCATTGCCAACCGTGTATGGGTGCTGAGGCCTTCGTCAGGCAAGTCAGCGTTTTTCCTCAGCTCCTCTTTCCATGGAAAGAAATAAACTGAATTGAATTGAATTGAATGTCTAGCATTGCTTTCCTGAATAATCATTTTGTTGGTAATCATGAGGCCAGACTAGTCCATGTTCGGGAGGTTTAAATCGCTTGACAGAAGAGCCCGGTTATGAGGTTTAACACGCTTATTCACGTAATTTTTCGTTCGTCGAAGACAAAGACGGCAGAACCGGGCGGCCTACAGTTAGCTCCTTCAATATACTGAACACTTCTGTGGTAGGTTCCACAAAAAAGGCACTCAGCGTTAGGTGCAGTCTTTGTCAAAAGTATACAGCCCAAGGGGTTCGCTTCCAAGCCGCGTTGGGGGGCTCTTTAGCACAATTGAAAATTCTAAGCTTTAGAGGGTTGAGGACTTGGGTTCCTCCTGCTTTCGTGAGATTAATGTCTCTAAGTATGCAAAAGGAGCCTCACTGCAGGGCTCAGAAGCAGACCCCTTGGGCTGTATACTTTTGACAAAGACTGTACATGAGGTATAATTATCTTTAAATACTGCTTAAAAAGTACAGCAACACCTCCGCCTTTACTACCGCAGTCTTTCAGGAGAAGCTGCCGTTCATGGAAGGTATTCAAGCGTTGTCGCAATTCCAGAATATTTTCATAGCTTGTGTCTGCTAAGCACAATTGTTTTCTTGGAGATGCAAATTCAGCGCTTGATCTAAAAAAGAAAAACAATGAGAACTGCACGAAAAACATGCAATATCGTTATGCAGTTCATCCCGGTCAGTTATGATGAAATGCTGTTTTTGTGAGATCCGTAGGCCTAGTGGTTGAGCATCCGCCTCTCATTCGGGAGGTGCGGGGTTCGATCCCCACTGCCGCCGGGAACCCACCGGTGATGCAGTGGGTACAAGCTTACCCTGGTCTGGCGCTCGGCTTATGTGGGGTGAAATACTTGGGAAATGGGTCTTCGACCCAAACTCGAAAAGAAGAAAAATACCTTGTGCCATGGCACTCTTTGGCCGCAGATGCAGATGTCCATAAAAATTCATTCATCAACAATTATCTCACTCACGTGAGAAATGTGTTCATTTGTGTGTGCCTAGTTTTTATTTCGAAGTACCTGTTTATTTCTAAGTGCCACATAGCTATAGATGCAGCTGCTAGGGTACAAGGATTTGCTAATGGCTACAGTACATATCACAAACACAAAAAATGACTAATGCGCACTGCTGGTCAAGACAATCTATAGTGGGAACAACCTGAAGTCCTTAGTGAAAACAGCTTGCCTTTAGGAATAGTAATGAGTGCTCTACCGCAATCAGTCAGCTTTATTAACTCAAGAGGCCGCACAAACTATACCAGTATTGCTGTATTTATTTTAAAAATAATTCACTTCCATTGATACATTTTTTATCTCATCTGCTTTTAATGGCACTGTTACTAATTTCCGCACCTGTGCCCGAACTAGCCGTCACGTCTGTGTAGTATTTTATATTGACATAGTAATAAGTGACCCAGCAAAATTCAATAAACTCCCGTAATATATACAAGAGATGAGAGCTTCGGTACGGGTAGGCCCAGATAATGTAACAGTCTTATGGCATTTCGATTTCTTGGCAAGCACTTTCACCGATCACCCCCCCGTAGTAGCACCACGTCCTTCTAGCAGGCAAAACACGAGTGGGAGCGCAGCGGCGCCGTTGGGAGGCGCCCGGTATCTGTCTTTGCTCTCCGAGTAATAGTTCGTGCTCGGACAGCTCAAGCAGCGCTGAGGCGCGTTCTATTTCTCAATGACAACCCCCTGCATCGCCGTCAAGGCCACCGCCACTGACCGCACAACACGGCGCCGAGAAAAGTAAAAGGAAACGGGCAAGTTGTGCCGGTAATCCCGGAAAAGAGTCCTCGTGTGTCGTTCTCCTCTTCTTTTTCTGAACTTGCTTGCTGACGCTTTCGTTTTAGACATTAAGCGCTAAAGAAAAAGAAACTGCGAGGTTCAAACTTCCTAGAAGACACTGAAGACCTTGAAGGCGAGTGAAGCAAAGGTATCGGTTCGCAAATAACAGTATTTGGAAAGCTACTTGTACATGCAATTTGTGTTTCTTTAGGAGTCAAGCCAAACTTTCGATTAATTTTATTTCCATACAGAAGCAGACCTGCTTGCGTGAAAATATTGTACCTCAGGTCACCTTAGGCTGGCCAGAGCGTTTCCTCGGAGGTAGTCAGGAGAAAAAGAGGCCCTCTTTTTAGGTTTGCTTCGACAAAAAAATGTGACAATCATTATTTCGCCGATATTATCTTATTTCCGCGCTTATTCGAAACGTTTCGCATTGAAAAGGATGTGCACCCTTATGGTCGTTATATACTGACGCGCTGCAGCAAGCCGAAAGGTGTAGACGATATGACGAATGGTGAATACATGATTTAATGGTCAGCGAGCGTGTCCCGAGACCGAGCGCCTCGCGCCACTGTGGCTTCGCTTTTTCCTGACATCTAACAGTATTTTCCAGGCCCCAAAACAACCCAGTTACAGTTGTACGCCGATAGAGCAGCCGGTGATGTGTATCATGTGTCGTCATACTCGCCGTTTTTTATTAGTGCCAGAGATGGACGCATAATGGCATGGCTAAAAAACCACGCATTATGTACGACACAGCATTTCAGCGAGGCTTGATGATAAAAGATGCATTGGAACAAGGAAAAAAATGATAAATCACAGAAACAGGAAGTAAAGCATCCCTCACTCTTACGTAGAGCGCTCGAGCGGCTCACTTCCCTGCTTAAAAATCTACAAGTGGTCGTAGATTCCAGCTATTAGAGGCAACTCGTGCGGTAGTATACAGCCACACAAAGCTGGAAGTAAGATGGCCAACAGGACTTGCCCGCGGAACATGGGCTAGTTTCTCATTTCAGCTATCGTTGCGTAACACTCACTGCCCGAGCGCTCTACCCAAGGATGACGCCGACTGTACGTGTATGTCAAGCTGTAAGTGATAAATAGAAGAAAAGGCAATGCAAGAAAACTGGCAAAGAAAGAGAATCAGCTACAAACCCCGCGGAACGGGATGAGAGAGGCAGAGCTCTGGAGTAGAAGCCAAAATTCGTAAGTGGTGGTAGATAGGTTACGATATGAGAGCTAGGAAGAAAGACCTCGCTCGGACCAGTAAAGCGTCACATGTGAGGAGGAAGCCAATTTTATTACAAAAGAATACGCCGTAATGACGAAAGGTAATGCATGAAAAAAAAACATTAAAAAGTTTGAAGGAGCTTTGGTGAGGATGAGTTAAAGGAGAAATGTAACAATAGAATCTACCACTACCAGCAGCCCCAGCAAAGGGAACGAGCCTCCCCTCGGGGCTTTCCCTCAAATGTTTTTCTTTTCCTCTTCTCTTCTCTTCCTTCGTTCTGCATTTTGAAAGTAAAGATGCTACAGTGGCTGTCTGGTCAAGGTATAAAAGGATTATTTTCTCAGAAGATGGCCTTGTGGATAGAGGAAAATAATGCACCTATTGTGGTTGTCTATACCAAGAAGTGGATTGCTTCTCTTGAAGACATATCGTAGGTTTCGCGGAAATAAGAGAGCAGCTGCGGGTCTTCATTGAAGACGGTGACTTTCTGGATTATGTATAGAGTCCTTCGTTTTGGGGTAAAACCCAAATTTACTCGATTCTTGCACTCGAACTCATTTCTTCACAACCTGGTTTAAACCGATTTCTCTCCAAAAATGCCCCTTCCAGATAACACGCAATGGCCAGAGAATGGATACCGTACGAAGATTGGCGGATATTATGTGCTGATTCCATAAAAGTGTTCGTTCAACTAGTGATTTTAAACATCTTTCAAGCCTTTCACGGAAGCCAACGGACACTGAAACCGAGCAGCATGGGGGATATCTTCTCTTTTAATGTGTGGCCTTTCATCAGTGGGAGATTAATAAAAACCGAAGAGAAGGCATGCTGTTAGTCGTATGAGGTAATTTAAATCTTTACATTTCTTTTGTCAGTCGGATTATGGCTTGGTTATTGATGTTTTGTTGTTTCAGGCTCTATATGTTGGTCGGAGCTTTTTTGTTATTTCTGCTCTTTTGTGTCTTCTTAGGGTACGCTTTTAACCCTTTGAGGGTCGAATTATTTTGAAGAAAACTTTCCCAGGTGGTCAAATTACTTTATTGCGGATCTTGAATCTACAAAATGTATATAATCGAGAATAAATAGTAAAAAAAAATTAGGAACAGTACTTTGGTGACAGCATCACTGTCAACTGGAAAATGTTCAATAGAATAGAATAGTAACGGTGATAAGCAAGTTAAGAGCAGCACCAATAAAGATAGAAATCTACTTTCGCCGCCTCTGCGAAACAGTGCCCACAAAGAGAAAACACGTTTCGCGCGACTCCGTTGCGATCCCGCGGCGGAATCGAAAACGCGTAGGCGCGTTGCCACAGAGGGCGAGAATATCTCGCGAGCAACGGTGATAAGCAAGCTAAGAGCAGCGCCAATAAAGATAGAAATCAACTTCGGCAGCCCCTGCAAGATAGTGCTGACAAAAAGAAAACTCAAATTTCGCGCGACTCCGTTGCGATCACGCGGCGAAACCAAAACTACAAAACGGGTTGTGCCGCAGTCTGTGCTGCCGCGCTAAAGCTAGACATAAGTTCTGCTTATCTCCGTAAGAAGGCAGCACAAAATTCAAACACTTCTTGTATGTCCTAAGAGGTGGCAGCACCCCCCAGTGAGCACGCATCGTTCTTTTGGCGCAAAATTTCAAACGGAAGATCGAAACCGTACCCGTACGGCAAAGACCTTGCGGGACACAAAACCGCCGCCGTACATATACGGCAAAAACCTTCAAAGGGTTAAGAAAATATGAAATTGAAGGATTGCTGGCCACACTTACACCTCGCATCTTTCGCATTGTATAATTGTTTACCGTTCTATAACTGCTATATCTTTGAGTTTCTTTTCTGAAGTGCACCCAACCCTGCAAGGACGTCATTTGGTGTTGACCTGAATGAATAAAATTGGAAGCTTCCGTGCCCTGTAAAAGCCTGCGACGTAAAATAGTTGGCTTGGAACTGTACTGGCATGAGTTGTACGTTTCCAACCCTTTGTAAAGTACATGTATTTTGACCATGTGTCTGCCATGTCTTATTCCTTGATAAATTGTCTTGAGGCAGGTAATATGAACATCTGCCAATCCCTTTTGCTTCCTTAGCTAGTTGTTCAACAATCCTTGGGATGCCAGTGTGGTCTTTTAAATTTTGCTACCTGGTATTTCCAAGTGGCGCAGAGCTTACCTGGAAAGCGACGATTTGGTGCTCGCGCTATCCCGTATCGACCGTCATTGCCGTCTCCTCTTGTCTGGTTCGAGGTATCAAAGCACCACTCTTCAACAGGAATGTGATAATATGTTAAAGTAACTATATTCTGCAAGTTTTCTAAGCTTTTGTTTTCTTGCATGTATAACTGGGCTATTGTTGCGTGGTCGTAGGAATCCCCAGTGGACATTATGTGGAAAATTTGTTTGGATTTCTTGAACTGGAAAATAATGAACTCACATTTTTTGTGTCTTTGTGCTTGTTTACTCCGTAACTTGTATCATACTACACTGTTATGTAGCAGATGTTACTCCCCCCCCCCCCGCCCCATTAAGTAATGCCTCAACCTAATGGCCTTTAACGGTGAATAAATGATGACGATGATGATGGTGATGACGGCCGTGGAAGTTACACTGCGCAAAAACAAGAAAAGAACGTTTTCACACTTCAGAGCATTCTATGTTATATCTCAATGGCTCAGTTATGGTCGGCGCCTGCCCACTTAACAAGAATTAGTAATATCGGCCGTCACGAGTCGTGACTCATCCAAGCGCACATAGTTTTGTGCTGTGTTAATGATCATTGCTTCCAAGATTATTATCTTTACGTCTATTAGTCACCCTTAATACAGACAAACGCCAAGCTGTCTTACTGTTTCATCAGATGCCAAGACGCATTGCACGTATTCCTCTCCTCTCACTCCTCCCTCTTCCTGAGTACGCCGCCCTTTCCCCCGTCACCCGTTCGGCTTTCTTTCAAACACTGCAACCACTAGAATACAGCTGTAGCTCCTGAAAGCAATTAGGGAGCAGCACGCAAAGCGTATTTTATGACATGCGCCTCTGGTTCCATCTCACTCCTCTAATTTTAGTGCAAAGAGTCGGCGTATGATCTACGGGTGGCTCGGTACTTTCCCGTAATTGCCCATTGCATTGCGGGGGGACGTTTACTGCTGTACGTACTCCTTTCGTGTTCTGCAAGGTCGTACGGACCTCAATTACAACAGCATACGCCGTTGTCAACCAACAAACTACGGCTGTCAGAATTATCGCGTCGTAACCACTGTTTAGCTTTGATGCTATAATGAGTAATGGTAAGTACAGCTTTATTTGATTGCAATATGTTTTCTTTCTGTTTTACAACGCATTTTCTCAGAGTACCTTTCCACTGACCTTTCTATTGCTTCGCGTGGTTTGCGCCTACTCAGAACACAGCTTGATGGCCAGTGACGGTGCAGAGCTGGTTGTCTTTCGGTGAGACACCTGTCCAATGGTGAAAAGTGCCAGCGACGGAACTTTTGGATTCCCCCGAACAGACTCGAGAAAACCGTATTGGCGCGTAAAATGAGGCTTCGCTACGATACGTCACGAAAGCGTCTCTCAGTTCTTTCTGCGTTCATTGTCGCGCTCCTCATTTTGACGTCCTCGTATCGGAATGCTCATAAAAGGGCGAGATGTAACGCTGCAGGCGTCACGGTTTTATTTTTTATCTATTCTTTACATGCCCTAAAGGCTCGAAAGGGCATTACATAGAGGGGTTGAATAAGAAATTGCAAAAATGTTCACACTACATCCAAATAGATAAATACAATGAAAACCAGGAAAGGATGTCGACTAGGACTTTTCACGTTTGAAAGAGGAATGACTACAGTTAATAATTTCTCGGACAGAGAGAACGCAACATATTCTTAGACTTTGGGAGGATTGGTTCGTTGGTTGGTTGGTTCATGGGGGCTTTAACGTCTCAAAGCGACTCAGGCTATGAGGGATGCCGTACTGAAGGGCTCCGGAAATTTCGACCACCTGGGGTTCTTTAACGTGCACTGACATCGCACAGTACACGGGCCTCTAGAATTTCTCCATCGAAATTCAACCGTTGTTTGGTTTTGGGTGCTACAAATAACGTAATTCTTGAGAAATAACCGTTAGTGCGACTTTCACCATTGGAGTAGATCATTGTAACCCGACGCTCGGCAATTCAATTCACTTGAATTGAATTTAATTGCCTCTTGTGTATGCCTAGGCTCAAATCTCCGATTACAGTTTGGCAGGGATCAGACAGTTGTTGCAAGGCATAGCAGAACTAATAAATGTACATATTGGCCTACAGTAACACGATACAGAGAAAACAGCAACAGCATCTCCAAAATATGGGAAAACTGGACTAGCAATTCAAGTCAGTGTTAAGCACATATCTCACCTACCTACTTGCGCACTAACTAGGGCAGATAGACATGCATAACCGAATAGCCAAAATATGTGTGCAATAAACTAATCGATACTAACAACTCCATAATATACTCAATTTACGCCTTGAAATGACAAGATTCCTATTATATCTTAAACTGTGATAACAGAAACTTCGTAGCACAGAAATGTTCCCCGTTCGATAACGTGGCAATGTTATACAAGTGATTCGGGGTCTGCGAGCTCTGTACGCGTTGTGTGGCCGTGGGTTTGTGGGGCTCCGTGCGGATACTGGGTCAAGGACTCGGTGGAGGTATCTTTATTATTTCCTTTTTCATTTAGGCCAAGAAATCCCTGCAGGGGAATAAGTGGCGCTGCGGTTGTTCATCCACCGTGGACAGGCACAAGAATTCTGGGCAGAAGGACGATTTTTGTTTGGCCTGGCTAATATTTGGCAGTCTAGGCAGACTTCAAAGAAATCGTTCACTGATTTTCATGCAATTGCAGTACCAAGCGCTCAATTGTGTTAAATTTATTGAACAAGTGGCAAGCACGCCATTAACTGCAAGAATCAAATCTGGGCACAGCTGTAAGTCTATACTGCAGAATATACGTTTTCGGCCCTAACATCGGTCAAGCCAAATGCGAAGTGTCTCCTTACCGGGAATTGCGCGGTTGAGGAACGCTATTTAAAAAAACTCGCATTGACGTGGCCACCTCATTTCTCTCTAGGTAATTTTTATAAACGCTGTGATTTGCTTTCGGTGAGGAAATGGGAGGGGCCAAAGGTCAGAAACGTTTGTTCAGGCTTTTATAGGGGAATACAAAAGAAAATGTGTTGTCATGTTCAGCTTGTTTTTTTTTTTTGTGGCTGAGTGTCGCAGGAACTCGCACTTGTTTGCTCCGCCGCGTGCAAGAACAAGAGGTGGGCACAACGCCAAACAAAGGGGAATTCATGACGTCATCGTTATGGGAAAATTGTCAACCCCTCCGACTGCCTTGCCGAGTATACGGCAAAAGCTGGACTTGGATGCCAGCATTCCAGCAATACGGAACGGTTGCAAAGGGAGGTCCTGCGAGGTCTGGACCAGCTTCAGACCTTTCATATAATATAACTGAGGTTATATAAGTTGTTATATAAGTGTGATTTTTCTTCCATTAAAATACGGGCATGATGGGCATCGTTACCCCGAGAACTATGCGGGACGTTCCAGAGGTACGAGATTTTTCAACAGAATCGAAAGTTTCAGGCTTACCACCCTTCTTCTATCTTTCATCTGACCGCGTTTTACTGCGCTTTGAAACAAAGCAAAACATCAAACACATGAAATTATTACATGCATGTAATACGTCTTTTCTATTCAAACTGTATTAAACTTAACGGTATCAGCTGGCAGCGCACTGCTGTTAAAGACCATTAAAGTCTGAGTACAGCACGATCTGTGATCCGCATAAGAAAGGAGCCATATTTGCGCATGCGTACTTCTCAGCGGCCCAGGTACGGGCGCACACTTGCCACTGCGCAGGCGCAGTTGAGTCCCCGCGTAAGCAGATAAAGAAGGGAACGCGAACCGCACTATATTAAATGTTTTCAATGGTACGAAAACATCTATGCGCCGTCTTAATCAGGTTCACTGTAATATGCTTTGCGAGTTCTGCGGAGCAGGTGCTAACACTTGGGCTGCTGATAACGCTTCCCAAGACACAGCCACGTATTTAAGATCACCTTAAGTGCTCAAACCACCTGATGCATTTGCAGTAATCAAATGCGTTACACTCCAGCTCCTCAGCGCTCTCTTCCGACTTGTAGCATTTTTAATTCGCAAGGCTTTGAGCGATTTCGTTTCATTGGGTCATAAATTCATGCCACAACAAAAGGCGGAACGCCGACTAAAGGTCGATGTAGTAAATGTTGAGCGAACAAGGCTTCCGTGTATATGGAAGCCGCAGGGTCTAACATTTTTAACCCAACGTTTGGTCGGCGTTCCTTGTTTTTCTGCGACATCTGCCAGCATTCTGCTCAGGTCCGGCTCGAAAGTCTACTGATGAGTCGGCCCTCCTGAGGAGCAGGCACGAAAGGCGCCCCTGATCGAAGTGTGTTCGAAGAGACGTAGCAGTGAGACTCATAGCTACGCGTACAGCCGACCGAAAGCGGAGGATGAAGTGCAAAATTCCCTTTTCGCGCTTGTCGAAGCACGAGAGAACAAGTCTGCGAACAGCTAAGGAACACAGAGCAGAGTGCCGTAACACTCTCGCTGTGTCAAGCAGCAAGACAAACGAGCATGTTTTCCTTGCTATAACCTACTTCATATGGAAGTCAGTGTAGAATAAATTTCGTGCCTGCCGTATAGCAGGTTCCAGCGGTCGCAATGCATTGCGGGAAACGCCAACGGCCGTTTCTGAGATCTCTGTTTCAGGGAAGAAGCGATTTTGAACACGAGCGTAAAACGAACTGAGTGAAGTACCAAGGTCATGAACTCCGCTACCTGGAAGGAACGCTTTATTATGTGAAATGTGTCGGAGGTATAATCAGAACAACTGCTGTTTTTGTGAGCACGCTACGCATTAGCCTTTCCTGGACAAAAGATCACAAGGGTACTGCGAAGCTCACACACTTCATCGAACATATGGTATTATGGGAAAACCGTCGTTCCCTGAAACCGCAACATTACTGTCACGACGGGCGAATTTAAAGATGTCTATTAAGTGAGGTGTCCTGTCGATGCACCCTCTGTCGGAGAAGTCGTTTGGCTCACCTGCTATTAAAGTGTTTGTAAGCCTAATGTTACGCGCCTCTACGTGAAGAGAAGGTGCCCGGTGGGCAGCTCTGCAACAACATATATATTCTCGCATATTGTTCGTCTCCATGAAAGGCACCTAACGGATATGTGCCGTAACGTGGATGCTGCCATAGAGTCATTTCCTTTCTCGCTGCTTTGGACGATGCGTTTGCGTGCGTGGGGGAGGGGGGGGGGGGGGAGACCACGCCTCTTCCGGTTGGCCGCAACGGCCGCAGCGATGACCGGGTAGAGACATTTCTTCTTTGGCTGCGAGCGAAGACCCTCCCACGTGCATGCATGCTTTTCACGTTTCCTTTTAAACGATTCCCGCAAAACATCGCGCGGCTTAAAGGGGCTGCGATAAGTACTTATTTACGTTTGGACAGTCCACCTGCTTCCTGAAGCGAAGCGGCGACGTTTCGGGCGGCTCATTTCGTAAAACGCACGAGCCTCCAGCTTGCTGATAAGCATCGCCTTGTGCCGCTCGAATGGGCGCGCCAAGCTGCGGAGCTTTCTGGTTGCAGTTTGCCTTCTGGTTCGTTCAAACTTCTTCTGTCAAAACTCGGACCACGATGTGGTACTGCCTGACCTTCGTGGTCTGAGAGAAAGCTGTCTTAGGTTTTAAAGTAGCTGTAAGCTGTCATTTCCGTTCAGGCCACGGTTTCTGCACTTGTGTGAGCAGTTTCCTATCCGAATGCCTGAAGAAAAATAACAGCAGACATGCGACGGTGGAATGTGCACGAATAATAAGCGAAGAGACGCCGTGATAGTAACGAGTGTTTTATGAGTAAAAAGCAAGGAGATTGGCCGCGGGCCTGAATGAACGTCAGCTCCTGAACTGTGTACCATGGTTGGAAAAGCAGAAAACAAAAAAGACGCAACTTATGCGGTGAATTTATATAATGAATAGATAATGCAAAGAACTGATATGCCAAAGTACAAATGGTGTGCTCCCTCGACCCATTGAATTGATTGCGATCCGGAATCAATGGCCGAGTAGCCTTGGTCAGTATCCACTCAGGACAATTGCTAAAACTGTCTTAAGCTATAGTTAGTGAAGCTGCCTTTTAATAGATTGAATTAAGTCGGGGTACAGCAAAGCTTGCGGTCGGTGGTTAAGTGGCTGACAATCTTAGGCCAAGAATTTGCGCCGCCATCATTAACACTCGAAAACAATAAGCACGCAAAATTAAAATCATGCTACAACAATTGCACTTCTTACTTGCGGGAAGTTATTTCTGATCACGCTTAAGAAATGCAGTAGAGCTTTTTAGACGTCTTACCACTCTCGTATTCTTTATAAGGGCTGCTGTCGGGTTTTTCGCATTTTTCTGGAAGCATTACGGTTTGAAGCGTCATTGTTTCCGAATGCGGGATATTCTTTCTTTTTTGAGCTACAACTATCATTCGAAAACAAAACACAGCGTGTATATTATACAACAGGTAATGATAAGTGTTGATACGTTGCGGCAAGTATTAACTGGTACATCACATTCAAGATTACGCGGTGATGGCGCTCGAAGGCCTGCCGCACCCCAATGTCTCACTACGCTACCGCCCTCCTCCCCTGCCACTTCCCCTACGCGATGCACTTCACACTTACATGCATCTGCGTAGGCGCATCAGCGACCTCAATCTAGCCGTGCAAACTTCTACAATGCGACGCGCAGCTTAAACGAATTTGATCTGTTTTCTTGAACGTCAGGGTTGACTGAAACAAACAAAAAAAATCGATTGTTGATTGTCTAACAGTCTCGAATACCGAAACCTTCCTGATCATTATCAAACTCTTGCATGCTTTTCTGTCCTTCAGAAAAACCAGAACAGCCCTCTTTGGTAACCTAAGGGGCGAGTGGGCGCACCCGATTTCTCTTTCGTTGCTGTGAAAAAGGGATGAAAAAAATCAAAACCTTTCTATAAGCCTTGTTTATCCTTAAACAGCAGCCAGGCTAATCAAGAAATGTACTACGTGCTTAATGACGTCACGGCGTTTTACTCAACGCTCTTCTCAACTTGTGCGAAACGCGCGATTTCTTCATTGCTACGTGATTATCTTGGGAACTTTTTTTTCGCTTTCCGTTGGAGACCTTGAAAGTTTGCCTCTCTCCGTTAGCAAACTCGCATATTTTGCATTTGTTCGCCGACAGTTGAAATTCGTCTCATCTATATGGTCCCCCAATCAAAATATCTTAGAGAAATACTTGAGTACGTTCAAAGCTATAGCTGCCCGGTAAATTTTTAGAAATTATAGTCCTTTCGCCAGTGTCTCCCACCTTAAAAACCTTAATGATACACAGATGCTCGAAATTCGTCGTTCAGTTTAACTTCTTTCTTTATTTCATAAATATGTCTACACCTGTTCTTCGTTTCTCCCTCTGGAATCACCTTTCCGCTCTTTACAACCCTTACATAATGAACTCAGCTTCAACAGAATATATGACAAAACTCAGTTATTTAATTCTTCTGCATTACCTAGAGCAATTAAGCTCTGAAATGATCTTCCTGGCAACATAATCCCTTTCACTGATCGTGGAGAGTTTAAAAAGCACCTATGTATACATTTATTGCCCTAGTTTTGTTCAAAATGTTTTACTGTAGTTTCAGTTGCTCTTAACGATGTTTTCCGATGCCCTACTGTTTCTGTTGCACCTGCTTACCTCTTTTTCGCGTATTCATTTCGCTCTTTGTTTTCTATTTTCTGATTTCATGTTTAATGCAATTTTGAACTCCGTTCTGTGTCAACGTCGTGTTCATTTCGTGTATTTGCCTTGTACCGCGTCCGTTGTACAGTTATTCTGGTTTACTATTCCTGTATATTCATTTTCTTTGATATGCCACCCCCCCCTCCCCCTCACCTAATGCTCTTCGGGGCATGTGAGGTACAGGCACGGGCAAAAGTAAACGGAGCACGCAACTGTCTTCGAATATTTTTCACGCGTCACCTAATTCAAATTTCCAGCAGTGGTACGCGCATGCTAATAGCGCAGGTTGGTGGGCTTTCTTGTAGACAAACAACGCTTCTTCATTACCGATGGAGAAAGCGCGATTGCACTTCGAACGCAATGACGTGCTCCCTTTACTTATTGCAGCGCCTGTACATATAAATTAATTAATTCATTCATAAAGCTGCTTGGGCTACGTACGTCTAGTGTTTGTTATCAACCATGACGCATGACACATTGTGTAGCCGCGTTTACATGAATGCGACAGAATAGAACTTGAGTCGATTTTTCGAGAGAAAGAGCGAGTCTTTAGAAGTAAAGACGCGATTCGTTCCTCTACCGCATTCCTTAATGTCTGTGCTCTTCCTTTCAAAGAGTGAACTAGAGTCGACTTCTGTCGCATTCATGTAAACGCGGCTTGTGTTCGAAAGACGCATACACACGGTGTGTGTGCGAGATCCCGACAATAAACGAGCCACACCCTGCAATTGCCGTATTAGACGCACCTGTCACACTCAGTGACAGCAGCATGAGCTGGGTTAACGTCCGGTGGGTGTTTTTGAGACCCCTGGCTTCTGCAATGCGATATGTTTGCATGAAGTCGACCGTCGTCCGAGTATTTCTCTCGGGGAGATGCAGTAAATGCCATAAAGAAAGCCACAGAAGCAGTTTTGGAAGCAAAGAAGTGTAATATTGATGCTTCTTGTGACTGCATAGTTGCTACTGAAATATGCTTGCGCGATTGTCGTTTCTGCTAAAAATTAAAGTAAATGTGTTTCCGGTCTTTAACCTCGGACATCCTAAAATGTAACTTATTTCTACATTCGACCCATCTTAGAACAAGAGAACAAGAGAAAATGTTAATCTTTTTTACAGCTTAATCTACACATAGTGAAAAAGCCACTAGACTTAAATGCCAACACAAATAGGCAGTAGGTTTTTGAATGAGTATTTTATTCGACGAAAACACGACAAAGAAATGCGGTTTCGGTTAAAAACCTAGGAAACAGTAAATATTTCTCACTAAACCACAATTACAGCGAAAATTCCAAAGAAATTCCACAATTCCAGAGAAAACGTGGAATAAACAAAGCACACCATAATAAGCTACGCAAAGTAGTTGCGGCAAAAATGTCTTCTAAATGTGGCTCAAACACACTGGAAGTATAGGGTACATCCTGGTCTCTTCAATGCGATGCGGTGACGCGATTCTCGGTCACCGCATCGACAGAAGCGCAGCTCAAGTATGGAGACGTAACTCGGCTCTACGACACTCCGAGAACCTATCGCGTTTCCTTTCATTAAATGTATAGCAGTAAGCAGCCAGGCTCTTCCAGGCTGGGCGAACGATGCAACCTAAAGTCAAGTTCGAAGGGGCACCTAAAAAGGAAGCAGCTTGGGAAACAAATGAATTAGCAAAACATCTCGCTGACCTGCAACTTCAGTGCGTTATAGGAAAACGGAAGAGCAAGTAATCTGAACAAAGGACCTGTAATCCACAGTAATTAATTTCCAGCTTACTTCTTTACCTGCACAGCGACGTCAGCCGCGCATTTCGCACCGCTGCACACGCCTGACATTTGTTCCGATATACTTATTACTGGTTGCACCACAGCCAGTCATTCCAAATAGTACAGTAGCTGAAAAATCCACAGGCGAAATACTAGCCCCAAATAAAGCACTGCAGCAAAGAGGCTCGTCATGTATGAGAGATGCTTCGCCTGCCTGACGAAGACATATCCAAGAATCGCTCTGGAGGCGCATTAATAGAACATCTCGAAAAATGGATTATGTCACACACTTTGTCAGTCCTCAGCATGCGCTTTAGTGCTCGCTGGCGGTCATGTATCAGTGTGAAATTACATGCGCTTCCGCTCTGTGTTCTCTGCATGCTATGTACTTATCGAGAAAGTGGATGTACCCTTCGTCTGGGCGAAGGGTCCAGACGAAGACAGGGGAAACGCTGGCAAGCAGCCTGAAGCTCTCCCTCCCTTGTTTACTTTGTAATCCCCGCAACATTACTTGACATAAGATCACATGTTACATTCTTACGTAAACTACATTACAACACATCGCATATCATAATATAACATAACCGTCCTTTCGCAGTTACGCACGCATCCAATGATCTTGCGCTTCTGAAGCGGAATCCGATTGCAGCTTTCCCCGCGACACTTCGTGAACACTCAGCTGAGACGCAAAGAAGCGTGGGAATTTCTGGAAGACGCAGCGCTACCTTTCGCCAAACGCTTTCGCAACATCATCCATTATTCCAGCTACACCCTTTGCGCCGGACTTCTTAGCATCGGAATGCCTGGGCTGCCTCTCTATAGTACGGGCCATGAAAGGGGCACGGTGAGCAATTCGAACAACTAATTACGCTCAGAAGGATGCGTGTTAACTGAGACCATCCAAACACGCTCGGGAGGGAGCGGCACGAAACCGAATATTCAGTGGCGCAATTAAAAGCCAGAAGCCCCTGCTAGCGGTTTCGCCATCTTGAAAGAATGCATATTGAATTATGCTGCAAAAATCCCGGACATTTGTTTTGCTTCGGCGATTTGTTTTACAAATGCCTGTCACGGCTGGGCGTTACAAAGCGAATACAATATCCCAAAAAAGGCGTAATTGAAGAACAAGTCCCGTCGTGACGGCTCATTATTGGAATTTCGAAACAATACATTTCTATGCATTGCCGCCCCTCCTTTGTTGCCTACAAAGAAGATTTTATGTAGCGTCCTGCATACGCAACTTTGCAGTAGAAATAATAGCCTTGGAAACATGAAAAGGAAACATTGCGCAACTAGTGCGCCCTCTGCTATAGCACTTACATTTACATTTCTGTGTTCGAAATTCATTTTTGCAACTGATTAGTCCTGTTCCTTGATCCTTCAAAATTTTACCAGCATCCCTCATTAGTAAGCAGTTCAATCGCCGCATGGTTCCGGTACTCGCCTAAGGGGCATAAGCTTGGAGGCTAAAGAAATGGCATAAAAATAAATTGCAGATCATGGAGACATGTATGCAACGGGGAAAATATGTGAGTATTGGAAAGCGCAGAAGAGCAGGGCGGTCTAGAAAACTTAAGTGACTTAGGATTTCCTGGATAAAATCAAGGAGAGGCAGGACACGTATTATGGAGAGGATAACGAAATGATACGGTCTCATAGGATAACGTAGCTGGTTCTACATCAGGTGAGTGGATGAGGTTGGAAGATTGTGGGAATAAGGTGGCCGCACGACCGGGTTAATTGGACAAATATGGGAAAGGCCTCTGTGCTTCATGCAATGGAATTAACATGGTCGTAGCTGGAAACTGGTAATAATGACAGAAAGAAAGGCGTTGACTAGCCAGTAAAGCTGGGCAAGCTGGCACAGTCCCATGGTAGACAACATCGCAGTGGACAACACGGACTTTAAGGGAACAACTTGTCGAAGTCCCGTCTTTGTTTCCTTCAAGTTCGTGTTGTCCATCCGTGCTGTTGTCTACTATGACAAAAGGAAGATGCATGCAAAATCGCATATGGAGTTGGTGGTCAGCGCCCGAAGTGTCTTCTGGCCGTCTTTTTTTTTGCTGTTTTCTCTGTTTAAATTTACTACTTTTCATTTCTTCGAGTGCCTAGTGAACCTTCCAACCCTTACCGACATTTTTTTATGGTTCAATAACATACATTTCTGGTTAGTTCTGTGGCTAGCTAGCGCAATTTATAATGCGCACTGAAAAGAAATCTTACAGCCTTTAGTTCTCGGAACTCCTTACGCGCCAGTAGCGATGGCACGTTCGAAGAAAGAAACTTCAATCGCAGTTTTTCCTGGAGCTCTTGTCTTGGAGCGACGCGAATGTCATCATCATCATCATTTATTATCCCTTAAAGGCCCCTGTCGGGGTATTACATAAGGGGGGAGCGTATACAAGGTTGATGTGGAAAAACAAATGTCACAAAAATATAACAATGCAATATAGGAACATAAAGAGAAGCAAAGAACGCGATAGTTAGAACGGTGCGGGTAAAAAATGCCTTTAGGCCACAAGCACCACACACGTCGGCGAGAGGTTAGGGCAGCAAAACTCAATACAGGAAAAAAAATTTCATATAAACACAAATCGAAAAAAAAAAGAGATGTCAACCCAGGTGATCTAACAACATCGCCTTAAACCTTGTCGCATCGTGCACATTTTTTAGTGAGTCGGGCAGAAGGTTCCATTCTTCAATTGCGGTCGGAAAGAAGGACTTGTTAAAAGCATTGGTGGAGCCATGAAGTCGTTGGACGCTATTAGAATTAAAATAAGTAAAATAATAGTAATAGCTAGTAAATACGAAGCCCCCTTCGTTCACAAGTGGCATGCAAGTGTGAAAAGCGACTCTCCTCCTGTTGAGGAAGCGAAGGCAGCAGTAGCGCATCGGGCCTTCATGGGAAGACAATTAGCACAACTCAAATTAAAACTTTTTTCGTCCTCGAACAGTTCGTTAAAACATCAAGCTCCTTTCACTCATGTCCAACATTCTCGCACAAAAATTTTCAAAATCGGAAAATTGTAAGATACTGTTATGTAAATAATGAAAGTAATGGTCCATTATTCTAATGTGTGACAAAATCTTTCCCTTAAAGTGCTTCCATCGATCCAGTCGAACAGTTAAGACTGCCATAGAAAAGCAATGGTGAACGCGTTCGACGACAGCAAGAACATTAATAGAAAAAAAATACAACACTGTAGTCGGGTGACCTGCTCACACATTGAGTATTATAGTGAAATCTCCCATTATATAAAAAATTGCATTCATAAAGGTTTCCTGCTCAAAAATACTTTCCTCCAGAATTGTTGGGTATGGAGATCGGTGATCTGCTTCCCACAATGCAGGTTAGCCCACCTGCCTCCATCTTATCACTTTTATCGGCCGTTTCTGGCATGACTGACATGGACTCAACCCATATGCTCCTGATTGTACACATATTGCGTGTGCCCTTTGGCAATAAAACACAACTGCGATTCAGCGCTTGTGTCGCCTTCTTTCATCACCCAGTCTTTGCGCCGTCCTTTTCAGTTATGTCGAGTCATCTAGCCCGTCCCAGCACCCTCCTGGTCAACTTTTCTCTTCCCAGACATACTCACACTTCCTCTTTCAATCTCTCCATTTCCATCCCCATAAAGCGAAGCTAAGGTGTCCACACTGGGTGATGCACAGGTTACTGAGCATTTCTCACACAATCCTTGCCCGTTGCTTTCGTTGTCCTATCGTCGAAGTTAGGCACTACGCGGCCTCTACGGTTGCTAGAACCTACCACCAGCGTCGCTTGCAAATATAACACCTTTAGAATAGGGGGACCCTATCGGTTATTTGGTAGGAAGACAGCGCAAAAAACGACAACCACAGGGGAGGAAAAGACACAAAAGAACGCTAGTATCAACTGATTTATTTGTCATCATGTCACATTTATCGGTTAAGGCGATAGGGGAATAGCGGGGCGCTGGTGCGCATGCACTAAACAGTAACGCCCGCTGGTTCTTGTTCCGAGCTTACACACCGGCGCATCGCTGTTGCTCTATGCCCCTAAACCATAGGTTCCCCCTATTCTGAAAGTTCCTATAGATTCGTAACACACGCTAGTAAGTTTAGCGCATGGCCCACTCGGTCTTCACCAATCTCCGTCTCTTTGTCCAGGCCTTATATACGCTGGCCAAGAGTATCGCTTTTTCCTCGGAAGTCTCCTTTGTCTCGATCGTTTTGCTGCGGTCGTCCATCACTGGCCGAGAGACCTAGCCGCCGTATTAGCATGAGGAAGGCGGCAGTCAGAGGGGCGCGGCCGCGCCCATGCCGGCCGCGACCGAAATACGCAATTAGCATGCGGCTCACAAGCGCCACCCCCTCCGTTCTTTTCTCGAAGGTCGCCTCCTGCCCCAGCACTTCCATTTTCCATCGCCTCTTCTCGTGTTTTCTTCAACGCGCCTCGCTTGTTCGTTTTAGTGCGTGCACAATGGCACGCCTTGAAGGAGGGCCGCAAATTAGAGAAAGTGCTCGGCCGCCGCCGCCAGGCGGTAGTGGTGGTTCCGAGCGCTCGTAAACAGAAACCCACGGAGTGGTGTGGTGTGGTGCTTGGGGACTCGAAGCTGGAGATTGTGTCACGCGCCAGGTTCTTCTATGGAGCCTTCCTTTGCCTCGGGCTAGGCTTAGCCAACTGCGTGTCCGTACGAGTATAGTGCCTAGTCATCAGCCTTCCCGGTCCCCGCGAGAAGCGATGACGCGTGGGGCGTAGGAGAAAGTAGAAAAGTAAAAAAAATAAAAGACTCGTGCGCGACGACTACCTAAAGCCGTACTAATCGGCATCGGGAAATGAACACCTTGAACAGAAAAACAAAGAAAGCGACAAGAGAGTCCGTGAGTAACGCAAGAAGCAATCTTGGGGCTTGTCCTGTGCTAATACCAATGGTATTACCAATTGTAAATAAAAACAAAAGGCACATGTGGAAAGTGAGACCAGGAAGGCAAATGACAGAATGGGCGTCAAGGCGGAGGGATAAAAAGTAAACAATGAAGCAAAAAGAAAGACAGTGCGTGGGCGACGGAAAAGTATAAGTTCTCCATTTTTTGGGAGTATTATAAATGTTGTTATTGACAGAGGGAGCGAAAAATAAAAGAAACAAAAAAGCCGCCCTGGGGTTCAGTTTTTCCCGCGGAAGCGTGACGAGGGCACACCGCTCAAGTTCGTGTGCCTCGTAAATGGCCCGGTGACGTAAACAATGGGAGTTAATGAAGACACGGCGCCTAGAAGAAATGGAAAACAAATGAAGCTTCTTTTCTTTCACAGCCCTTAAAGGAAATGACCATCACATTCACACCGGCAGCTTTCGATTGCTTGTTCTTTTCCGCAATCTCGCAACTTTCGTACATGCGTCGCTCCTGTCGTTAGCGGAAAACGCTAATTACACGAAAGTCACCATTGACCTTCGGCATTGATAAATGTCGTCTTCATGCAAGAAAGAATCTTCTGTTCCTTTTTGATCACCTTTCTAGTGCGCACTTGGTGATTGCGGATAACTGCAAATGGGCGCAGAGAACACTTCGAGGACTTTTTTTATTTTTGCTTTTCGTCCCGTTTCTCGCTGCCCAAAACACACACGAAGACGTCTGTGCGGGCGACAATTGATGTGCCGCATTCAACGAGACGCCCGTTCGGGTCTGAGGCCCGCATTCGTAGGTGCGTGCGACATTCTCCCTGCATGTAAGAATGCAATTTCACCGCAATCGTAAGGTTTGTTCGTTAGGTAAACATCGCCTCGACCGACAGTTGTTGCCTGTGCAACGATCAACCTTGTCGGGCGCTTTTATATCCATATCCAACATTATTGGACAAAATTTTTGAATATTACGAAACCGTAAGATATTGTTATGGAAAGATTGAAGCTAATGGTTCATTCTTCCAATGTGTAGCAAAATCTTTCTTTTAGAGTTTTTCCATAGCTCGCATCGAGCAGTTAAAGGTTCACTTAAGAGGAATCTGAACTCGTATTTTTGCCGCGGCAAATCGATCTACACGTTCCGAACATTATTTGAAACTTCGAGTTATTGTCCTTTCCGGCCGATTTCTCTAATTTAAATCAGATTAAACGTCCCGGCTCCCGCCTTTCTTGGAACTCGCCGCAGACGGTAGCAGGAGTCAATTAACGCGTGGAGTGCCTTTCAGGCAGTCGCGTGGCGGCTTTGCTTTCGCTTTTATTTTTTTTTTTTAGGTTTCCGTTAATAAATAGGTCTAGTCAGACACTACATAGCTGCAAATTAAATTAGGCCCACGGAAATAAAAATACGCGTGGACTCATTCCGCCAATGGCAGAGCGGCAAGCCGCCACAGAACTGGTTGAAAGGTTGGTTGACTCTTCCTACCGTCTGGGGCGAGTTCAAAAAAAGGCGGGAGCCGGTGCGTTTAATCCGATTTAAGTTATGGAAATCGGCAGCAAAGGACAATAATTCGAAGTTTTTAAGAACACTCGGAACGTGTAGATAGAGTTCCCACGATAGAAGGACGAGTCCAGATTAACACTTTTAAGACTGCCACAGAAAAACAACGAGGAACGCCTTTAAATGTAGCAAAAACGTCAATAGCAAAAAAAAAACGCAAGCCTGCGACGGGAGATCTTCGGATATATTCATTGTTGCAGAGGAATCTTGCAATATATAAAAAATTCCGTTCATAAACTCTTTCGCGTTCAAAAATGCTTTTGTCCAAAATAGTTGGGCAGGTAGTTCAGTGAATGTTACGAAGACACTGTTCTATTTGATCTCAGTGGTCATGCTTCGTGTCAGCGTCTTTAATCATATGTGTTACATAACTCCGGTTCTAAGACCCAGCGATGGCCTGCAAGTAATTTTTGGAAACAATCAGACGTATGCGCCTCCGATTAGCTTTACAATCGAATATTCGCGGCTGCTAAAAACTTTCCAGGTTTCTTTGGCGAAAAGGGAGGGGGGGGGGGGGGGGGGGGGGGCTTGTGGCTTCACAATTTTAGGTGGTGTAGTTTTTATAGAAACTTAATTTTGGATACGGAGGCCAAATTCCCTGCGTGGGCCTCGAAAGGACCACAAGCCTCACAAGCTGCTCCGAGGCACTGGTCGTCGCTGGGCTTCGAACATTGCATTGTCTGCGCAGTACAAAACTGTAATGAAATGTAGACTGCTGTTTAATGAAATTTTGGCTTTGACAGCTGCGACGTGACATGGAATTGGTGTCAAAGGGCAGCTAGCAGTTTAACAGTTATATAAGGGCGCCGCTGCTAATTGCATAACTCAGTGGGGACATGTTCCACAAGAGAAAGAGAACAATGCGTAATATGAGCTGGAACGAAGACTCGTAGGCATTTTCAAGGCTAACTGTTTGGTGAGGACCGCCGACTCCAGTCACACCGGCCACTGGAGTGCATCAGCCTGTGCGCTGGATTTTCGCCTGTCTTCGCCCATTATCCCCTTTTTTTTCATCCCTCTCCTGCACCGCCGGAATACCATCACGCCCTGGTCAACCAGGCGCAGTACATACTGAGCGCTTAATCCACGCTCGTTATTAAAATGATTTTCTTTCTGTTGTAGCGTTCCTTATCAATTGCATTTAGTTTGGTCGTTACGTCAGTCTGGGAAAATAAATATTTGATAGGGAACAAGAAAAGGACCAGTCACAGGCAAGGCTTAAGCCTGTACGCCTCTTGCGTGCCCCCACAATCGGGCACTTTACGTGGTGACCTTTCGATGCGACTGTCCAGCTGCCTGTGCATTAACCTTGGACAACAGTCACTGCGGTTTCTTTGTGTGTGTGTTCAAATTCTTGCTGACAGGTGTTGGAGGGGAACAGAGGCGAATCAGTGAAAGCTGCGGGTAAAGGATTGTCGTTGCCGCAGTGTCGCTAAAAGGTAGCCTTTTCCATTGCGCAACGTCGTATCTTCCTGTGGAGACAGCGCCGTTGCCTCGCATTGTACAGTTTGCTGCGGCTCTTTCGTCTTAAGGAATTGTGAATATCAAATAAATCCCTTGCAAAAATCTTTCTTACAGCGTTTCTTTTACACCAGTACCAACATGAGCTGCAAGAGCAAGCGACGCCCTGAAACCTGCAGAGAAAATTAGAAAAAGCGCAAAAGCGGGAGAAGCAACGCAACATACAAGGGCGCGTTGTCGTCGGGCTATCTGCTCGTTATGGTTTCCTCTGCAAGTTGTTACAACCGGTTTGACCAAGCACGTCGTCAGTGATGCCTGTCGTGGCAAATTGTTCCGCAGTCACTGTACAGGCACCTATCCGTACCTTGGAAGCTCGCCACATGTAAAAGTCTGATAACGAGAGGAGCAGAGCTCACTGGTGGCTGACTGCCTAACAGCGCTCACATCTAAGTAGCTACCCCGGCAAATTTATGGTTTGAGGTTTAACGTTCCAAAGCGACTCAGGCTATGAGGGACGCCGTGGTGGAGGGCTCGGGAAATTTCGACCACCTGGGGTTCTTTAACGTGCACTGACTAGCCGCTAAAAACGCTAAGTAAGGGATACACAAGGCGCGAAGAGAGGCCGGAGAACTGCTTGGAGAACGACTCTGGTTCGACAAGGACCTGTGCGTCCACAGCAGTGGATGATGCTGTCGACCGTTGAGTTGTCCCTGCTCGTACAGGCCCGGCGCAGTAGTGCGTCTGGATGGCTTGAGAGCCTCCGCAACTTCTGGCAACGTGCGTGGTAGGCATTCGATGCCAGTGCCTGAGTCTCCTCTACCTTTTCCTTCTCGAGATGGTTAATGGGTGATCGGCAGGCAGCAGGCGGGGCATCGGCATTTCTCGGAGGAACACGTCCAGCAGGAGAGAACTTCAGCTGGGGACGCGGTCTCGGCCACCTCCCAGTGCGTACCATTCTATTCATATTGCTCGGGGCTTGTGGGCCGGAATAGATTCGAAGCAGTTGAAGTCGCCGGCAGAGGATGTTCGTGGTAGTGATCTCCAACAAAGCAAGGTGGTTTTCTTCATTATAGAACGGCAGTTATTTTCCTCGTGAGGTTTCATTTGCGAGAATTTCTTTCTTGTATTCTTTCCTGTGTATGCATGAGATCAGACCTGACCAGTACATACACATGCCTGTCCCGGAATAACCTATTGCATAAATACAGCGCGACGAACAAGACACAGATGAAGGATACAACATAGCCCTGTAATCTGTCCTTTATTCTGTGCTCTGTGTTGTGTCCTTTCTTCTGTGTCTTGTCCTTCGTGCTCTAGTCATGGAATTGCGTTACCAACTCGCCGAACAACTTGTATCCGGGTAATCTAGACACAGCAGCTATTAAACTAATTTGTTTTTATTTTTAATGAGTTCATTTCAGGTTGACATCAGCACGACGGACAAATGGCATGGTTGTGGTTCTCCTTCGGTGCTGGCAAGTTGCAGGTGAAGGCGAGGTGCTGAAAAAAGAGACAGAATTCATGAATGCATCACCAATTAAATATAAAACAGAAGTTGCGTTTTCATACACGATTGGTCGAGGATCTGCAGGAATGCGGAAAAGTCGCGGCGGTGTGCTTACCAGCCAGCTCGAAATCAAGCGAACTGAAACCGACACCCAACAGTCGTAGCAACTGGGGCGGATTATTTATGGGCAACTCTCGGGAAGGAGGGGACGCACTTCTTGCACTTTTGCCCGTCCAAAAACTCGGAGCCAATTCAGTTTTCCTAAGAATTTTTCTCTTGGAGGCGATCGCGGGGAAGGCGTCTCTACCCTCTGCGTCGCTCTAATTTGCCCTGCGGCCTCGAAACGAAATGAGAATTAATAAACGCCAGCTTTTCCTGCCATTTCGTGCGAAGCCACCGCAAGGTTTCGTTCAGAGCAAGCCCTCTTCATCTGGAGGTTGCCGGTAAATACTAGCTGTAATTTGCGGTGTACAGTCCGCGTGCTATACATGTTTAAATTTTGAATTCAGTGCTTCGCGGACCTTCCATTGGCGCGGACTATGCAGTATATTTTTTTCAGTATCACCGAATGCGGATCAAATTTCCACAGCTTATTTTATTGCGAGACTCTGCCACACTTGTGCTGTGCGTACACATATTTTTATGCTGGCTGCTCACCTGGCTCCCTTGGGCTATCAACCGGGTGCGGACAATCTAGTTACAATACTTTGTTCACCAGACATTGAGCCTTGCGGACTATACGCTATGTGTGGACTGTATGCCGGAAACTGCGGTGCGACAAAATAAGTGCGTGGTAAGTGACGCCACCGTCAACATGAACACGCAACGCACCACTCCGCGACGTGATGACCCGTCGTGACGTCTGCCGGTGTTAACGCCGAACAGAACACGTGAGAATAGTATCTGGCGTATGACAGCCAGCCTAACTGGGTGAATATGCCAGTTACGCTCGCTGACAAAATCGTGGTCTCGGTGCCAGGTGTAACTCTCTGAAAATTTAAACCAACGGCTCGTTCTAAGTCGACAGGCTGCAGCCTTCAAGGCAGAGTGTAAATGATAATAATGGCTTTTTTTTCCAACATACAGTGCCCAACCACTAAACCTTGCATACAAGGCTGTAGGCGACCAACCACTCGAAGAAACAATGTTTTTACCGAACTGTAATCCCAACTGACACCAAGCTTTAATTGCAAGGAAAGCAAAAGACTGGGAGGAACACGTATTCAAAGTTTTTCGATAGCATTACTCATAGGGGCCTGGCACTCCAGAAGCAACCATTGCGTCTGACGTAACCAATACCAGCGCATAAGAGTTTCTATCCCGTTTTCCTGCTGTTGCTCCTTCCATTCGCAAGACACTCCAACTGATCCAAGCAAGCGTGTTCCTGAAGGCTGGCTCAGCAGTTTCCGGCACTGTCAGTGCGGGCGCCCCCGCTCTGCCATGAAAGCTTTGAGCTTACCGAAGGCTGATGCCAAGTCGAGGGACACTCAGCGGTGGTGGGTCGACTAAAATGATCCCTCCGAAACCGGTAACACCCCAGCTGGCGTAGCTACCGCAGGTGAGGAGGACGGAGGGGGTTACCACGCACCAGGTGACTCCGGAGAAACCGCGGAGGTCAGCTTTCGTTCGCCGAGCACCAAGGGGAACGCGAGGGGTAGCCAGGTCCCGTGTGATGCCGTTCCACGCTCCTTGGCCGACCTTTCCTGGGAGGGGGTCGTGAAAAACCAAATCGGGAATAGGCCTGCCTTGAAGCGCGTCCGTTGGGGCAGCTTGATCCTGGGCATCTCTTGCGTCCTCGCCTTCGAACACCACGATGGCCTTTCGATGCCGGTGTTCGAACACAACAGCTCCTCTCTTTTCCTCCGCGAGATGGTAAAGGAGTGCTCGGCTTGCGGCGGGAAGGGCTCTGACTTCCGTGGGGTAACCCCGCCTAGCAGAGGAGTCTCCAGTCTTGGGGACTCGTGCCTCGACCGACTCTGGGCTGGCTGGGCGGGGAGCGAAGGGACACAGGCGAAGGACTTGTGGCCGCTGTCCAAGATTCTTCGTGGCAGCGGCCTTTGAGTCGGCAGAGTGGCTTCCTTCTTCGTGGAACACCGGTTCTTCTGTTGTTGTTGTTGTTGTAGCCTACGACAGAATGGCACATACCCACTCTGGGTGATCGGCCAAGAATCGGGTGAAAAAGGTTGGTATTCACCTGTACGTAGTAAAGGCAAAAGGAAAGCACACGGGAGAGGAACACCGGGGGAGTCTACCACAAGAAGGGCACGGAGAGGATGAAAAAAAAAAATCAACAAAACTGAAAATCTCGCGCCAGCGCACCTGTCACGCGCGGCGGAGCATTCGGTTCCGGTTCTTCTTTCTCTAACGAAGCTCTTAATTTGAACTTCATCAATTCCGCTCAAAAGGGCGTTTTTTTTTTCCTTTTTGCGGCGTTTATTATTGCATAACTACATTGTAACACTTGCCCCAGTTTCGCGCCCGCCCTAGACTGCTCTTCTGCATAAAAATCCACTATTGCGTTCTCCTCGGGAGCAATAGACAGTTCCTTGCGTCTTAAGCAGCGCTAGTATATACGCTGATATTTGCAGGTTGTTTCACACTTAAAGGGAACGCGTGGTTGCGTGGTCGTGCTCATTGGTGCGCCAGAGTGCTACGGGCGGGGCCACGGCTCGAAGCAAGGGCGTCGAAAACGCGAAGCACCACCTCTATTTCCTTCCGCTACTTTGGGTGATGCGCGGCTGCGTCGGACGCATTGGTGCTCCAATGAGCTTGCTTGTTTCCTCTAAGTGTGAAATTGCCTGTGCAGCCTACATTGCGTCCATGGCCGCAAAGGTCGGAAGATTGCTTCTTTCGTGTCGTACGCCAGCTTGGAAGAAGAATATCGTAAAAAGGACCGCAGGATGGTGACAATGATGATGATGAAAATATTTTAATTGAAATTAATATTGGTAGTCAGTCCCTTAATCCGGGGGTCCATTAGATTTTGCAGCCGCTCATTCCCCTTCGGTGAGCTCCTGCTGAGCATTGTGGTCTGAGCTGGTCAACATTTCCCATACCGCTGAGTCTGTCCTTTTATCCTTCCGTCCCAAATGGCTAAAAGTTTTACTTCCGAAGAAACGCATCGGCTTTGGAGTTTGCCGACACATCAGTACCAATTTCTTCACTCAATCGACCCACATCTTAGATCAAGACTCTCACCCAGAATTCCTAGACATCTGGAAACACTTCATCACCGACTACGTCTGAATGCTGCATATACAAATGGCTTGCGATACCGTTTTGCACAAATGAACAGTCCGCATTGGGACAACTGTGCCTCGATAGAAACTGTGGAACATATCCTGCTTGAGTGCCCTGCGTATGCTAACGAGCGTGCGTACTATGAACATTGCATGCAGGAGCTCTGCCCAGTGCCCCCAACAATGGACAAAGCTTTAGGTCCCTTAGCCTGCCTTAGGCAACAGAGACTTGCAATGAACTTTCTATTTGCATATTTAAAAGACATTGGACATCTCGATAAGCTTTAAATTCACTTGCACGTTACCTTCATGCATTCTTCATGCAGTGAACTTCGTCAGCCCATTTGTCGGACTATGCACTCCATCATTCCAAAGGTTACATCAATACTCGCCGTTGCATCCTTAGTACCCATTTCATGGCCGCATTTTATCTTCGTTTTGTTTTTACCTCTTCCACGCTGCTCTCCTTCTGTCTTTATCTCCCAAATTCCCCTCCCTACGCAGAGTAGCATGCCAGCGATTTTTAAACGCCGGCTTAATTCTCTGTATTTCATTAAAGTCTCTCTCTCTCTATTATTGTGTTGTTTCGGCGCAACCATACCATATAGGTCCGCCTCTATGCTACAGTTTACGCTTGGTGCCCCATAGTCTTCTGGGTAGACTGCGTAAAGTTTTTTGGGGCTTGAGCATGCGTTTGTATTCTTCTCAGTGTTATTTTCTTTTCTTTGTCTAGTTATTCCTCCGCTGGCGCGTGTTATCTTTTACCTTGCGTATATTGTCGTGGGACTTCTGAGTATGAGGTCAGTATGTTTGAGTAGCTGTGCTCGTCCGTGTGTTTGGATGTCCAGGGTACGAGAGCTCGGGCTGCGGCATGTGCACCTTCATTTCCCTCAACGGAACGATGCGGCCGTATGAGTTTTGTTTGCTTTCCGGCTTCCTTTAAGTTCATCAGCATCCTAATGGCTGCCTGCCCTATCCTGCCTCCGGTGTATTTCGTGCACGATTCTTACAAATACACGATTACGTTAGTTCCTTTCTGAGTGGCTATTGCGAGCGCAATGGCTTTGCGTTTTCCGTCACCCATACCAAACGCGATCGATGAGAATGCTTTTCGGGAGCAATGGGACCCAGTGTTTCGCTGGTATATTTGGCTTTTTCTCCATAAATATCTTCACGATGGAGAAATGATGGAGCTTTGGTTTTCATTCGGCGTGTTTAAGTATAGAAGACAGCGTGCCATGGCGCTGAAAAAAAGTATCGAGGGCGTCCACGACAGCACAGACCACTCTTACTTAAAACGAAGCTTTTGTTAAGCTAAAAAGTTCGCACTTTTTACAATTTCGCAAGTTCCTGCTTCGAAAACGAATTTTACGCGGACCCCATTGGTTCAGCTACTCCGCCGTTCTCTTCAAAATGGTGAAAATTCGTTCTTCTTTGTGTGGATGTCACGAGTTTCTATCCAGTGAGTCGAATATATTTAAATTTAATTTTCTCACACATAAATTCGTCTACTGCTGTTCGAGAATGTCAACGTACCCAGAAAGAGCAAGATAATCAATTTTTACTGACAACAACAACGTTGCTCCCTTTAACCCCTTTAAACATTCCATAAAAACAGTGCAAGCATCCACTATATGAGCGCGTCCTTGTCCCGCTCGTCCTTGTCTGTTCCTTCTTCGTCCTTGTTGTCTTAGCGCTTGAAAAATGTCAAATCTGCACCAACTAGCCCGATCCGCTACCCTTCTGAACGCCGTTTGGTATGACGTCACACCGCTTGCCTCGTCGTTGTGCTCGCCTCCGCTTGCTTCGCCAGCCGAAATGCGACGTCGCTACCAAAATGTCATTGCCCCGCCGCCGTGGCTCAGTGGTTACGGCGCTCGGCTGCCGGCCCGAAAGACGCGGGTTCGATCCCGGCCGCGGCGGCTGAAAAAAAAAATTGCGCTCTTTCAGTCTCCCTCGTGTTTTTCCTGTGTGTGTCTTTTGTGCGCAATTCGTACCTACAACTGAAATTTCGTGAAGGCGAAATTCTAGAGGCCCGTGTGCTGTGCGATGTCAGTGCACGTTAAAGAACCCCAGGTGGTCGAAATTTCCGGAGCCCTT
The DNA here is from genome assembly GCF_055824585.1 of Amblyomma mixtum. Taxonomy (NCBI): domain Eukaryota; kingdom Metazoa; phylum Arthropoda; class Arachnida; order Ixodida; family Ixodidae; genus Amblyomma; species Amblyomma mixtum. Next base: position 185,154,283 of record NC_143021.1, read on the forward strand.
CACTACGGCGTCTCTCATAGCCTCAGTCGCTTTGGGACGTTAAACCCCAATAAACCAAAATGTCATTAGACGAAACTGCTTTCACTATATATATATCCTGGCCTAGCTGAGCTAAGCCACTGCCATTTTTATCGAGGCGTTCGCTGTGACGGATAGCATAGTGACACGTGTCAACGTACGCGTCCCGCCACGCAGCCCTGTGCCAGCAGCAGCAGCTGCAAGAGTGCGACCCGGTGCCCGTGCTGCGGTGCTACGGCGGCCTGCTGAGCAACATCGAGGCCGACATGGACCGGCTGGCCGCCAAGTACGGCCCGGAGCTGGACGCCGCCCTCAGGGCGTTCGCCGGGTGAGTAGAGCTCCATGGGCAGGGCAGCCGGCCGTGTGCGCATGCGCGCTGGCCTCGCATGCCGACAGCCCCAATCAGCTCCACAGTGACTTTGCTACGACGAAATAGGCTTCTACAAATTAATCGGGTCTATTTCGTAACGGCCTATTTCGTATTAATAGCATTTGGCCTTCTGCCATTGGCTGCAACTGCTCTCGATGACAGAGGCCGTGGGAAAGACGTCAAGATGGTCCTGGCACGCTTAAGCCAAAAGATTATACCGCACTTTTGGAGCCATCGCCGACAGATTATTGTATGGCTCATCCCTCCTGTACATAAACACCACCGCCGCCACTCGTAGGCCGGAGCCAAAGAATAATGGAGGGCTCGCGGGCCAATGGTACGTCTTGTGAATGCACCTTTAGTGGGATGAAAATTGCGCCATTTTGAACCGGAGCCTCGGCATTGCGGCACCTGAATGTTATTCCCAGAGGCCGTGTTTTCACATGTCTAGACCACGAGGTAGTCAAGAGAAGATTGCAAGCAAAGAAGTCTTACCTGAGGTAGAAATTTGCAAACTCCAGTGCCAGCGGTCTGCGCAATCATTGAGAAGCCTCTCCAATTCAAGGTGCTGACACGAAGGCACACATATAGCCCTTGGCCTCAACCCACCTACCCAATCCAATTTAATAACCCGCGCTTAGAACTCTTATTAACGATTGCTCTCCCTCTTTTCCCCTCTTCCTCAGGAAATACCCAGCCTCGTCGTCTTCGTGTAAGGTGCGCCCTGGCGAGTTGGGCCGCTGCACGCGCGCCGAGCGTGAGCAGCTTGACCGCATCGAAGGAGTCTACGAGGTCTTCCAGAGGACGGTCAACGACGACCAAGCGCTCAAAGGTACGTGCGCTACAGCCGCCGCGCTCTTCGCATCGAATTGCCAGGAATCCTGCACAGCACCCAGCCAGTGCCACTAAGCCTAACGGCCTATCACGTTCCGTTCAGCAGCCATTAGGTCGTTCTATTTCTTACGTCACGGACGAGCACCACGAGGTGGCAGCCACGGAAACAAGAAACCCTTGTCTCGAATTCCTAGTAATGGATGGCTTTTGGACGCATGCGAGCTCTGGTTATCCGGCATGTACAGACTCAGAATCATATCGCCGTTTTTTATCCTCATCGTTGCCCCTAATGGTCCTTTCCTGCGACCATTATTATCCTTTCAGTGCTAAGTGCAGCCTGCTAGATAATCTACCTGCCTGCCCCGCCCCATCCTTGCATAAATTGTCTCTCTGGAGCCTACCCTTTTATTAAGGCGAGCATTTTCCTTCTTGTTGGTAATAATAGAAACAAAGGTAGAAACTGTGTGAGACATCTTGAGTCGAAGGCGTTGGACAAAGTCGTATACCGTGATGAAAATCATGGCATCTTGTACAACGGTGAATTGTCTCACTGTAGTTTCAGGGCTTCAAAAGAGAAGGAGAAGGTATTTAACGAAATTCGGAGCAATTAGCTGCCGTTGAGAGCACTGACACGCTTCTCTGCGTGCGCTAGGGACAAATTTTGGGAAGAGAATGGTGTAGAAAATATAAAAATAGAAATATAAAGGAATAAAAATAGCGGCCATTGATATAGAGGGAATAAACATCCATGGATTGAAAAGAGTTGGGGAAGAGAGTTACTGGAGAGTACGCTAGTAATCGGCGATTCGCTGATGACATTTAACTCGTTAAATGACACATGGGACGAATTGCAAAGCATGATTAATGACCTAGGCAGCAAAATAGAACAGTGGGTCAAAGAAATGTTGCAGAAAGCTAAAGTAATGCCCAACACTCTCGGAAAGTAAAAGCAGTTTATGATAGGCTGCGAAGAGTTGGAAGTGATATGGCAATATATCTGCGTAGGACAGGTAGTCGCCGCAGATCCTGGCCACGAGAATTATATCGCTAGAGTAATAATTAAGAATGGGATCGAGCGCATTTGGAAGGTACTTTCATAAATGATAGCATACCAGCGTCCCTCAAGAGAAAAAAAAACAAAATCTATATTAGCGGTACTCACCTTAGAGCAAAGAAAAAAAAAACGTGGAGGCTAACAAGGTTCAGCTGTAACGTTGGAGATACGAAGAGGGCTGAGCGGGTCAGGGCCCTAGCCGGGTCTTAGCCGAAATCCAGATTAAAATAAAGGGCCATTGGCTGGTCCTGCAATGCAAAGGTACGATAACCAATGGTCGTGAAGTGTAACGGAGTTGATTACAAGAGAACTCAGGCGTAGCAGGGGGCTGCCGAGGTTACGTTGGCACGTAAGATCAGGAAGTTTGCGGGAATACGGTGGCCACAGCTGGCACAGGACAGGGTTAATTGGAGTGACATGGGATAGGCCTTTGCCCTGCAGTGGACAAAGTCAGGCAGATGATGATGATGCTGAATAGACATAGAAGGGGAATGCAGGAAAGTACAAATGTGAGCAAATAATTCCAGTGTTCTGCTGATGACCACACAAAAGGTTCAGTACAAGGCAAGTACTTATCAAGGAGGATATGAAAGAAGGTTTTAAAGATTATCAATCCGTCCGGTGACATCCTATTGGGCAAAGAAAAGTTCAGTGAACTCACCGGTGCGCAGGGCAGGCAGAGGGATTCCTGCCCTGTGCAAATTCATATTTTCAATTTTTCCGACCAGTTTGCTTTTACATTAGTTGCTAAACGACACCATAATGGCGTTTGAGACGAATACGCAACCAGACATGAAGACCAAAGCAAATAATTATTTTGACGACTCCGACCTTCCGCACAAGGCCACGCTGTGATGCATATTTCTTCCCGTATATATAGCCCGTTCACGCAGTTCCTCTTTAGAAGGACATTAAAGAACAAATTGAAGCTGGCCCGTATCAATAGGTTACCGCCTTGTAACGACAAAATAGGATAGTTGCACTGAAAACAGAGGTTTCATATTTATTCAAATACCCTAAAGGCCCTCTGCAAGAGGGTGTTACATAGGGGGGGCACACGAAACACACTAATAAGAATATGCGAGAAACAAAATAGTAAGAATAAACAATTTCAGCAAACATGGCAAGAAAACCACAAAATACGCAAACACCAATATTAGAAGTGGATTAAAGTTCGAATAAATATAAGATAAAAGTGTGAAAATTGAAACACCGGGGGTTCAAGTCTAACACAAAAAGAAAAAACTACAATACGATATCGAACAAGATGCACAGGTATTAAATTAACCACAAAAACGCACAGAGACGTCAAATTCTGATATGAGTCCACAGCATTTGATGAAATTGATCGGTGTTAACTTCAGTGGCAATATCTGATGGTAGGTTATTCCAGTCAGCTATGGTTTTGGGGATGAATGATTGTGCGTAATGGGCCGAGTGGCATGCTGAGCGTTTGACTTTGCAGGGATGATCACGGCGAGGAAAAATGACAGGGGGTGACTGAAAGAAGTCGTCGCGCAAACGATCATGATGATAAAGTTTGTGAAAGAGAGATAAGCGGGCGTGTTTCCGTCGTAGTGATAGCGGATGCAGTTCGGCACGAATTTTTAAAGATGAAACACTGGAGTACGGAGAATAATCTGAAAAAATGAAGCGAGCAGCACGGCTTTGCAGGGATTCAATGTTACGTATAATGTAGTCTTGGCTCGGGTCCCAGATGGCACATGCATATTCAATTTTAGGCCTGATTAACGTATATATATATATATATATATGCTAGAAAAGGCCAAACTTCTCAAATACAGATATCCGGTCTACCGGCAGTTTTGACAAGCAAAATGCGATGAGAACAACACTTTTCGTTACTGACCTCTTAGGCCGTGCCACATCACCAATGATCACGGGGAACTGTTCGTTATATATCAGTGAAAATTAAGTGGCGAGAAAAAAATGTTCCATTTTGAAATCCAATTTTCGAAAAAATAAATTCGCGTTTTGCTGCACATTAAACATCATACCGCAAACAGCCAATCAGCTTATTTTATTTGTCCTCGGTGGCTCTTTACGACGAAGCTTTAGGCACCTCCACTTGGACCGGACACATTGCCTAAGCCAGCTAACCACTTTTTTTACGAAGAACGCTGTGGACTGAAGGAAAAACTCTTTTCCAAAAAAAAAAGCCGTTAATCTCTCTCTCTCTTCCTTGTTGTAGACATGGTTGCTGCGTACCGGTGCTGGGACCGGCGCAAGTACCGCGACTGTTTCGCCAGCCTGCTGCAGGACACGCTAATCCGGGAGTACCGCGACTCACCGTACCAGGGCGAGCCCGAGAAGATGAGGATCTGCAGGTACGTGTAAAAAGGGATGGTACCCCACTAAACCAGTTGTGCGAAGATATTACACTGGAACTGTGGAATCACACCACTTCTCCCTGAACGTACACTGTGCCTTCCGATGCTCCTGAAATCGTCGCGCCTTGAGTAACCTATGAGCGCAGTCGTCCACACACCCGTCAGAGCGCTCGAACTGCGCACCTTGCAGTCCTCTTGCGTCATTTTCGAGCGGCCTAGGCCTCGAAACATGACCTTATTATGCATGCTGATTCGCATGAACCATGTTTAATTCCACGTTTTTTTTTTTAATCTTTATCAGGCCGTGCAGGCCGCGGCGATTGTCATAAATGCACAACAGAGCACGCCACTCGAGCACTCTAGATAGGTGTGTGGATGACTGCGCCAATATTTTGCTTTTATAATTACTGGCAAACTCCCTTTCTAACGTTCTTCTTTGATGTTATGCCTCTTTCATAAGATATTTTACCATGATGACTTACACGATAAATTGCTCATTCCGCCTTCATATGTATCATCACGCATTGACCACGCTCACAAGGTTGGCATAAATTCATGCAACACTAAATGTTTCTCCGATTCTTTCATACCCCGCACATCTAAAGACTGGAACCGCCTTCCCTCTTCCGTTGCAACAATTAAAAAAATTTTGTTATTTCAGTCTGCCGTGCGCAATATAGACCATGCGAGTTCTTCTTAACATTGTATAAAACCTACCTCTTTCCTGTGTGTTCATATATTATTTAATTTCACCACTGTGTACACTCAAACGATTTTCATTGTGTTATATTAAGTGTTATGGGACTTTGTTTAGATCATTTTTAACCAAACTTAACTGTCACTTACAGTATTACTTGTATGTTTTTGTTGCTGTGCATATCTTTTGTTTGTTTATTGATTAAAACCCACTCCCCTCTGTAATGTTTATACACTGAGGGTAATAATAAATGAAATAAATAAAAAACCCTACAAGCGCTAACTTTATGGCGCAAAACTAGTAGACCTCTCCCTTGTGTAAACAGAGTGACGTCAAATAGGTGTGGGCCGATAGCCCAAATCTTAGTTCAGGAGTGCAAACTGCTGGGCTAGTTGGTTCATATTGCGTAGAAAGGGAACCAGCGAAAATAGACGCAAGACAAGAACAAGTCCAGCGTTGTGGTGTGTGCCTTCTTTGTTCTTGTCTTGCGTCTATTTTCGCTGGTTCCCTTTCTACGCAATATGAACCAACTAGCCCAGCAGTTCGCACTCCTCAACTACTATTCTTCTACACCAGCGTTGTGGTGTGTGCCTTCTTTGTTCTTGTCTTGCGTCTATTTTCGCTGGTTCCCTTTATATGGCCAAATCTTCGATTTCCGGATCTGAACTGCTTTGTCTGGTGTCGAGCGCGCCCCCGCCGCCTTCGTTCCCCGATCCGATACGCCTTGCAGCCTTTCTGCTCTCGGTGAGAGCCTTCTCGGTACGGCGCATGTTTTGCCCATCGGACCAGAAACACGTGTGCTGATGACGTCAGCCGGGAGGGGTCAATGGATAAGAAAGAAACGAAACAACCACATGGCGCCGCTGGGATCCAAAACCACGATGATGTTTATGATAAATTTTTATTGCGAAAAGGCATGTGAGGCCAAACAATACCATGGCACAAGTTTTTCTTAAACTAAAGATGGGGTCAAAGAACCATTTCCCAAGCATTTCGCCCTGAATAAGCTGAGCACCAGACCGGAGGAAAAGCTTGTACTCATTGTATCACCGGTGGGTACCCGGTGGCACTGGAGATCGAACCCCGCACCTCCGGCATGTAAGGCGGATGCGGTTCCAAATCCGTGACCTCCATAAGTCGCGTACGAGGATCTACCAACTGAGCTAAGGCCACGGCTGTTCAATCTTTTACACTCTCTAGGTTAGGTTACACTCAATGTAAGTATACACCCTAAAGTCGAGGATTGGACCGGCACCGCCATAGCTCAGCTGGTAGAGCACCGTATGCGACATACGGAGGTCGTGGCATCGGATCCAACAGGCGCCATATGGCCGTTTTTTCTTCTAGATTCTTGTCAACTCATTTTCCGCCATCAAGCGATTTCACTGGTATTTTCCCAAAATCAGCACCACTATAAAAAAATCCTATGATTTCCTCGTTTTCGATTACTGTTGGCCTCCTTGATATCTATTTTCGCTCAGTTGGAAAGCGGCGATTCCTGATATTCACTCGCTCTAAACGCAGAACCAGTTTACTTGTGTGGCACACTACATACGACTTGCTATTAGGGTAGCCTGCAATGCCAAGCATAGCTGGCGGAAGTTTAAGCATAAATTTTTATATGAGAGATTTCGGCATGACACAGAGTACAGGAGAGGGTATTCTACACTAGAATACACGCTCTCTCTGTGTCCCATTTCTCCGTGCTGCCTCGATGAAGCTGTAAAATGGTGTAAGCAACTATCTTTGCTAAAAAAATCAAATTCTGAAACCTTGAAAAGATGATCATAGTAATAGAATGTATTGAAAATTTTGTCAGCAGAAACTAAACCCGCCATGGAGAATATGGCTTAGTGCTTATAGTGCCTATGAAGCTAAGGAGGTCCATTGGTATTCGGACGGGAGTCATCCGAACCTCCAGAATTTGGGCTTCAGGATTGCTGTAAATGACGCACAGCAAGGCTAAAAAGCAGTTCTTGTTGCTTGAGAATTTGTGGCGTAGACTATCGGCATATTCATATGTTCGTTCTTTTACACACACTCAAATCTCTCCGCTCACAAAGAATAATCACAAAATTTGTGCGACGAGGGTAATTAATGTCGAATGTAGGAGGGGCGTTGAATATCTAAGTTCTGAATCTGACATAGAAGCGAAAGCTTTAGACGTAAAGAACATTCTTATTTAAATGCATGGCAGCAAAAGGATACAAGCCAACAGCCCCCGAAACCCAGGGGCATAAGGATGTCTTTCGTTGTATACTTTTATTACGTAAGCAATACTGCGCCAGGTTTCGAGCCGTCGTGCCGAGGTCAAACAGATGGAGCGCCGTTGCCATAGCAACCGTTTCAGCCGCGCTCCACCAGGCGGCAGGACCGTCACTGCGCCGCCGCCGCTGCCGCGCGCCTATTCGCGCGCTCTCGACGCGTGTGTCGGAATGTGGAGAGAGGAGAGAGGAAGCGGCAGGGAAACGGGGGATACGCACGTTCGTCGCGGGCAAAACAGTTGCTGCTTGCTTACGCAACTTGCCCGGTTTAACCAGAGCTAAACCTCAGCTAATTTTTTTATCAATGGACGATTAATGAAATCAGAAGAACAACCATTTACCGCCGGTGCGATTCGAACCCACGACCTCGGAATTTCGAGTCCGGTGCTCTACCAAATCATCTACGGCGACGGCTGTCCGATCCGCTGCTTGCGGGAGTATTTATGTGTAGTGTATAAGCGAACCTTCAGAGTGCTCACCAGCGCCCCTGTCTTTCATAGCGGCGTAAGTGGTGCGTCCTGTATTATCGCGAGTGCCACGTAGGAAAGTGCTCCAGTTGGTTATATTAACTCTATGACGTCTCGAACGGTGAGGGCGGAAGCTGTTCGAGGACCATCTTATGCTAACTATGGCATCAAGCTTCATCACCAAAAAAATAAATAAATGTTTCGTCGGTCATAAAATTCTCCCATTGGTCTGCAGGCAGTGGTCAGTCCTGGCCGGAAGCTGCTTCGACGACGCCAACGGGGCAGTGTGTCCGGAGAGCGCGGCCGCAGGACGCCAGCACTTCCGGGACCTGATGTCGGCCTACGTGGGAAGCTTCGGGTGCAATCCCAACGCCGCGGGCAGGCCGATGCTCAGCGGCGTCGCAGTCGCCCTCGGTGCCTGCCTGCTCACGCGACTCGGCGCCCTCGTCTAAACCTGGGGTGTCGTGTGACGTCACACTGAACCACAAGCAAGCGGTGCCTATAGTTGTTCAGGAGACACTGAGAACAGACTTAACTTCGCCTATAATCCTTGCATCGATAGAGTACCAAGTTATCGACAAAGAAGTCACTTTAGCTGAAAAAGGAGACTTCGTGATTGAGAAAAAAATGTCTAATATGAAATACAGGTGTCGCCACCAACGGCGATTTTCACAAGAAAGCTGCAGTGACGTCGAGGCCTTTTTACGCGGATCCCTGAAGCTGGGTTACAAGGTCATTCACTTGCAAACGTGATCACGAGTCTTTTGAGGTCCTGACGTCACGGGTTTCAATTGAGACGTGCGAAAATTTTTTAAACCCTATTTTTTTCGGCGTAAACCTCTATTTTCCTGCAAGGCAAACATCATTATATAGAAAGGACAGCAGTGTAGATTTTTACTTATAGTGACAATTCGCTGGCGTATTCCTCAGTGTCCTTTCAATGCGCAGTGATTAGTGAGAAAGCGGTAGCCTTCATAGCACAGCTATGAATATTCACGGTGTCTCGAAGTTTTTCATCGTAGCATGCCGCTCCAGTAAAAAAAAAAGTTGGAACCAATTGGATTTCCTACTGGTTAAAATTGAGTTTTCATCTGGTTCCGCCTGGTTCTAGTTGGGTCAGTCCAGTTACCAATTAATTCCATTTGGAATGATGGTCCAATTGGGTAGCCCAAATGGGCAATCTAATTAGACCAATTGAGTTTCAATCGGTCGGCCCTATTGGTCTGTCCAACTGCGCCCAATGTATCCATGTGAACATTTGCATATTTTGCAAAGAAGCAAAAACCAATTCTTACAATAAAAGCTACCAGCAGCTTAACCTCTAAATGGTGTTCGTTATCTGCCCTACCACTGCGGTCGAAATTAAATTAACAACTGCGGTAGTGGGCAAGCACCACTGGCCACAGCTTGAGGGCATCACAATCGGGTATAAAGTTGGAGCGAAAGGGTGTTCTGTGGGTGTAGAAATTGAGCTAATATGTGTTATTATTGTCTGAATGTGTAATGTTTCTTATGTGTGATGTATGCAAGTCTGTTGGCTTTTATTTCCATAAAAGCTTCAATTCCGTAGCAAAATATTGATTCGCATCTGTTTTTTTCGCGCATTAAAAATAAGTTACGTTCCAGAACTATTTGTCGCATTGTGTATTTTGGGCAACTTAATTGTGAAGTATATTGTTTGAATATTTTCTAGATTGAAGAACTGCCTATGGCCTGGTTACAAATGATCGCTTCAGTGGGGTCCGATTGGTCGGGTAATTAAAACCCAATTAGAACCAGTTGGAAAATTCAATTGGTTTCAAATGAAATTTGCAACGGTTTTTGGGTGGTTTTAGGCTGTCGTTAGCATTAGATGACCAATAGACCACTGGCCCTAGATCTACACCCACAGGGAAGGCCCTGTGTTGACCTGGAAGCTAATTCGTAAGGTGTATATCGTTGCCGTCCACCGCTGTAGGCCGAAGGCAAAGTCAGGGCACTAATTGAGGAGAGGTGTGGAAAGCTGTGCTGGAATGTAGAGTTCACCGATACCTCTGCTACAGCTCAGATGCCCGCTGAGGCGGTCTATCCTGTATTTTTACCTTCACTCTCAGGTTCTCATCTCCCCTATGTACGCACCATACATGTGTCTGCTTTCTCTCAGAAATGTCAAAATGAGGGCGCTACGGCCCAGCGTGGACACACATTTTTGTGCCCAGCGCATCACCTCTTCTACGTCATTGCTTTACTTGATGTAACCAAAAAATTCAATAAACTGGCGGAGACCTCCATCTGGGTGTGTTTACAGCTATTAGTGGACTCATTTCATGCTTATTCTCAGCTTGAACTTTTAACGGTGCATGTGAAAAGCTCATTAAAGCGTATGGAAGCCATATTTCGGTTGCATGTTTTCTTCCTTGAATAGCGGCGTAAGACATTACCACGTGTGAATAACCACGTGTAATTCACTTACAACAGCTAAATAGCAATAAGTGAAGCTATTCTCCCACCTGTTTCGGTTTCAACAGCCGAGCGATGGCGGTGACGTTGTGACGGCCCTAATGAGGGGTCACAATTCGCAACCCGGTGGGTTGCCGTCTGGGATTCGTGCAGAGGGTGGGAGTGAACGAGCCAACATCACAACTGACTGATAAGGAAAATATTTAATCGTCAGCTGTGGCTGCCTGAAGGGGGTCGGCGATCTGCTCACCCGGTGACGAGACGGGGCTTCTTGTGGAGTGGAGGGGCGGCATCAGCTCCACCACGGGACCATGGAAGGGCTCAGCAGCTCAGGGTTCATCTCGGCCGCCCGGACGGAACTCTCTTGGCTCTCTCCGGTCCTGCCTTTCTCGCTCCTCTTGCTTGCGGTTTTTGTTCAGTTCGTCTTCCCTAGGCACCTAGCCAGGGAACCCCCGATCGCTGGTCGAGTCCAAAGTCTTGAGCCTCTTCATAGGCTCCGCCCTCAGCACGTGACCACGCGCACACCACCGAAACACGTGCAGGCAAGGGGGGATCATGGCGCCTTTCAGTCGCGAATTCTTTGGCTTGCCGCGGGCCTCTCAGGTGCATGCGGGCGGTGGGTTGGCGCCGTCATCCTTCCGCCGTCGCCGCCACTCGGTGTTTCTTCCGTCGGTCCACAGGAATGCGCTGTTCGGGAGAATGCGCCGCACTCAGCTTCCCCGGCAAAGTCGTCACGCCTGTCCCATTCTCGTGAGGCGTATGCAGGCTCCCTACGTTGGGTGCGCTGACCTGTATTGGGGGGGAAGTCTGCAGTAGTGCACTGCACGGGCTCGGGCCAGCCCGAAAGCCCGGGCCCGGCCCGGCCCGCGGGCCGGGCCGGGACATGATTTATTTTGCCGGGCCTGGGCCGGGCCCGGGCCTGAAGTTGCGGGCCCGGGCCGGGCTCGGGCTTAAAGCTGCGGGCCCGAGCCAGGCTTCGGTCCGTACAGAAACGGCTGGTGTCCGACTTTTCATTCAATATTGCAGAGTGAAGTGCAGAACTGTGGCTTTGAAGCAGCGACATGTTTGAGCTATGAGTTATAGTACGCGCTGAGAAAAAAACTAAGCTTTATTCATTCACTTATTTATTTCCTTATTTCCACGCCGCGGTTCAGTAAGAGTAAAATTCAACCGACCTTAATTGGCCATTGATCATTCGCGTTCCCAAAACATACCTATACACTATTATAAATGCATTAGGGAAGAACATATTAGTTTAGGACGCTTATGGTCTTCAAGCACATACCATGAAATACTCAAGCCTTTTAGCTTTTCGTTTCTGCTGAAAGGTGACCAGTTCGGCTATGAGCTCAACCTGTGAGATCGCGTTCAGTAAAAAAAATGTCATCCTACTGCTTGCTAGGCAACTTTAATATTTATACTTCGCAGGCGGCAGAACATAACTGATTACAATCATGGGGGAACGCAGAGTAGACTAGTACGCGTGTATGCAGCCCTTTTTATTTGGCTCTCGGAACTTCCGAGTTTATCTTTGCCCACCTACACGAGACCAGTCTCCAAAAGACGGGCCTGGCGAGAACTACACTTCATCACTTCCTTCTGGGTTAAAAAGAACCAACATTCTTTAAGCCAAACTGCGGTTTCAGAACCTTTGTCGGCCAGTTCCCTATCGCTGTAGTAGCAGTCTACTTGCTCAGTTACTGTGAAACGGGCCGGGCCGGGCCCGGGCTGGGCTTCGCTCCGGGATTCACGGGCCGGGCCGGGCTCACTAGAGCGATAATTTAGCGGGCCCGGGCCGGGCCCGGGCTTCAAGCCGCGGGCCTGGGCCGGGCTTGGGCTTCAGGTCGCGGGCCCGGGCCGGGCTCGGGCCTCAAATTCAGGCCCGTGCAGTGCTCTAGTCTGCAGGCGCGTCAGGGGCAGCGACGGTGCTTGCCAGCCGGGTCGGAACACTGCCGTATGGCTCAGCTGGATTAGATGCGTCGCTACGACCATACAGGCTGTGTCTGCGGCCATTCGTTTGCTTTCCTATACTATCTGTTGTTGATTTCGTCACGTCGACGCCACGGCCAAATGAAATGAAAAATGAAATGGATTGTTATAGGATACGGCCCTGGTTCCCTATCCAGGTCAGCGCATAAACTAAACCTTGAATTTGGAACTCCACGCCTGCTGAAATTGGACCAAACAGCCTCTTAGCTGCTAGCTTTGATAGCTTCACGTAGAGTGACCGAATCTGTCTTTTCTGAAGTGGTCGTACGTTGTGAACCTCAAGACACCCGGTGGGACCGAAGAGTGCAAACATAGTACATCAGAAGCCTAATTCCAATGGCAAGCCAAGTGAATAAATCAAGGGTATATGGAGAAACAAACAAGAAAACGAGTGAAGAATGAACATTTGTGCAGTTGTTTTGCTTACAATAGCTCGGTTGAGTACAAAGAGAACAAACAACGTACCCTGGTCAGAGACAGACATGCACAGACTATGGAGTTTGTTCAGGTCGAACTGGCCCATCATTTGGCTGGCACAGTTGGCAGCACTGTGACTTCTACCATCGTGCTATTGTGTAATAGCTGTCTCCACCAGTCAGCTTTCTTCACATTCCAAGAGCTAAGCCCCTGGGGGAAAGAAAAATCAGGCGGAAGCTTTACGTCACACGGCTGCAGCCTTAGCAAAGCAAGTTCTCCTGCAGCTCCTGCGTTTCCTCTCGCCTTTCTCTCTCCGAGCAACTCAACAGTCGGCCGCACGTGGAGGCCGAGACCAGGCCGTGGTCAATTAAGCGGGAACACGAGGGGACCGACTTTTTCTATAACTCAATAGCGAAGCATCGACCGATTCTGATGACATCACGGCTAATCCGCGGTCAATCCACTTACCAGCTCCTTGTGATGTCACACTAGCACTGCTAGGGCAATGTCCTCGACGTCATGGGAGCGGGTCAACGCAATGGCTGGAGGGCCTACATAAGAAGACCACTGGCTGCTTAAATCGTTCTCGAGTAGTATCCGACTACATAGGTTTCAAAACTGTCACGTCTCTCTTCCTCCGTTCTTGGGCCCCATCGTGCTTGGAAGATCCGGCCAGTAGTCGCTCCGCGTGGGGCAGCCCTATGAAGTTAATTACTCATTGGCATCCACTCAAGCATAGTCATATGACTACAAAGGAGGTTTCCCACCTTTCTTAGAAAAACTCGTCCTGGACCGATGTTCGAACCCGGGCACCGCTACACCGGAGCCGTCTCTCTATACCAACTGAGCTAACCGGGGCGGCAATCTTGTGGTAGGGATTTGTGATAACATTTGACCAACATTTGACCTTAATTTTTCCATTGGCACAATTTGACCAATTTTGCCATTGCCCTTAATTTTGCCGTTGGAAAAATTAAGGGCAGTTAACCGAGATGATTTTGATGGCGAGTGTGGAGGTCATGGTTAGAGCAATGGCTGCCTCCTCTGCTTAGATCTGTTGTAGTCGGTGAGAATTGAGCCAGCAGGGAGAATTTTTGCGTAATTGTTTGTGACTGCTAGTACTTTACAATGGCCTGTTGTATAGGTGGCCGAATCAAGCGCTGCAGCGGGGTCTTCCTCAAATTATCAGTGTAAGGCTTGCACTTACACTCTTCTACGTTTCCCTTTCTTTTCTTGGTGCATATTTTTTGAGGGAGGGGGTACTAGTATTTCGGATCAAATTACAGCAGGGCGCTTTCTCCCGATATGACTATATGCCATCCCATAGCTAGCTTGCAGCACTACCAAAGGCAGACCTCCTCAGCCCACCAGGAGAGAGTGTTAAACGTGCTCCTCCGCGCCCAGTCGTCTGCTCGCGGCGTACACAGATATGGTTAGAAAAGAGTATAAATCACGGGAGCACGGGCGCTGCCATATTTTATCACGTGACCACTCCGCCATAGCTGGCCTTCTCGCTTCGACTGCTGCCGGCACGCTGGTGCCCGGCTGCAAGACGCTTTTGCGGCTTTCACTCTAGATAACGAGCTGTCGGACAGCACAAAAACTTCGTTAACTTAGTTAATGACACTTAGCGGCTCTGCTATTTCGTCAGCATACAAGCATTCCATGCAAAAACGCTCCTTATATTTGTTTCAGAAATACTCCGACAACAAAGTCTAAAAAAGCCAGCGAACTGTCAACACAACGGGCAAATGACGTGGTTCCGCGAGCATCAATTATTCATGGACTAGGCCGCAGCGCAGCCGCGGTGTGGTGTAAGTTTCATGCATTATGCAGTGACTCTAGCCTCGCCAACAGTAAATGGCGCCAAATCAATTTCTACTATGCGTAGATTTTAACATGCGTTGATATGGCAACGCACACGAGTGCCTCTCAGATCCGTCACAACCGAGATGCAGTCGCAGCAGACAGAATTCGATCCTGTGACAAATGAGACTTTTTCGAGTTCCATTACACAGATTGCTCCAAACGTTAATGGAAACCGACTACGCTGGCGCTCTGAAGAGGATGCCATAGCACATGGCAGCAAATTCTTGCCTCCCGTACGTGCACCTCAGAAACCAGCCATGGGCCTAAAGGGCAGGAATTCGTTAGGATATAGCTACTATAAGGCCACCGAGCTGTCTCCGCCAATGTCCACAACCTCATTTGGATACTAGCCTCTTGACCAGGAACTGGAAAAAATAACATTCTTTACATTTCATAACATTGTTCTGGCCTATTGCAAAACCTAACCTGTTAAATGTTAGCCTGTTTAGCCTGTCAAAGGGTAAAGGTTCCAAGCTTGGCATTCTTCAGGGGTCGAGGCATATGCATCATTCAGCGCGAGTGTGCATGCCAGCAATTATTCCCTATTGAAAGATTTAGTACCTTTGTGAAATGCACATTTGTACCATTTCAAGGTTATTCTCTTCCCGGAAAGAAAAAAAAACATCACAATGAGATGATCTCCGATGGAAAAAAGTTTTTATGTATGCATAGTATGAGACACTGATGGCTGGACACACAAAGAGATCGCCAAAATCGTAATGTGTAATATTTTATTTTGATACAGAAAGTCTCCGCGCCGACGGTGTCGAAACCAAGCAGCAGTTTCCGGCAGTAGAAATGAGGTGGAAGACAAATTGGGCACTGCCTTTCCGATTGGTTGGGCTCCAGTTTGAACTCATTTTCCCTTGTAACTGGGGAATTTCCCTTTTCCTCCCTAGTCAGCCTTTTCTTTTACTCTAAATAGCTCTTTTCGGCACTACACCGTTTTATTATCGCGACAGCGTTGAAGGTCCTGTTCACTGGAAAATCCGGTGTCAGCAAGTGAAAAATCAGTGGCATGGCTGTGGCAGGTGGGCCCCAAAGCAACCTAGGCGGCAGGTGGCCCACCTAGGTCACGTGACATTGTGGCGTCATCACAACCTGCCTGCCAGATAGTGAGCCCAAATTGCCCGCCGTGGGAGGTGGCAGTTAAATCAGTGATTGGTCTCTTGGGATCGAAGCGTAACCTGGGCCGCAGAAGGCCCGCCGCAGGGCACCGGTGCATCGCTTAAAGGGATACTGAGGCGGTTTTCGTATCAGCCAATTTTTTAGGGTTTTGAAGTAATGCCATTGCTGATCACGCCTGTTAAATTATTTTTTCGATTGTGGCTAAAACAGTGCCGCAATCACCAATTGAAAGCGCGATGGTTAAATCTCCCGCGCCCCGCGCGAGCGCAGGAGAGGAGAACAGCGGAGAGGGAAACCTCATCCATGTCGGTCAACGTGACGTCACGTTGAGGAGCCGGGGGTACTTCAGCGCACCCGAGAGAGCTTTCAGCGCGCGTTGTTTCTCGTGCTGTATGCGTTGTTCCTCGTACTGCCTGCGTTGTGACGTACAATTGCGTGTCAGCCGACCTTGAGAATCATGTTCAACACGAGGTACTACTCTGCGTTCGTGTCCTCGAACAACCACGGCCGCGACCGTGTCGTCTTCCACTGTTTTCCGCAAGATCACGAGCTCGCAGCGCAAGCGCTCGCTGCTGTGACGAAAAATTCAAGCCGACCAAAGCAAGCGCACTCTGCTCGAAGCACTTTCGTAAGAGCGGCTGCATGCAGGGCTTGTCCCTAATGTGATCTATGGAGATTTCTGTCGAAAAGGCGCGGCTGAACCATGACACAGTTCCTTCGAAGAGGCGTGTCACCATTCCGAAGCGCTTCTTCTATAAGTAGAAACATGCTCACTTAGCCCCTGCAGAAACCTGATAGAGGCTCAAGCATCTGTCGCTCTCCTCAGCTTAGGTGATGGCCAGACCACCTGAGGCGCGCTTAACAAGGCTCAGTTAGCGATTTTATATTCGGTTCGACGTGTCCAAGCAAGGAAGCAAAGCAAAGCACAATAAAGCAAAGTAAGCAAGCATCGAATCTCTTCATATGCGGCATCTCGTTTAATCGTAGCTAAGCGATTAAAATGAAAGCGGTCGACGTTCTGATTTCGGATGCAAATTTAAGAGAGAAATGAATGCCAACCGAGTTTTTGCAAAAAAACACCGCGACCTTACTCGGTTTCTTCATCAAGTTGTGGCAGCGGGCGAGTTGCAGGTAGCTTGGCTTTTAAGCACACATATAGTTGGCCACCACTTCACTGAACCTAAACTGCAAATCTAGGAAGGGCGAACGTTTCCGAGGCAGCCATTAATATTTTCTGGCATGTGCTGAACGCGCCACGAGTGAAGCAGCAGCCTTGTGCGCGTATTTGGCTTGGTTTCCAGCGCACAATGATTGCATCACTATCTTGTGGTCACATGCCTCGCAGTGCTTGGCCACTGCGCTTCGGTCATTTTGACACCAACTTTGTGCTCCTTTATCGTTTCCTTGGAATACTTTCTTGCCCCAACCTGCAACGCCGGGTACTGAGAACAGGATTTTTGTACACAGTGCTTTGGGCCTTTTCTTTAGGATGACGCTCTTCCGGGTGAGCCAGGAGGTGTCCGGTGGTGGTAATTGACTTGAGTATTGTTCGCACCCCTTCTTTTCCGAGAATACGAGCCGAGGTTGTACTGGCACCTTTTACGCATGGTCTGCATATGCGTCTTTCACGCTGGCGTATGCTTGTGCTAGGCGTAGAATTTTTTGCTTGCGTCTTTTTCTTTCAGGTGATACGTGGAATGAACAAACTGTAGTATCCTTTTCTTTGGAGGTTAGTAAAAAAATAGTTGCCACATTCGCTTTTACAACACCACGGAAAGCTGTGATCTGCACTCAACGCAGTGCCGGATCCGCATCGGCAGCTTCTCCAGTCCTCAAAGTGTCGTCACGATCTCTCTTGACCAATCACGGGCGGCGACGCGCCGCACGGTGTGCCCCGCGGCACAGGCAGCATATCTCTGCTAAAAAAGGCAATGTGCGCTTGTTTTTGCTTTATTTGGATGCGATATTCCAGTATCCAGCATGAAAAACTATAGGACGCCGCTGACAGCCTGATTTAAAAAAAAAAAGTGCTTCAGTCTCCCTTTAACCGCTGCACCAGATGGGGTATGAGCACTTCCAGGGATCTATGAATGTAAAGAATGACCTTCTGCATAAATGAGAATTAGCCCATTATGCTATCGCGTCACACCCTTAAGGTGGAGCTTCAGTATCCCCTCCAATTTTTCATTTTAAGACGACCACTATTACCCGAATATGACGTCTCCGAGTGTAGTAAACTTTCAACACGATAAGAAAATTGAAAAGAAGAGTATGAGTGACAGACAACTAAAAATAATAATGCTAAGGGCAACACCTTCCTTCTCGCTTGAAACTCACGGAGATAAGTACTGCTGTTTAAGCCATTATGGTTCAACTGCTGACACAAAAAGAGCAGCAAAAAATGAAATCCAGACTGACGCACCATGGCCAAAAATGTGAAGGAGAACACCCAGTAGGACACGTAGGAGAGGAGTAGGGGAAACCCACGGTAGCTTTGCAGTCCAACCAAAGCGAAAGGGACTCTTTGTTGTGTTAGTCCTCCCCAGCATTTTCTGTGAGGTGTCCACGAAAGGAGACGCCATCAAGATGCGCTGCTCCAGGCTTCCTTGGCAAGGCTTCCACTGTGATTGGTAGGGCCCCGATGCCAGCACTGGGCCAATTAAATGTGATTGTCTTGTTTTTTTTTTTATTTTGAATTTTCTAAGTGGAATAACTTTCTTTCGTGTGCTCAGATTTCAATAATTCTTTTTGTACTGGTGTCTAGAATGCATGAGGAATCTCTAGCAAATAGGGAGTGAATAACACGTTGCAGTATCGAGGCATAGGCTATGTGGGATGCTGTGATTAAAGGCTCAGGATTAATTTAGGCCGCCTGCAGTTCCTTATAATGCACCGACATCGCACAGCACACGGGCAGTTTTGCATTTCGCTTCCAACGAAATGTGGCTTCTACGGCACGGATTCGTACCTGCGACCTCGAAATCAGCAGAAAAACACCAAAGTCAGTCAGCCTTCGTGGTGGGTGATTGTTGCGTGCAACTTGGGGGCGACTGTCGTGTGCATGTGGTTTGTGAAGGAAAGGTTCTGAAAGCAAAACAGCTTACAAAAAAAGGACACTTTTATCAACAGCATCTCAGCATTATATACTACTTGCTGTGGCGAAATAAAAATGACTGTCAGTCCCGTGCTTCAAAAAGTGGCCTTGTAATTGAATGGCCATTTGCTAATGCCCAACTCGCCTGTGAAGTCACCAGAAAAAGGGTATACTGCCTCATTCCTACAACAAAAAATGTTTGCAAGCTGTGTGCTTTGCCATTCGAAGAAGCAACGAGGTCTATATGTACAGGTTCAGGCAAAACAGAAAAATACAGTGGCAAGGTGAAGCCGCTAGAACTGGGCACAGCAATAAGAAAAACAAAGCACCAATAACAAATTCACACAGTCAGGAGCACAACAATTCTGATGGTAGCAAATTGATCAGGGACTTCATTTTTTTTTTTAATTACTGCAGTTTCATTGAGCACAACATATCTGTGCTAAGACATGGCAGTGCCCAATAAGCCTAGAACATCAGCCCCCAACCCCTCAATCACTGGTTTCATTAGATGGCCGTTCTAACGAGGCATTCATAAAATTCCAGAACTTTACCAAACATTCTCAATTTTGTTGGTGGTATGGCGCACTGCAGTTGAGAAAATTAGAAAAAAATTTGCACTTCAGAAACCAAGGTACAAGACAAAAAAATCTCTTGCACCACTAAAACAAAGCTGTTACCGTCACAAGCTGCACAGTATCAAGCAAGCGTAATATGATGGACTGAAAGTTCCCACAAAAACTCCTTTTCTGCTGGCCTGATCCAGAAGAGCTGATGTGTTTTGGAGAGGACCTTTCCAGCTTATATGACAGTCTGTTACACTGTAGTGACCCTTGCACAAATGTGCAGAAAACATGATGGGAGAACGCTGCTGGAGCAATTCACAGGGCTTCCAGGTAAACAGAAAAACTTGTCACTTAGTCTAAACAAGGAAAAAGAGGAAACATAATTTCTTAAAGGTGCACTGAAGAGGAATCTGAACTTGTCTTTTTGCCGCGGGAACTCAATCTACACGTTCCGAGCATTCTTAGAAACTGCGACTTATTGCCCTGTGTGGCCGATTTCCCCAATTAAATCGAATTAACGTCCGGCTCCCGCTTTTTTTTTTAATTCTCCCTTGTACGGTGGGCGGAGTCGACCAACACATGGAGTGCCTTTCAGCCAGCTCCGTGGAGGCTTTGCTTTTGCTTCATTTTGTTTTTTAGGTTTCCGTGAATAAATAGTTTCATTTGCAGATAATATAACCGCAAAATAAGCCCGCAGAAATAAAAACACGCGCGGACTATTTGCCACTACGGACTACTACGTATTACTCCGCCAATGGCAGAGCGGCAAGCCGCCACGGCACTGGGTGAAAGACACTCCCCGCGTTGGTCGACTCCGCCCACCGTACGAGGGAGAATTAAAAAAAAAAAGGCGGGAGCCGGACGTTAATTCGATTTAATTAGGGAAATCAGCCACACAGGGCAATAAATCGAAGTTTCTAAGAATACTCGGAACGTGTAGGTTGAGTTCCCGTGGCAAAAAGAGGAGTTCAGATTCCTCTTCAGTGCACCTTTAAGACTCAATAAGAGTGTTAAGATGGCTTAGGTACAGCCTACTAACCTATTCTCATTCCAAGCATGAGATCAATTACAAACATTAATACCACAGAGCAAAAAAAAAAACAAAAAAACTAAACACTTTAAAGGAATCCTAAAAATCTTGGTGGCAGAGAAACACACTGTACCAGTGTTATCATTTGTACCACGGCCGCACACTCAATTGAGGGGCCTTTGATTATATTCAGAAATTAAGAAAATAACTATGCGTTACAACAGTCAGCATCTTGATTGCATGCACAAATGCCTGCACTACAAAATGCATCAAATTTCATGCACACCGGTTTATTGACACTCACATTAGCCTAAGAAGTGCAACAATGCAACACATGAGAGCTACCCATAAGAATGTAATGTAAACAGGTATGCATTTTATATCAGGGAAGTAGATGGGCAGATCATTTCCCCTTTGCATGATCACTTCAGTGAACTTTGATGAACTGCCACATCCTTAGTGTACTGATGACTTCTTCACAAGTTTGAAGAAACAGCTTGCGTGGTGGGAACTCG
Source organism: Amblyomma mixtum (assembly GCF_055824585.1). Classification (NCBI taxonomy): domain Eukaryota; kingdom Metazoa; phylum Arthropoda; class Arachnida; order Ixodida; family Ixodidae; genus Amblyomma; species Amblyomma mixtum. The sequence continues at coordinate 185,175,385 of NC_143021.1, forward strand.
TGTCAGGCCAGGCCAGAAATTCAGTACCATAAACATTGAACAGAGGCTCATAGCACAGTTAACTGGTACGCTAAGTACAAATCAATTGGAAGCCCATGTCGCCCCTTCACGACAGCTTTAGGAACCAGGTGTGAGTGAGTCTTGCATCACCAAGGGTGACAAATATCACAGGTTAACAAGCCTGAACGCAAAAGCTCTGACATCTAAGACAAATTAGTTTTACGCATGACAGAGAACACGGTGGTGTATTTCTTTCGCCAGATGACGCGCCAAGGTGGGACAAATAGCACGTGATAATGGCCAAACTTGACGACAAAGAAGGGTGGGAGGAGAAGAATTTCCCAAACAATCAACTTTTCAGAAGCAATAAAAGTTCTGAAGCAAACTTTTTAGACATTAATAACACTTTGTGTACACAGCAAAAATAGGAAGCCATAATGAGATAAAAGCCACCGCGGCTATCCTCACAGCACTTTTGTGCCCAACACAGCTTTATCCCGACTTTGCACACTCAAATACTGTGGAAAATAATTAAAAACCTGGAAGTTGTAGCCAGTGCTCAGTATGCAGCACATTACCAGAACATGGAAAACTGACGCGTTCATGGCTTAAACAATACTACGCTTTGAATCCAACCCATCCACTACAAGCGTTGAGAAATTTTGCAACATTGTTCCCCCCCCCCTGCATAGCGCAGTCCTCGCATGCACTTTTGGTGGTTTCCAGCTGAAGCTGAGAACATCCTGAATTCAATAGAAAAGAATCTGAGCTCGCTTCTAGCTCGGCAAACATGCTGCACACTGTAGAAACAATTACAGCAGGGGTTCTGAATCTTTTTTTATCTTCGAAGACTGCCAACAACTTTGAAAAGACACCCAGGTAACCAGTGTGCCCTGACTTCTATCTATTTGTGCCTAAGATGCAAGGAAAAAAGAGCGCATATTAAGAGCCCCTCAAGAAATGCCCAAATTTACTATTGATGACAGTTTGTAGAGTGAAACTGTTGGCTGTGAATAATAGAGTATGATTAGTCCTCAAATGAAGTGGCTGAAAGGAAAGTAAAGGACTGAGACATGGATAAGTTGATATCAGCGCTAAGGAATTCCAAGAAATCCTACCCCAAGGGACCCCAAGGTTTCACAGAACCCAGTTTGAGAACTTCTCGTTTACAGGCCAGATTGGGTGGTGCTGTGCAGCAGTCACAATATGTGACAGTTACAATATGCAACAGTTACAATTAGGAATGGATGCTTTCAGTTTGGAGCTCGTAGAACCACTTGCAGTTCAGAGAAGCGCGGAAGACAGTGTGAAATAGATTGGTATCAAGACCAAGCACGTGAAGTTGTCCAGAAAATTGCAATGAACCAGAAATGACCACGCTATATAAGTGCTTCGAAATTGATTTCTGTAACCCGTCCTTTAAGGTAAGGACATCATGAATTTGAATGGAGTGGTGGAAAGATATTTAAATCCAACTTTGATGGCTTATATTCGAGGAAAGTTTTCTCTTTTTCTCTCTGACCTTGAACTTTGAGGCCAGCTTAGACTTGAGTAACAGGTCACTGCCAGTCCAGAGCAAAACTACTACAGTCAAACCTCGATATAACGAACACGGATATTACGAAGTATTGGCTATATCGAACTCTTCCTAAATATTTTTGACTAATTCATGCAATTTCTACTTTATATACCGAACGCGGTTGGCCACGAAATGGGTATATCGAACTCCCCAGCGCCAAACTGTGCCCGTTCGGATGGCAGGCGGCAGGCTTCGCCGCACTGCACAAGTGACTGGTGGTGATGCGGCACGCGTTCGCACCAAGGTTTGCACTTTCATCTCGCACTCGCCAACACAGGCGTGTAGGGTTGCAGTCCGGCAGTCAGCACGCGTTCACGCCTCCGGCATCCGTCGACAGCGCCATGGAAGCAGCACCGGTGGTTGTAAGCATGCCGTAACAATCCTGCGCTCATGTCGGCCGTCGCGGAGGTGGTGAACTCGGCGGCAGCTTTCGCTCTGATGTACCGCTTTCCACGCGACACGGCTGTGATGCGGAGAAGCCACAGTAACCGGCGCTTAACTTGCGCTTGCGGTGCTGTGCGGGAGAGCCAACCTAACTGGCGCTCGGTTTTTTGCAGTCTTCGCAATAGCCGCGAGCGTCTTCTAAACGCCACCAAAACCTGGGAAAACATCTATTCACTTCTCTTGTAAGGATCGCCAGAACTGCTGTCCTTTCAATGACTAAATTGCGCCGTTATTGCGCGCGTTTCGGACGAAATTTTATATTACGAATTTCGGCTATAGCAAACTGTTTTACGATTTTGTACTAGTTCGCTATAACGAGGTTTCACTGTATACTTGAGAGAAATGGAAAAGTAAAGTACACTGTTTCACTCATACTCATGGAGTAACGACCTGATGAATGCGGATAGTGTGTATCTTTTCACATTGGAGTCACCTGTGCTCATGGAGAAAGGTACCACTAATGTCCTCGGGACAAATGCACCAATCAGTCCTTCTCTCCAGAGAGTACACACCATCTGCATGTGCTACACATGCTGGGATGTGCACGTTTCTTGAAGCACTGCGGATGCCAGACGTATGTGGTGCAGTGCACAGGCAACTGAGACACACTACTGACAGGATAAGACCACACGGCACTTCCTCCCCCCCGGTGACAGGTTCACATGTAGACCACGTAGGTGGTCGGTCCCTCGGCTGGCACTGTGCCACTTGGGTTGAGCGTGAATCCCGCAGGGTCGGTCAGCTCGCCATTCAGCGCTGCAGGAAAGAAAACCACACGGGCATGACTCGGCAGCCTAGGAGAGCACCCAGAAAAAAAAAAAAAAAGAATGATCACAGTTATTAGGTACAATATGGTATGCGAGGCTTAATGCCCCAATGGTAGGTGGGATTTAAAGGGACCATGCAAAGAATTAAAAGCCGCTTGTAAATGCTAGAAGTGATGCTCAGAAGCATTGACACCAAGTATGAGTCTTCGGAACTGAGCCGGCAATTTATTATGAATTTTTAAAAATCATGTTTTTTAAAATTCGCGGGCCGTTTGGTGTCTTCGTAGGGAGCCATTTTGGAGCCAAAATCGGGAAGACAGACGTCACTAGTCCCATGACGTCCGCAGGCCACCACACGCTGTCATTCGCTCGAGCCGCGGCAGCTATGACGTCACGGGCACACTTCCGGTAGCGGTGAAAATCATCTGCTCGAGCTGCCGCGCGACCCCCTCGGGCAAGCGCGAGCCAGCTAGGCATTGCCTTCGCGCGTATGGTTTCAATTTACCTCTGCCGCCTCTTTCTGTCGCGAGTTCGGGAGCCAAGAAAGCGCAGAGACCGGAGAGACGCTGCTGACGCACGCTGCTCCTCGGGAGGGGGACAACCGGAAGTCGTAAACCGAACGTCAGCGAATGGAGTATTCATGGGCGGAGCCCAGTCCCAGAGCTGTTTTCTTTATTTTTTTATGGTACCCCGCGGGTACGAGTTGAGGGGGGAGAGGCGGAGCGTGATTTTTAATCGTCTATAACTTCGTTGTTATTGATGCTAGCTCAAAAATTCTTGGGCTAGGGTGACGAGTGATGGAATGCCTATCTTTACATAATCTCAATAAATTTATTTCATAGTCCCTTTAAAGGGGCTCTGAAACATCTTTCTAGGGAGAGCACGTCAACTTGCTCAATCACTGCACTGTGTTGTCACCAACACCTGAGCCAAATAATACATTTCTACATGCAACAGAGGACCCACAATCACACACAAAAGTTGGCGAGCCCTTTCCGGGTAACTTTTTCATGCTCGCACCCTCCTCTGTCACTCGCAACCTGTGTATACAAGTTGAGAGGTGGCTGCTATTGGTTAGATTCTTTCAGACGACAGGCAGCTACCATAGATGTAGCCAATACACGGCGTAGCTCCGGTTTGTCAGGACGCCCTGTCTTCCAAGGTGGGGACAGCGGAGCAGTGCCGACCATCCAGCGTGCAGAAAGTGACGAGAGGAGAGGGAAAGATGCGAAGACGCTGAAATTCAAGGTGGCCAAATGTTTTAGAGGAATCCCCCAAGGTGGAGTAGATTTGTAATAAGGGAGTAATTACTCATTGACATCCACCCGAGCACAGCCATACGGCTACAAAGGAAAGCTACACAGCTTTCTCAGAAACTTCAGGTGGAGTAGATTTGTAATAAGGGAGTAATTACTCACTGACATCCACCCGAGCGCAGCCTTACGGCTGCAAAGCGCAGCCATACGGCTTATTACCAATCTACTTCACCTTGGGGGATTCCCCTAAAACATTTGACCAACACAGTTCCCACTTCGAGTTATTGATCAATTCGCTCTCGCCCTACCATAAGCTTGCCGTCCTGGTTAGCTCAATTGGTAGAGCGACTGCTCCGGTGAAGCGGTGGTCCCGGGTTCGAACCCCGGACCAGGACGAATTTTTCTTTAACTACGAGGTTTCTGAGAAAGCTGTATAGCTTTCCTTTGTAGCTGTATGGCTGCGCTCGGGTGGATGCCAATGAGTAATTACTCCCTTACTGAAATTCAAGGTTTGACTACAGATAACTCGCCTTCTATGAAGTGCATCAAAAAAATTTTTGCTGTACAATATCCGTGAAGCAGGGTGCTTTACCATCCCAGGAATACCGCGATTTTATTAGAGCCCCCTTTCAGAGCCCCTTTAATGACTCGATGGTATGTGCGATTTAATGACCTGAACCTGCACATGGACTAGACAGGGATGCAGCAATGGTGGGCTCCGGAAATTTCCACCACCTGGGGTTCTTTAACGTGCACTGGCATCGCACAGCACACGGGCCTCTAGAATTCCGCCTCCATTGAAATTCGGCCACCGCGGCAGGGATCGAACCCACGTCATTCGGGTGAGCAGCCAAGCACCATAACCACTGAAACACTACTCAGTGGGGCTGCATGTTTGGGGCATTCTTTGGGGTTGCAAGTAGCTTCACAGGGGCGGTTTGATGGGACATTTGATAATTTGACTTTCGGAAAATTGAGACATTTTCTCCAGTTGGTTATAAGTCCTAACTGAAGTAGTTTACTCAACTGGGATGCAAGCACATCACTGGTAACTTTCTTTTTTCTTCGCCACACAACCACTTGGAGACTCGTGGTTGAAGTAACGAATCAGTAGATTTCACCCATTTTTTACGTAGTGCTAACAAGTATATATAAGTATGGTATGGTACTAATATGTATAAGATTTAATGTCCCAAAGCAACATATGAGTTATGAGGGGAGCTATGGTGCACGACTGTGGCCTAATTGTTTATTTGTGACCCCTTGCGGTTCTTGGATGTGCACCAACATCGCACAAAACACAAGTGCCTTGCATTTTGCCTCCATCGACATATGCCACCACAGTTGAGATTGAACCTGCATCCTTTGGCACAGCAGTCGAGCAGCCTAACAACTGAGCCACCGTGGTGGGGCTGAATGATTACAGCTACATTCAAATAGAGAAATGGCATAGGCATCCATACATCTAATCAGATTTCATTTTGGATCACTTCAAGGCAAGCTTCTGATACTAATTCAAACAGAAACCTCTTGCCCCTTCAGGTTCCACTTAATGAGTGTCTACTGCATTGGTCGAAGCATAATGCAAAAAAATTGATGCTCCAGAAGCAAAGAGCTTGGACAGGGCAGATTAAACAATGCTCCAACATGGAGTGGCCACTGCAGCACTGTGCACTCACCAGCGAGGGTAGCAGGTGGGTCCACTGGTGCCGATGGCTCCCCTTCCGTTGCCGTGGCAACCTGCAAACCAGAGTCGGCAACTGAGCCATCACGGGCAGAGAGATCTGAGGTGGGCACAGTGCCACAGGCAGAGAACAATGCTTTAACTCTTTCGTTACTACGCCACTATGCTTCGATCACCGGTGATCGAAAAATTCGAAGTGCTACGGCAGCGCGACCACGGCCGCTACAGACTTGCTGAGTCATTTGGTTTGTTGTTCACACACTGAACTTAAATTTCATGCTTAGTTTATTGTCAAAAAGCGTCAATTTTTGAGATGTGCTTGAAGTTGGGGGTGTGGCGTCGGGTGCTCCAAACAAGCTGTCAACAACAGGAAAACCCCGTGGCATGCAATTCTGCTGCGTTTGCAAACATATTTTTGATGCATCGATAAGCACGGACCCTGACGATGACGCTGTATCATCAGGTATTGTTTGGAAGCTCAAATTGCGCAACGAGATCTCCGAATGCTGGCCTGTGCATTCAGTTTCCTGCTTCCAGTCAGTTTGTGTGAACCAAAGCTCCTCATTATAGACATTATGGTGATGTGGCGCCATCTAGTTTGTTCTTCAGAGACTACAGTTTCGGTTTCTGTGTAGACTGAAATTTTCTCATGACGCGTGAATTTCTGAAATGGCCTTGAAGCGGAGGGTACGGCGAGGATGCTCTGAGCATGGCTTCGGGCGCGTGGACGGCGCGTGCTCAGAAAAACCTTGCCACGGAATTCTACTGCATCAGCTGCAAATATTTTCTATGCTACGAGTAGCACAGTTTCTGGTGATGATGTTGCAATGTCGGATTTTGGCTCAGGTGCTGTAACTGCGCAAACCAATCCCGGAACGTTGGCCTGTTAGATTCGCTTTCTTTTTCCCAACCGCTTGTGTGGGCGCATCTGGTTTGTTGTTCAGATGGGTAGTACCATTTTCGGCATTTTTGAAGTGCCCTAAGAGTGTCAACTGCGTTCGCTTCTTGCAACTGTAGATGTTCCTCGGATAGCGGCACGTGTTTTACCGTCATGAAACTTCGCTTGCTCTGGCTAAATTTCAAATGATGCAGCATTAGCTGACAGGTACTCAGTCCAGCGTTGTCCGCTGTACTTCTCCTCTTTGTGAACGCGTCCTTTTCACTGATTTTCTACTTACCATGACCCAACTGGCTCAACAAGCTATGCTTCTTCAGCAAAGTGAGTTTGTTATATAAGGGTCAACTGACGCAACACCTTTGTTATGTGGAGGTCACAAATAAATGTGCTCCAGTAGGGTTGACATTGGGAAAATGACAAACTTCGTAACATCAAGGGATTTCCTCTGTGGAGGTTCGCTATATCCAGGTTTAACTGGACTGAGATGTAACTGAATTGAGGTTTAACTGAACTGAGGTTGTACTGAATTGTGGTTTAGCTGAGTTGAGGTTGTGCTGGAATTAAGGTTTAACTGAATTGAGGTTTAACTGAGCTGAGGTTGCACTGGAATTAAAGTTTAACTCAACTGAGATGTTACTGAACTGAGGTTTAACTGAAATGAGGTTGTACTGAATTGTGGTTTAGCTGAATTGAGGTTGTGCTGGAATTAAGGTTTAACTGAATTGAGGTTTAACTGAGCTGAGGTTGCACTGGAATTAAAGTTTAACTCAACTGAGATGTTACTGAACTGAGGTTTAACTGAAATGAGGTTGTACTGAATTGTGGTTTAGCTGAATTGAGGTTGTACTGGAATTAAGGTTTAACTGAACTGAGGTTTAACTGAACTGATGCTTCACTGCGCATACTCCTACTGAACGGTGCTGTGAGAAAGAGACTTGCCTGGACAGCTTCAGCTAGTGCGGTGGCTGCTCCGCTGGGCTGTTGCTGCATCGGCGATGAAGGCGGCAGTGTCGGGTCGAGCCCAAGCTGCTTCATCTGTACCGCCACATCAAAGAGGTAGTCGTAGCACTCACACCTGCGACCAACACCACCACCCCAAGACCAACACAAGTAAGTTCGTCTGGACAGGGTCCGGGCTAGCTTTAGTCAAAGAGAATAAATCAATCAATCACTTTATTTCAGCGTTCTTTACAAAAAAACTGAGTGCGGCAAGAAAAAAGCAGTCACTACGACCGCTTGACAAGCCTCGCCACCCTTACAAAGAGGCAGTTTGGTAGCAACTATAATGGTTACTTTATACACTTGTAACAACGCAAGGTACACGGAAAGACAAGGCATGTAAATACATGCATAAAAGGAAACTCTTTTTTTTTTTGCATGCACAAGTAGTATTTCTGCACAACAGAATAAAGGTCAACAGAATACGTAGTATTTCTGCATGAACAGAAAGAAGGACAGGGGGAAAATATGATTACAGCACACCCATTCACAACAACAGCATGCAAAGGTGCGGCACACTGTGGAATAAAAAGCAGCTGTGCAGGGTAGAAAACTTGTTTATATGTTGATTGAGTTAAGAAAGCAGCTCTGGTCTTGGAGGAATGATGTATGTCACAAAGAGCCCCTCTTTGTACCTTCCCTCGTGTGCTGAAGAATTCACGTCTGCTATGCTAGAAATTAAACATGGATGCTGTGCTCGTGCATGAGAGTTCCAATGCCAATTTTGTCTGTGCATGAAACAAGCCTCTCAGCATTGCAGCTACACAATGCAGTAGTAGAGTTGCAGCACAGCACCATCGTTTTATTTCTGTCTCAACATTTGGTTTATTGTGGTTTAACGTCCCAAAGCGACTAAGGCTATGAGAGACGCTGTAGTGGAGGGCTCCGGAAATTTCGACCACCGGGGGTCCTTTAGCGTGCACTGACATCGCACAGTACACGGGCCTCTGGAATTTCTCCTCCAAAGAAATTCAACCGCCACTTGGCTGCAGAGACTAGGCCCAAGTATATAATACACAGTGCACTTACACTCTCTACCTATGCAGCAGAGCGTCACCTCATAGCGTTGTTTCATTTTTTTTTTTTTTTTAGAACAAGGTGAGGCGGAACACATCAATGCGTGTTGTTTGTTTCACCATGTGTCGGCAAAAAGAGCTGATCACGTTATCCGTTGTAACAGGACGTGTCCACCTTGAGTCAGGTAGCAAGCTTTATAATACCTCTGTCACACAGACACTTTCGATCCTCATTGAGTCAATGCTCATCGAACTCAATGCAGATTGACGGTTGTCACACGGCCACTTTCAAGCGCAATCGATCTCAATCCTGCTTGACTCAATGCCGGCCCCTCAAGAGTGCTTGAGGTTCCAAGCTCAATCAAAAGCACTCTCGCTCTCACGAAGCTATAAAAATAAACACTAGTTAACTAAACAAAACTACAACTGTTGTTGTTGTAATTGATTAAAATGCAAGACAGAACATTTTCAGGCACTATGCCTGCTTATATGCAAACATATTTATAAATACCGTATTTACTCGCATAATAGGCGCACTCGCATAATAGGCGCACCCCCAGTTCGGTCGCGAAAAATCGGATTTTTTTATTTCCGCGCATAATAGGCGCGCCCCGAACTTGGCACTGTGATCAGTACTGTATTTACACGATTGCAAGCCAACGCCTCCCCACCCCCAAAATCTTTATTTTAACGAAGTTTTTGCTGAACTTATTACTACTCCTCACTAGTGCTGCTGCCGTCACAGATGCTGCAGACCCACAGCACGTACAACGACATCGCGTGGAACAGCCGCCCACAGTTTTCAGGGATGCTCACTTTAAACGTCTGTTTGGAAAGCTTCATCAGCCGGAAACCTTCCCGACTTAGGAGCCCGAAAACCGCGACGATAGGGGTCGCATACGAAAATCTAGGCGCGCCGCAGTCGCAACTGCCGCACTTCTCGGCCACATCGAATTTCCGGCCTGCCGCACGCTTGCCGTGTTCGAGATCTAACTCCCAGCCGTGTAGCTATTAAGGCGCTTGTCCGTCATGCTAAAATAGCAACGCTCGGCGACAGCACACGAAAGCCACAACTACGATAAACTAACGCGCTAACGCTACAATAGAAACCAGCCCTCCGACAGCCATAAAAAAACGAGCTGGTGATGCTGATGTCGATATGGATAGCGAAAGCTCACGGTGGACGAAAAAGTTGATGATGATGATAAGCTTGACCTTGGGCGCCGTCCGTGGGCGGCAACTGGAAGCTCCTGTGCGCGTGTGTGCCCTCCGCGACCAAGCGCGCGTTGCTCGCAGCCGGAGCCGATTGCGGAGGCCACGGCGCGTGCATTTCGAAGACTATTCCCGCGTGGATCGTGGAAAGTTTGGGTGCGGCCTTACACGGACATTTTTTAAAATTATTTCCTTCGGGAAAACAGAATGCGGCCCGTACGCGGGTGCGTTTATGCGGTATGTTCAATTTTGCAAGTCGAAAAATTTCCGGAAATTTTACTCCGCGTAATAGGCGCACCCCGAACTTTGAGCCGGATTTTCTGGAAAAAACGTGCGCCTATTATGCGAGTAAATATGGTACTCTCGACACCACGCTGCAAGCTTCGCCGTCAGTGTAAACAACAAAGATGGCGTCCTCCTGCTTGTCGACGCGCAAACTGTGAAGCGAGCGCGAGACAGCCGCTCTCATCGACTGCTGGCTAGACCGCCTAGATAGCTTGCGGCGCCAGAAGAGAAACGCCGTAGTCGACGCAGAAATCGCAGAGGCGTTGTGGACCCTTGGGTTCCATCGCACAACAGTAGAGGTACAGAGGTGCATCACATGTCTGGCTACGGATTTGGCTGCCGCTGCCCCCGACTGCACACTGTTGCTGGACATCACCTTGTTATGGCTGTTGGAGGAACGTTTGGCGCCACCTAACACACATGAGGGAAACTTCTCAAGGAGCATTGAAAATGCCCGTGTGGCACCGGATGTTTCAAGCATGCTCGAAAATCTCGATGCAGATCGTGTTCAATGAGCATCGAAAGTGCCCGTGTGACAGGGATATAAGACACGAGATCTGATGTCTGTGATACCCCTGCCACAGGGGCAGTCTCAGTGCTCCCCAAGACATCCATACGCACTGCTGTCACTTGGCCAATTTCATGATCATTGAGTAGTGAGCATGCGTTCCGACAGATGGCACTAGGCGTAGCAACAATCAGTAAAAACACGAAATGAAGCAGCAATAAAGCAAGCCTAATATTGAAGTAAATTCTATTTTCAATCGAAAGCTTGCTTGGAAAAAGCTATTCAAATACTTCACAATTCAGTACAATACACAGATCGCAATGACGGGCCAACAATGAGTGAAAATGCGTACTTCATTTCAGAAGCATTCACATCTTAGTATCTTTGCCGTCACTGACATTCTTTGCCACGTTCATAGCTGGTACTGTTGCCGCACTTGTAGGGAACAAGGTCTCTGGTGTCGCAAAATCCACTAAGAGCCAAAAACAGCCTAAACAAACCAGCACGCCGAACATGAATGGCATTGGTTTGTTTCTATCCAACCACTGGATACTATTCAGAGCTGTCATGGTGACTACTATAAAGAACTTAGTTCTAGAACAGGTTAATGCATACTTAGAGTCTCTTTAATACAAACTTGAAGGGACCAGAAAATTTCTTCGTCTAATCAGAAGTTAACGTTAACAGAAGTGCCTCCAAAAAAGAAAGAAATTGTATTTACTCATGTAATGAACCCACTTTTTTTCCAGAAAAGTTGACATCAATTTGGGGGAGGGTTCATTATGCAGGGAAAAAGAAGTTGCAACAGATTTTTTTTTGCCCGCCCAGCAGGCATCCATTCATCAACAAAACTCATGGACAGCTGCTTTCGTGACACAGGTGTTTAGCATCGTTCGCTTCAAGTTGTTCACTGTATCATGATGCAATCTGACAATTTTGCAATATTCGACGGCACCAGCCAATCGCATTGGGATAAAACGAACATGCTGAACACTAACCCTGATGGCCAGGTGTGTGTTTTTTATGAGAGGATAAAAAAACTTGCATGCAGGACAGTTAGAGTGAGTAATGCAAATGTTTAAGCATCAGCTTGGTGTAAGGAATCTTAAGGCCTTTTTGCTCCCAATCTCGAGCTCGCCAAACCCCTTGGGGGTCTGAAAGCCCCACTGAATACCACCCCGCATCAGGCATCGGAAAAAGGCACCCATATTTCCATGTGTCTCGTGTTCACTCCCCTTTGTGTTGGTGCTGTCGTGCCTGTTTAGTGAATTTCAAGCGCAGAAGATTCGAAATTATCGAATATTTGCACATGCCTACTCCTTTCACTTGTTACGTTCACAGTGAACCTGAAAACCTGGTACCGCCATACACTCCGAGAAGAGCTGCTTCAGCAGTCCCATACTAAACCCTTTCTTTTTCCCGTTTCCACGTGCTCCCAATTAGGAAAGTGAAAAGGAAAACAAAACAGACAAGCAGATACATTTTGGCCAGCCAGTGTTTGCCCAGCTGCACGTATACCACTCACATGGTCTTGGCACGCTGCCAGGAGTCCCCCCACACGTACACGCCGTGCCTCCGCACCAGCACAGCACAGGTGTCCGGATACTGCTCCATGGCCGCCCGCATGCTCGCCTGTGCACACCACGCAAGAACCGGGGAGCAGACCAACCTCAGCCCTCGAGAACGCTGAGAGGTCTGAGAACGGCTCGAGCAAGATCTCTTCAAGAAGACAACTCGATGCCATGTCTACAACAATGCTGAATCCAGGCTACTGTGCGAATTCCGTACAAATTTCAGCAAATATATTGTTTGGCACCAAACAATGCATTCATTGATGACAGAACTGCATCTGAAAATTGGACACATTCTTTTTGCCTGCAAGTTGATTCAAACTCATGACCTGAAGAATGGAAAGGACTTCGTGATCAATGTTTGTGAGTGAATGGCAGAGTAGCCTAGCCTCAGAGATCTTGGCATGAAAGACAGCCTCAGGATCACAGTAGCGTGCTTGCAAATAAGGGCTGGTGGTGACAGTATTGCATTGCCTTTTCTGACCTCTTCTATAGCTCAGGAAAGCTCCGTTTTAACTCTTTCGCTACCGCGGAAAAATGGCCGATTTGGAGTGCACTGACAAAAATTTTTTTTTTACAAGAAATAACAAACCTAGCGCGCATTACAATACATGAAAATGTAGCTTATTAGTTGCACTTCTGAATGAAATAAACAAAAGAGTCATATGTGCAAAGGTACTTGAGTATTTATTAGTCAAATACGGCAAAAACACGAAAAAAGTATATACAAAAAACACAAATTACCGGCTGCACTTGGCCGGAACTTGATTACAGGAAAACTGAAATATACAAATTGTTTCGCATGTCTGTATCTTTCATTCCTCCGAGTTTCAGTTCTGAGAAAAATTTTTTGCTTTTTCTACGGCCGGTCAAGTTAGGGGTCATGACTGCGGTGCCACTTTGCGAAGCAATCACGTGATGACGTAAAGCAGAGGTTTACTTTACAGGTACTCCACACAACGTTCGTTTTTTGTTCACATTTTCTGCTCTGATAGCAGACCTTGCAGTTCCTTCGTTTTTTCCGGTTGGTGACGGATTGATTGTATGGGAGAACAGGGGGCGTGGCCTTCTTTTACTTCATCATACTCGAAGATTTGTTGCATGAGCTGCTCTCTGAAAGCCAGCTGATCAAATTTGGCGTGTTGGGCGAGCTCTGGAACATCCGGATGATCTCTTCGGTGTGCTTGGTACAGAATAACACTGTTCACGCAAGTGATGTCAACACAGTAGAAAAATAGAGTTTTCCACCAGCGCACGCATTTTCTCAAGACGTTGTATGTGCCAATTATCTGATCAGATTTGTCAACGCCCAACATTCCAGCATTATATTCATGGATCAGGAGAGGCTTCTTGATGATTGTCACGGTCCACATGTCTCCTTGTTTCTGCCTTCGTTTAGCGGGAACATGCTGGTTAGCTGTGTGTATGGTGCTCATAAGGCTCACAGCACGCCGGTCCTTCCATTGCATGTACAGAATGTTGCCATCCCGAAGCCACCGGACGTCTCCTCGCTCGGCTCGCCTCTACCACGTGATGTCCTTCAACTCGGATGGGAAGCAGCGGCGGTCTTTTCTGGTTGTGCCACATGCCAGAGTTTTCCGCTCAAGAAGGTGTTCGAAGAGTTTGGTTGACGTGTAGAAATTGTCCATGTAAACCCGATAGCCCTGGTCAAGGTACTCCACGCATAGTTTGCTGACTACATCAAAAGCTAGACCATGCGGTCCTGCTACCTCACGTTTGCCAGTGTAGACAGAAAACTGTAGGGTGTACCCTGTTTCGGAGTCAGCCAATACCCACAATTTATAACCCCACTTCGTCACTTTATCTCTCATATACTGTCGAATTCCGGATCTTCCTTTAGATTTGACCATTCGTTCATCAACGGAGAGGTCACGTTTTGTTTGAAAAAAATTTACTGACGTTTCATTGATGTGCTTCAAAAGCCAGGACACTTTCCATGTCTTGCCAAAAGATGCAGCTGCTCCTGAATCCTCCGGGTCCGCTACATGAAACAAAGCAAGCAAAGCGAAAAACCGATTTCGGGACATTATTTTTGATGGAAGAAGGCCAGAATAGATCGCTCCTGTATTCCAATAGAGATGTAGTCGCGGCACGTCAACAATTCCCATGTATATGATGATTCCAATAAACTTCAGCATCTCCAGTGGAGTCACCTCTTCCCATGAGCCGTCACGCCGAGAGTATGTTGGCTTGTCCAAAATCTTCATCCATGCGTACTTGTTAGTGCTTTCACAGAGGGTCTTCATCACCTCCGCCGTGAAAAACATCAAGAAGTCTAGAGGTCGAGCGAAGCGCCGAGCGCCACTCCGCAGCGATGCGCCGATATGGACTCCTGGTTGTCTCCTTGGTTGAAACGCGACTCGACCTTGCGCATTCGGCAAACTGTCTTGGCCATATGTTGTGAAGACCCTGAAGCACAAAAATAAACCACTGTCATCAATTACAAACCCCATGCACCGCAGAAAACAAAGAGTGAACGAAAACGAAACTTACGTGCGAGTATGCGCTGATGTTCCAGGCCTCTGCAGCGAAGTCTCGCTGTCGGAACTGAAATCCGACATTTGCACATCGTTGTCTGACTCCTCACCACTGCTTTCATCGCGAAAAACGGCATCAGGAGCGGCCGAAGTGCTTGGTATGGGTTTTCGTGTTCGAGGAGCGTGCGACGAAGCGGACGCCATTTTCGCGTTCCGACGCTGCTCACCCCGTTCAAAGTTTCATTTTTCACGGCGCCCCCTCATGTCGAAACACCCAAACAACCACTGAAATCAGAAGAGTAGTCGTTGAAGACCACGCTAGATGGCGCCGCACGTCCGCAACGCTCCGAAATCAGCGTTTTTTTGGCGGGCGATTTGAATCGATCCTATGCGAACGATCGCCTATGGCGCGGTAGCGAAAGAGTTAAGATAAAGCGGAGTGCTTTCCGTAAGACTTCTGTAGTCCACTGATGGAAGCCCACTTCAGTTTATCCCCGTTGTCCCCTTAATGCTATGAAATGCTGATCACAATGACAGTCACGGCCAGCAGTGACAGTAGCACCTGGTCTTGTACCTACCTGGTCGGGTATGCTACGCGTGAAAAAAAAAGATTATGGGGGCGCTTAAAGAAAGTGTGCGCGAGTAACGCGAAGGCATTGCAATTCTACTTCAATCGGATCGTAATTCTATTCAATTCCATTCCAATTCTACTCTAATTGTATTCTATTCCTTTGTAGTTGGTGCAGTTATGAGAATCAGTAATAACTATTCTTGGTTTAGATTTAGCATTTTCCCACTTTTGATGACATCGCACCGTTCTGACCAATTGTGGGTTCACAATGCCGGCACTTTTTGGGCGATGCCAGGTTTTTGTGCCGATGAGCCATCTAATAGTTTTGCATTAACAAATATGCACCAGACAGTTCCTTCCCAGTGTTTCTTTTCTTCACTTTCTCTTTTCGATATGCTTTTGCACTGCTATGTTTCATTCTTCTAAAGGCATGCGCGCTCTTCTTTTTAAGACAACCTCAGTCTGGGATTGCTCCGATGCTCGCAAAGAAAACTGCGTGTGGACACCCCAACTGCAAACATAGACATTAAGTGCACAGGAACTATTGTGCTCAGTATGACCTACAATGCCTCCGGAGTTAAGCAGCTGAGGTTTTCAAGTAAATCAATGCATGTCACAGTGCACTGAACTTGTACAAACATTCAGTGTGCTTTGTTCCTTGCATCGACAACTAACAGCATCAATTTCCAGCATGGCTGGGCTCATGCTGCTTCAAGAACTGAGCCTCTAGCACACTTCTCAACAGGCACTGAGAATCCAGTGGACGTCCGCAGGACGTCCCACATGTCCCTAGGACATCCAAGGGATCTTCAATGCCCACTGGGATTTGTGCATTGCAGCCCATATTGAGCATGATGGTACACTAGATAAGCATAGATGCAGCGTGTAAGGAAGGCAGGACACAACAGTAGTGAGGTTTACAACAGAAAGGAGAACACACAAGACGGAGAAAGGATAAGAAAGAAGTATCACACCAGAAGGGGAGCAAAAAGAAAAGACAAAATATTTACAAAGAATCCTCTTCCTTTTTTTGACAGCAAGAGTTGTACAAGGCAGGTTTGGTGAAATCATGCCGTCTTCGTCATCGTCCGTGCACCCCCATACCCCGTGACACCTTACTGCATGCAGCAGCTACGTCACCATTCTGGGCATTTAGTGGAGTTTACATGTGGCACTAATGCGAGTGTGGCAGCACAAAGAACTTTTACGCTGCTACTTATAGTTCATAAGCACACTAAACGGCATCAGCGTTTTCCGCCAACCCAGCTGTTGCTAGAATCTGCCTACTAGATGGACAGAGATCCAGTGGGTTTTCTTTCTTTTCTCAACACGCTCACCACTGATGGCCCAGCCATGGTTCTCGAGAAACACGCCCATTACCTCCATCAGGGTTCCTCAAACTGGGTTCCGCAGAAGGCTCATAACCATTGGAGCGCTTTTTGGGCTTTCTTAATCACCTAAATTCACGCATGCCTACAAATTTCCCATTTCCTGCATCCGTTTTTATTCGATAACTAACCGTACTGTAACAGCTAAGTGGAGACTGTTTCACGCTAAAGCCAGTCATTATTGACCGAATTTGGCCATTTTTTTTAGCGGGCTATGCATCTTCTTTCCTTTACTTGGATTCGTGTGAAACAGAAATAGACACAAGTAATGACTTGCCGTGTTCCTCAGGAATTGAGCTAGAACCCTTTGAAAGTCAACGGCATGCCCGAGGATAACAACATTGGGAACCCACTAAAAGGGAGTTCAAACGAGGTAACTCCCATGTTAACTTCCAGTATATAAAGAGCATTCCCATGTGGGCATGGGCCATAAGAAACACATACGAAACAGGGCTTAAGCACTTTCATACATGCGTTGCCTGCGTGCTCCAGTCAGACCCACAAAGGTTTGCCACCAGGTTATTCAAGTCCCCTCCTAGCACCGAGGATCATCATCAGCCTGCCTACGCCCACTGCAGGGCAAAGGCCTCACCCATGTCTCTCCAACTGACTCTGTCCTTCGCCAGTTGCGGCCACCGTATTCCCGCAGACTTCTTAACCTCATCCTACCTCACTTTTTGCTGCCCCCTGCTAGGCTTGCCTTCTCTTGGAATCCACTCCGTCACCCTTGAGGACCAGCGGTCGTCTTGCCTTCGCATTGCATGCCCTTCCCAAGCCCACTTCTTCCTCTTGATTTCGACCAGGATGTCATTAACCTGCGTTTGTTCCCTCACCCACTCCGCCCTCTTCCTGTCTGTTAACGTTACACCTATCATTTTTCTTTCCATAGCTCGCTGCGTTGTCCCTAACTCAAGCTGCACCCTCTTTGTCAGCCTCCACGTTTCTGCCCCATGGGTGAGTACCGGTAAGATACAGCACCGAGGGTAGGAAGGAAGAACATTCAGGGAGAGACCACGCACCTTGAGGTCCCGCTCGAAAGGCGTGTTCTCGATGATGGGCACCACCAGCTCTTCGTCGTACCGGTAGCTCACACCAGACTGGCCCTTCTTGATGCCCTGCAAAAAGACAAGATAAAAAAAGCATAAACAAAATGATGTTCTCGCGTCTCTTCTTAATCTTGGCTTGGCAGCAATCCACTACGGCTCCATGCCAAGGCAAGGCAAGACAACTAATAGTGGCTTGAATTACACGATGTAAGGTGGGCTGCCACTAAAGTAAAGGCTCGTTAATTCGAACCAAGGGACCAGAGAAAATGTTGCCGCCGTGGTGGCTCAGTGGTTGCGGCGCTCGGCTGCTGACCCGGAAGACGTGGGTTCGATCCCGGCCGCGGCGGCTGGAATTTCTTTGGAGGAGAAATTCTAGAGGCCCGTATACTGTGCCATGCCAGTGGACATTAAAGAACCCCGGGTGGTCAAAATTATCTGGAGCCCTTCCCTACAGCCTCACTCATAGCCTGAGTTGCTTTGGGACGTTAAACCCCCATAAACCATAAACTGTAAATTATCCAAAAGTTCGAATTATCTAATCAGCCCCAAAAAACTGGCAAGCACTTTTTGCGCTGTGGTAGATTTGTTGGGTGAAAGGCTGGGCAAATAGTTGCCTGTTTCTGAGATGAGAGCAATGCAATGACGACTACCTTCCTCATTTCCATCAGTGCTTTATTGGGAGCAGACTGTTTGGAGCATCGAAGCAGAAATACTCCACAATGATAAGAGGCTTCTTTGTGGTGCGATATGGTAGATGCTTCATTCATCTCACAACTTAAGTGGCAGCTAGTTGGTACAGCTTTAAAATTTTCACCAGCGCTGCGACTAGGAACAAGAACAGAGAAGGGAAAACAAGGACAAGCGCTTGTCCTTGTTTTCCCTTCTCTGTTCTTGTTCCTAGTCGCAGCGCTGGTGAAAATTTTAAAGCTGTGCCTGTGAGGAGGCTTGACCGCACAAACAGTTAACCGCATGTGACAAGCACACAGTTTCGTCGCACTGCTTAACAGCACCGAAGCAGTAAGAGTAAAAAGGGGAAAGCATAGACGATCGATGCGCAAATTAGCATCCAAAACGGTGCATAGCTGCGGTCGGTTGGCTGGCTAATCCTGGTTAGTTGAGCCGCTGTCGCTGCGATCTAGCAAGGAGCTCAGAAAAGTCAAACCGAAACTATGCATTCGGGCTGTTTTTGGAGACGAGGCCAACCATTTGTTCTTAGGTCTGCTGTTCTGGGCACAGAAGAGTGCCAGCGTCTCTGCAGCGTGGAATTCAGGCTTGAGAAGGCTATCTGGACGATTGCTCACCACACCTATCATACCTGGACACTGTCGCCGTTTGGCAGTCCATTTGAATTAACTGGTGCGAGACCAGTAGTGTTCGAATTAGTCAGCACATGATGCTATAGGCTTACGTGGGCACTGGTAAGGCCCACAGAGGCAGTTCGATCTATCTGGATTTCCGAATTAACGGGGGTCGAATTCACGACCTTTTACGGTAACGCCTCTTGCCGTACAAAACAAAAATGGCAGTTGGGAACAACAGCACATGACCTGCACAGTGCTGCATTACTACGCTAACCAATCACAGTAGTAAATGAAATCAATGCTACGACATTCCACCGCATTGCACAAAGCAGAGGCATAAAATTTCGCGCACTTGAAATTCAAACTCGCGATTAGCCACTTGTTTAGGTAACAATAAGTGTTTCAAAGGCGGACTGTTTCTTTGTCATCGAGGAGCAGTGTGTGGCAGTCCTGAATGTGAGCGGAGCTTCATTGCAAACTTAAAACTGCACCTGACTGGAAATAAAGCAGGCAGACAGTTAAAATCCTCTCTTAAGATCTTGTAGAGAGGAATTGCTGTTGTAGATGATTGTTGTAGGATTCTTGACGTCTTGCAGATTCGAATTGCTCAATCACATTGCAAGAGGACACTTCTGGAGGGGTCAAACTTTTATAACAATTAAAAGCACAAAGGAAGATACAAGCGAGGAGAAAACATATTTACACTTGACTGGCTCGTACTTCTAAGTGACGAAACCAGCCCTCGGTCCTGCCGAAACAGCGGGTTTTAAACCCTATATCCCCGCCCTCAGTGGGAGGAATAACCAATCAGGTACTGTACAAACCTCCACCCAATAACTGATTGGGGAAAGGAAAACACAACCAATCAATGATTGGGAAAGAAGGTAGCTCATCGTGACACCGTACACATATCGTATGTACACTTTCCACCATCACGATTTTGCTTTCCTGCTGCGAGCTTCGCGAACACTCCCACTTTCCCATGATGCAGATTACTTCAACGTCCGGTTGACCCAAGCTCCAGGAAAGCCACTTCAACTCATCTGTTTCTTATCGTCGCTCCTCATGCCTGCAGCTAGCGTGACATTACGTCAAAGCACGCCACTGCAGACATGGCACAAAAGCCCACGCACTGTGATGCGGCCTAACGACTCCGTCCAAGAGGGGAGTTTGACGTCTCCCGTAATCCCCCGCCATTCCCCCCCTTCACCCGCTGGGTTGACTGACACCTTTCTGTGCGGTTGTGCGGAGGGCCCAAGAAAAAGGACGTAATGGGCATTCCACTAACGCGACCGGATGCGGTAAACAAAATACAGCACCGCGAACTTCACTCAGACCTTGATCATCTCCTGGTGGGTGATGCGGAATTCGGGTCCCGGGTAGAGCAAGGTGGCCAGCACAGCTGCCTTGGAGTGCGTGTGGATCACCGCTCCCGCACCTGGACACGTCAGCGGAAGAACGTCGACGTCAACATGTTGAAGAATCCATACTGCCGGGCAGGAATTGCAGGTTAAAAGGACATTGAAGACGACTCCACCTAATTCTTGTTTTCAGCAAAAATAAACTGCCTCTTTGTGGCTATGGTGATGTTTGCTCAAGTGCGAAAGCCATTAATATTGGTCAATGCACTTTGCGAACATGGTCGGTGGAGGCAATAGCCACATTTCATTTTCTGGCCTCTTCTAGTTTAAAAATGCTCTGTTTTTGGTGAGAGTAGCGTCTTTTCATTACAACACAGAAATCAAACCCTGCAAGTCTACTTCAGTTTGTCCTCAGAGACCATCTGAACAGTTTCCACTGCATACTGAGCTGCAACCAGGGTATGAGCCATGGTGTAATGCAGGTATCGGAACTAGCATTGAACAACCTAGAGTTTACATGACATTTGCTGAACACTCCGCACAGGAGCTTTCTTCAGTTGTACCTCATTTAAAATGTGTCCACTGTGGTTTGGGGCTGCAGCTGTGATGTTGGGGTCAGCTTCTGAGCAAACTTAAAGACAGTGAAAATGTTGAACCAAAATCAGTGGTGTAAAAGATTGCCTTATGTATATCAGAGATCAGTCGAAGTACTAAATAAATACAGCGCACATTTTTCAATGCAAACTGAGCGCAGACAAGCAGGCAAGTGGAGTATGCAAAGCTTTCACCTACTGTTCATCACCTTCTCCCTGAAGCACACAATTCTGCAATACAGAACTGCCACAGCTTATTACATGAAAAATCTTTTCATGACATAAGTCCTCTCTTTAATGAGAGTCAACTGGAGCATTCTATACACGTTTCCATTACAGGCTTGTGCCATAAAAAAGCAGAAATTATGTAGGTGAGCAATGCCTTAACCAGACTTAGCCCATCCCCTTATACAGTCGTGAAAAGATATTCTGAATGAGAATTCAGCCATCTCTCTTATTTTGAAAATTTTACAAATGGTTCTGCAATACATAAGAATTAGTGGCATTCAATATAACTTTCGACAGAGGCGAAATTCTAGAGGCCCGTGCACTGTGTGATGTCAGTGCGCGTTGAAGAACCCCAGGGGGTCGAGATTTCCGGAGCCCTCCACTACGGCATCCCTTATAGCGTGAGTCGCTTTGGGAAGTTCATCATCATCATCATCATCATCATCAGCCTGACTACACCCACTGCAGGGCAAAGGCCCCTCCCATGTCTCTCCAATTAACCCTGTCCTTTGCCAGCTGCGGCCACCGTATCCCCGCAAACTTCTTAACCTCATCCGCCCATCCAACTTTCTGCCGTCCCCTTGCTACGTTTGCTTTCTCTTGGAATCCACTCCGTTACCCTTAAGGACCAGCAGTTATCTTGCCTTTGCATTACATGCCCTGCCCAAGCCCACTTCTTCCTCTTGATTTCGACTAGAATGTCATTAACCCGCGTTTGTTCCCTCACCCACTCCGCCCTCTTCCGAAGTTAAACCCCCATAAATCAATAAACCAAACCATTCAATATAACCCGTCAACCGTATACATGCATTCTCGTGGACACATCTTCCATTCTTCCACACACGGATTTTGTTTGCTTCTGGTAATATATAAACTTTGCGTAGTAGAGATACTGCCTGCAGTCCCATGAGATTCATTATCACTGACATTCCACAGTAACCATTGATCGAGACCATGATGAGCCCCACTCACCGCGCAGTGCATAGGCGTTCATGAAGAGAGGGGTGCACTCGCTCTTGCGCAGCTTCTTGTGGGGGGGAGGCCCCGAGAGGAAGCGCTCCTCCAGGTCCTGCACAAACAGGTCCTCCGGGGCGATGCGCTCCTTCTGCACCCCCGACGGGGCTATGTAGATCTCCGACCTGCACCAACCAGGGGACAAACGAAAGTGAAGACCAGACTAAGACTTCGGTCAGAGGAAAGCTGACACCAAACTCCCAAATGCACCCACCCGAAACCCCCCCCCCCTCTACATAAGATACCTAAAAGGAAGATACAGGCACGCCCAAATCCAGTCACTTATTTTTGCACAGCTGGCAAGTCTTCACCTGCAAGCACCAAATGGCATCTGCCCTATTATGGCAGATGCTATCAGGGTGCAAAGGCATCTGTCACAGGGCAGATGCTTTGGCACCTACCCTATATTGTCTGCCCTATGACAGATGCAAAATCATGAACGTTATTCTATACACTGTGTATTTGCAACTTTACATTTAAGTGTGCTACACCGAATAGTGATTCCTTTGCTTCAGGAAAATTTTGGTCTCCTCCTAACAATATTCACTACCAAAGTAATAATCACTGCTGCTCAAATTAGTAAGCTTGGCTGCATATCCTCTGTCATTTTCACGCAAGCGGATTTTGTTACCAGTCGTGATTTTTTTTTTTTTTAATGTGCCTAGTGACATGTCAATCTTCGAAAGAAAATATATGACCTTCCCATCCCTTGGGTACACTCACCTAACAAATCCTGGCATTTTGGTGTTACAGTTTACAGCCATTGTGACCTTTTGTTCGAAATTTTTTTATCTGCCTGTGAAAAACCAATCATCTATGCTCTATGTCGTAAACCTGACTAATCAGCTTTCTCAAGGCCTGTAGAGAGTACTCAGACTGGAAAAAATAAATAAATAAATAAAAACTGCCCAGGAATAACAAGAGGCACCTGAAATGATTAAACAAACAGTGAACAGAAAGTTTGCTGTCAAAATTTCAAGCCCAAATGATAGCTATGGTACTTCCAAGTGACCAAACAACACTGCTTCGAAACAGAACTAATCCAAAAAGCAATTATTTCTCAACATTTATCAAACTGTTGCAACTGTCCGCTGCACATGGGCTTATCACTTTATTTGTTAGGCAAGGGGGCCAAGTAGTCCCAAAGATTCATAATCACACCATGCTGTTTCCAAGTTGTTCGAAACGAGTGTCGATCTTCCCTGCCCTTATCGCAAATGTTGGATGCTGTCTTTAAATTGAGCGGGGCCAAAAGTAATGGAGGTCCTGTTTTTTAACGACCACCAAGCCCGCCTGCTGCTATCGCCGCCACAGAAGCCTATCACTGTGCTCCCAACTGCTGGACTGCTGTCTCCACCACAACACATGTAAAGATTCCGGCTCTCCGCAAACCTTTAATTTACAACAGAAACTGAGCTACATGAACCAAGCACTTAATTACATCCAAAGCCCAGATTAACACGTTTCCATTTCCAGCTGGAGAAGATTGGCTTTAAAGATTGGGACACTTTGTTTCCTCACACTTGCTTCATAGTCGTGATGTTAGGGCCGATCAGGACATCGTGATCGCTGTTTGGGAATGAATGGCAGCACAGCCTTGCCTCAGTGAGAGAGGGGAAAAAAAGACCCCTTGAACATTGCAGTTAGCTTGGAAAATTGACCAATGGTAGTGACCACTGTATTCCATTTTTTCACCTTTCTACATCATAATGAATCGGTCTTCAGTGAAATCAGCACCACTGCCATAAGAATGCGGTAAACCATCTACACAGGCCAACTTCAATACGCTTAGTGTCACTTTAATGAGGGGCCAATATTGTTACTCCATGAGAATGATTGCCAATGAATTAATCCAGTCTAGCAGTACTGCGTGTGCACTACCATCTTTTATTAATCTTTATGGGAATGTTTTTACCGTACAGCGAGCTTTTTAAATGTTTCAACAGACCAAGCATCCTTTGGCATTATTTCATGAGCATTAACTATCACCATGACAAATGCGATTGTTTAACTAGTAGATCCGCAATGCAGTCACTTACCCATGCCGGATGCTGACACCTCCACCCGTGCCGGTGACCCACCCTAGATGGTAGAATTGGCGACACAGCTCGGGGATCAGGTTTCGAGGGTGTTCCTGGTGCAAAGCCAAAGGGAGGAACAAACCCACACTTGTGATGGCCAACTACACTTACACACCACAAAACGATGCTCAATTAATTCATAGCAAACAAACTACAAACAAAAATTGCGAGGACACTTTGGCAACTAAAGTGTTGAGAGGCGAAAGCCGAGGACACTATGCCATGAAGACTTCCGGAGTGTGTGACTTCACACCGTTCCCAGGGCTATATCGATACAAAAATTATACATCTTTCGGTGATCTTAAGGATTAATTGCACTTAATTACACATTTTTCCACCTAATTTGACACAGATCCGACGTTTTTTTCCGATTATTCTGTGACAATTTTCACCATGCTGTGACGACTTCCGGTGGATGTGACGTCACACCGTTCCAGTGGCTATATCGACGTCCACGCTATTTCGACATTTTTGCCTATAATTAATTAACTAACTAATCTACACTCATCAAACTTGTCTTCTATGTTTATTTTTACCTCCTCTCTCTGAAGCAACCATTGGTTCTCTTCTATCTTTTTTAGTTTTGGAATTAAACGCGTGTGACACCCTTTGTTAATGGACTACAGCATGATCCATTACAGGCTTTCGCCTTAATAAAAGCCCTCTTCTAAGCAAGAGCCAGCCTGTTGCTGAGGCCTTTATGCTGGCAGCAGATAGCTGCAGATTGGTCAGCTATCAACACATTCACTCTGGCAGCAATTTTTGGAGCCCTAATCCCTCGTGCATCATGGCCCAAAAGTGGACCAGCCTTCAATTTTCTAGGCTGCGGCGTGATCTACCCTACCAGTGAGACACTGTTGAAGCCAGCTTCTTGAAGCACCATGAGACGGCAATAGTGACCTGACATACGTGCTGTTCACTATCTCTGAAAATCAGACCTGCCCTACGGCTTCATCACATGACTCAGTATTAGCAACCCAGCAAGAATATGCAATATGAGCCACTGGTGATCCAGAATGCAGTGAGCATGTTAAGCTGCCTTGTACAAGAGCTTGACCATGTCAAATTTGAGGGACACTAAGAACAGTCAGTGCATGATGGCAAGTTATCCATAATCAGGGAGCATGGCTACCACTGTACATGCACTGATGGCCTGTTATGGTTCAATGCAAAACAGTGCCAATGAACCAGAATTAGGACCGGTATGCCTCCAGTCCTCTACATCAACTAATTGTGACCCAATGTATGGGATGTAGCCAGCATTTATAAACACAGGCTCATTTCTGCACTGTTCTGAGATTCCACCAATGGGTACGGGAGACAGTGTGATGACTCATAGCCAATTGATGGGCAGGTCTGGCTAGAAGTGATGCATAATGTTACGTGAAGGGCAGGTAGCCCGTGCCCGCGAAAGTTAAACTCCAAAACCAAATGCTTGGAGTGAAGTCTGGCAGCTTTCAAATCCGCAAGGGTGAAGACTTTAAAGCTGTTCTCCCAGCTCTAGAAGCGAGGTTTACCACCACAAGATTCCAAAGACAAACAATTCTTTTAGAACAGTGCTACATGGCTGCAAGCCTCACTACACTACGTTATTAGCAGTGGTATATTAAAAGCAAAACTTGGGCTATTCCCTCAAGACACAATCAATTTTATTGCCAACCAGTACTCGACCAGTTGACACAGCATGCAGGATAACAATGAAAACAACGAAAACGGGGTACAGACCACTTAAGTAAGCAACTGCAACGAAAAGAAAACTTGAGGGACACCTAATACATCTTAAGAGTGGAATATGGAAGCATTAGTGATCCCCATTGCTGCTATTGAGGTCTGGCCGAAGCCAAGAAGTCGTTCTAACCAGATTTTTCGGCCATTATTTTCTCTTGCTTCCCTTTCCTCCATAGGCAGGTTGTGATGATGTCACCAGGTCACGCGACACCTCTAGCAGTCATTAAAGGACTAGAGACACCTAATTTTCTTCTTTCAAACGATGCATTAGACATTAGGATACATAAATCACTGTGTGGTAGCTAAGTAATTTATAATGCTCCATGTAAATCAATGTCTAACGCATCGACCGTTTGAAAGAAGAAAACACGCAAGCAAAAATTTGGTGTCTGTAGTCCTTCAATTTAATTCTCACCTGCACCAGCGCTCACAATCAGGGAGGGAGGGGGGGGGGTGAGGAGGTTGCAATGACGTAACAGGGTCACGAGATCTTTCTCGACCAATCAGCGAATTTCATGACACACGCCACCTTTTTTTTTTTTGCAGAATGTGGGCTCGAATGCTGACGCATTAAAGACCCTTTTCATGTAGAACTAATGCTGACCACATTGCATGAGCTGACCACTTTGTGATCGCCTAGCACGCGAAGAACAACCACATTTCCTATGAAGTACTTATCTTTTCTGCATTGCTCAGTGATAGTGTTATAAACTACTATCGAAGTGGCAGTATGAATGCAGACTTGTCGATATGACAAGCATTTCCTTGACAAAAAGGGCACTATTTTGGTTTGCAAATCAGATAAGAGCAGGGACGGGAAACCTTCATCGAAAAGGAAAACCTGCAGAACTAGTACCTGCGCTGAACACGCGACGCATGGACAGGCCCCAAAACGATTATACACGCTTATCCACTGCATAGACGTCAAAGCATGCATGCACAGTAACTTGCACCACGACTTGTTTAAAACGGGATAAAGAGACGCCTCTTTAATTCTTGCATGTAAAGGGCCCGATCCACGCGGCATCGCCGTCACTGGCAACGCCGGATCGCAAGTGTAGCTCTCCTTCGATCGCCCTCCAAACTCGGCAACACGTGATGCGTTATCGCACATGCGGTCTCATCCGATGTGACGCCGGCAATATACAATCAATCATGGATCAGCACACCGTCCTGGCAACAGCATTACGACCGGGCGATTTGCAACCGGGAAGACCGAACATGCGCATTACTGGTTAGAGTAGATCCGCGCGCGCCTTTTACAACCTCTCCGTCGCGCTCGCGGGCGATCGCGAGCATCAAACGACGCGGTCTGCGAAGATCAGTTTGATCGTACCTCGTCAGGAACAGCGTCGGGTGTGTCGGCCGTCATCACTGGCTGTCCGTGGATGGACGGGGACACCGGACACAAATTATAGCGGCAACAAAACCGGCGAACACCGCACACCTCGGACGAGACAGCAAGCGCGCTGCTCTACCGCGGCTCGTCAGCTGATGTCTAGCTGCGCGCGCCGATTATCGAGAGCCGCCAAGCCGTACCTAGCCGCACGCTTTCCTCCTTTCCAAAAGTACGCAGATTTGAAAACGGCACGGATAAGCAAGGGGGACAAAGATAAGAACTAACGTAACAGGAATAACTTTGCGCGGGAGTCTACGCCTAAAAAATTACAGCGCTGCGCCATTAAAACCCAAAGTGCTTGCCTAATGGTTACCCCGGTCGCTTCAATGTAAATGCCTCGTCCACCGACACAGCTAATTTCTCGTCAGAAGGCCGACTTTTTCCGCCTCACTCAAAGCTGCGAAAGAAAAAAGGTGACTGAAGTTTCCGATATGGGCTTAAAGTACGGCTTCACAACTTCACGCACGCCGCGTCGTCTGCTATCACCGGAAATCCTTGCAGGCCGTACGAACTTCCGGAAGAGACGCGGGAAATTTAAAAGTTGTGAAGCGGTTACGAAACAAAAACTGAGCACGGACAAGACAAGGAGAGAAGCAAACAGGATGTGCTCAGGACCTGAGCTCGTCCTGCTTGCTTCTCTCCATGTCTTGTCCCCTGCTCATGTTTTGTTTTGTAATCATGTCGTACCAACCTAGCGGTCCGCTTCCTCCTGTCTCTTCATCCAGCCGAAAATGGCAACAAAGAAATAAACGCGTTACGCGACCATGTCTAGAACTATTACAGCAACGACCCAAAAATGAGCAATAGAACGATAACACCATATCTTTTTTTTTTTTCGATTCACACAAGGGCGAGCCAACCTGCCAGGACGTGACGGGTGGTGACGGCTGCAGGACGGCCGCGGCTCGAGCCGCAGCAGCGGCGTCCCGCAACTTCTGCTCGTGGCTCTTGGGCTTGGCCTTTCGTTTGGGCATGGGCTTGATGAGCAGCACGGGCAGCTCGGCCGCCGGTGCCGCAGCGGTGGTGACACCTGCTGCAGCGCCTGCCACATCGTCATCAACAACAGCCGAACTCAGTTTCTGCGCATAAATCGTGACCAAAGCCGCTAATTCCCCTCAGAGGATGTCCTCCAACCTGTGGCATCGACCTATCATCATCATAATGTTAAGGTCAACAGCGTTGCATCTGACACTGTCGCTCAAAGGTGCATGCCAGCAGGTGCAAGGTAGTTGACTGAGACGCCATGACGATAGGTTGATGCCACAGGTTGCAGGACTTCCTTTGAATGGTATTCATCACTGCATTGTTGACTTACATCTGACTATAGAACACCTTCCTGAAGATCACAGCATGAATAGATTATAAGGATAACAAGACAGAGTGCTGTGCTCATCACGTCTTTCCTTCGCCTTTGTCCTTGTTCTTCTTTTGGATATGTTGTTTGGGCTGTGACATTGAATACGGGCCCCAACCATATTCTGCAATAACTCTTTCTCGCAAATGAGTGGAAGCGATGGAGCTGAAACACGCCCTACCTTCTAAACAATGGAACACCACTTGCAGTTAATAGTTTGCTCTTGAAACGTAGTGCGTTCTCCATACTCATTATCTAAGGCATATTCCTTACGCAACTGCCAACTTTCAAAGTTAGAACGCCAGGGAGAAAACAGTTTTCATGAGTACAACAGATCTGCTAGGCATTTCTTGTAACAAGAAGCTTCCATAGATGGCGCCAGCTAAATCAGAGACAGAGTGGAGTTACCACAGAGACAGCAACGAGCAATGTGGCCAGGTGCACCATTGTGAGGTGGAACTATTTGGCAGAATGACATATTTACAGAAGCTATGACCCTGTAGTCTTCCCTTCATTGCCAAGATAAGCTGTTGCTGAGCGTCGACTAAGCGTTCACCTCAGTTGGAACACATTCAGTTTAGTCTACCACAAGACAAAGTCTGCTCCTAACTACCGCAATCGTTTACATCCTACGCTGTCACTCAATCTTTGTGAATTTTCCAACCCTATCACATCATCCGATTCCTTTCTGCCAGCCCTGACTCTGTCTCCATTTCTCTGGTGTACACTGGGCCAGAGCCGCCATTTCTTGTTCTGCATGGTACAAGTCCTGTCCAAGCCTACTGCTTCCAGTGCCTTGCCACAATGACGAGCCAATTGTGACTGCAGTCCAGACAGGACTGCAAAGTTAGCAACGAGGCAGCTGAAGTGAAATGGACAAACACATGTTGAAGTTCTGTTCCTGCTGAAGTAATCCCCACTACCATTAGATAGTTGTCTCGCTAACTGTAGAAATGCAATAGACTAGAAGACAAAAAGACTAGCTTAGGATATATTTCATACAATTATTGCTGAGGACACGCCAGAGCATCTACATATAATATGCACCAAATTTAAAAAAAAATGCAAAACTCGAAATGATGTCTTCTGAGTGGGTTATAGTCACAGCAACTTCTCACATGCTTACGTTTAAGTAGGTGCAAATGCAAAGGCAACTCAAGTCTTATAAATACTTTGCTTGTTATCTAACATTATGTACTCTAAGTTGTATAAAAATCATAACATAACAGTGAATTAACACGTCACACCAGAGTGAATTGAAACACTTAACAACAAAATACTGCCTGATCTGCTCTTGTTATTCTTGGCATGTCTACACCATGTAATGCATATAGGCAATGATGCCGCGTAACTGGGCTCTGGTTTTATTGCAAACATCTGATTCACTGAAGCACACAGTTTCCAGGTCGATCAACTGTTGGCATTGCTTTGCAGGATGAAAATCGTCTGTTGCTAACAACCTTTAATTTTAAGTGAATTCAGCTTTAACGGACAATTACACACAGGAAGGGTTGCCACAGGACAAGTGCTGTCTCAAAAATAAAAGCTGGAAGAAGGTCCTTGACCTGTAGAGATCCCTGCTGCCTGTACATGTCATATTTACACTAAATTCACACGAAAAGGCAATATATGCTCGTCAGACCCAAGCAAAAGTTCAACCTGTAAACGTTCATCCAAATACTAGGGGTGTGCGAATATCAAATTCTTAGAATATGAATCGAATACGAATACTTGGCTCCGAATATCGAATTGAATATCGAATAATCAAGTACAGACGCATTTAACCACTACAAAACATTTATTTGAGCACCGAAGAACATCACAGTTCAACTATCGATAATTAAATGAACACAAAAGGTGTGTGTGGCTGCACAAAAAGTATCAGTCTCGAACATTATTCTTAGAAGAGTGGAAATATCAGAGAAGATGGCTAGTACACAACATTGATTAAGGCTAGCTTGCCATCAGCACGAACGCGCGTTGCTGGGATGAACATGAAAGGTTGTCGTGAAGGAAAACCCGCTGCTCCACATGGTCAGGCAGAAGTAGTTCCCTTCTAGCTGAAACGACTCCTCCAGCCACAGAAAATGCCCTCTTACTTGGCACTGAACTGGCACGTATTGCGAGGTACTTCGTGCACAGCTCTGACTATACCAGCTTCGCAGTTTTACCCACAAAAAAGCTCACCAGCGCAGTCAGCTACGGCATGGCCCTTGGAGGAAGGAATGCACATTGCTCTGGGCGCCGCCTTGCTGTTGTCTCTGTCAATAGGGCTTGCGGACCGAAATGAATGCCGGTGCTCACATTGAATATTCGGCTAGATACGAATATCCGCGTCGGGTCGAGTATTCGAGACAACACGAATACTTGGATTTCGAATCGAATTCGAATACTAAAAATATAATATTCGAATTATATTCAAAAATTTCGAATATTCACACACCCCTACCAAATACATATTTTAAGCCTCGGTTGTCCTGTGAATATACGCACAAACTCTGGACTCTGTAGGTCCAACAGTTGTGCCCTTATCAATTTTCCCCATGCTCCCTGCTAAAGGTCTTCGGGGCTACATAAACATACAACAACGCTTTATAGCATATATATAGTTAAATGCATGCACAGCAGGAGGTGTATTGAAATCAAGAATGCAAGAAATGTCACGGAAAAGTGCCAGCAACTTGGGCACTGTTCGGCAGCTTGGGGTAGAAATATGGTTTAGACAAATCGACAAATTTGGGAGGCTGCTTAGAGCATCCCTATCATTCTACACTTTTTAAAAAGCTGACTACATACGAGCACAATCGGTGCCCTATGACTTCCAATGGCATTTAGGCTGCAGGAGTGATGCATTTTTTAAGAATTCTGTAAAAGACAAATGTATACTCCGTTTCATACGTAGCAAGCAACGCTGCCAAAGCTAGTGCACCAGTTCGCGGGCTATGTCAGCACGCAAAAAGTAGTTCGCCATACAACCAAAGCGAACACAAACATATTTTGTAGCGACAAATCTTCAGTGCTGTGACTGGCACCTCCTGGACTTCGTTTTACCTCTTGCCACATTTTCGTACTGTGGCTCGTCAAGATTCCGAGACGCAAAAAGTACACGTGGCGGTATGATACATGGTTGGTAGGGCAAATCGCTTCTACTAAATCCGCACCCAAAAAGTAATTCCCACTCCGCGAAAATTACGGCCAGACAGTCCGAACACTGAGCGCCTCGCAGCTTCAACCGTGATTTTCAAAGCTACTACATCGTTTTATATCGCTCTTTGTATTCGTCCCAACAATTACCGGAGTTTTGAGAAGAATGAATGATATGTGGCGGAGTAATATAGTTTCGTGGATGCACTACTTCAGCAACCTCCGCAGCACTGCCTGCTATGTATGAAACGGAGTATATGCCGCCGCGGTGGCTCAGTGGCTATGGTGCTCGGCTGCTGTCCCGAAAGACGCGGGTTCCATCCCGGCCGCAGCGGCTGGAATTTCTTTGGAGGAGAAATTCTAGAGGCCCGTGTGCTGTGCGATGTCAGTGTACGTTAAACATTCCCAGGTGGTCGAAATTTCCGGAGCCCTCCATTACGGCATCTCTCATAGCCTCAGTCGCTTTGGGACGTTAAACCCCATAAACCAAACCGAAACGGAGTATATATTATAGTGTATGTGGGGTCTGACGAGGATATAGCTGAAACTATAGCTGAGCTATCCGCACTTTGGCAAACAATCTCTGTCTTCCTTACCTGCGCCCACTGACACAGCCACGGCTGGGGAGCCATTGTTCACCTCCGCCCCGGCCGCAGCAGCCTCCGCTAGTGCCTGCTGCCGTAACTCGCTCATGCGCTCCTCAAACTTGAGCCGCATGTATCGGCGGTCCTTGGCCAGCCTCACGTTGGCCGACCGCTGCACGTGCGCCTGGATCAGGGGCAGTGGAAGCTCGAAGAGTGACTGCATGTCCCGCTGCACGCTCTGCGGACCACGCTCGGCCACATAGCGCACCACCACTTCCTCGGCCAGCGACTCGGAGAGCAGGGCGCGGCCATTCTTGAGCAGGATGCCCTTGGATGGACGGCCGAGCTGCTCCTGGAGGTCCACCAGGTCTGCAGCGGTGGCACATGCGTGCCATTCTTATATTTGCAGGCTTGGTCGCTACACTTCTTCTTGCAGGCATGCTAATTAGAACTTAAAGGTGCACTGAAGAGGAATCTAAAGTCGTCTTTTTATTACCAGATCTCGATCTACACGTTCCCAGCGTTCTTGGAAACTTCTAATTACTGCCCTGTGCGGCCGATTTCCCTAATTTAAATCGGATTAAACGTGCCGGATCCCGCCCCTTTTTTTTTAATTCCCCGCAGACAATGGGAGGAGTCGACCAACGTTTCGGCCAGTCCCGTGGCGCCTTGACGCTCTGTCATCAGCGGAGTGATACGCAGTGATCGGAGAAACCAAACAGTCCACGCGTATTTTTATTTCCGTGGGCCTAATTTGCAGCTATGTAGTCTCTGACTAGATCTATTTATTCATGGAAACCTAAAAAAACAAAATAAAAGCGAAAGCAAAGCTGCCATGCGACTGCCTGAAAGGCACTCCATGCTTTGGTCGACTCCTCCCACCGTATGCGGGGAATTAAAAAAAAAAAAGGCGGGAGCCGGACGTTAATTCTATTTAATTAGGGAAATCGGCTGCCCAAGGCAATAAATCGTAGTTTCCAAGAATGCTGGGAATGAGTAGATCGAGCTGCCGTGGAAAAAAGAAGAGTTCAGATTCCTCTTCAGTGCACCTTTAAGCTTAACCTTTTTTCAATACTTGCCACCTCAATAACAAAGATGAGATTCGTCATGAAATTGTCACGGCTCAGCATCTTCTACGTCTGCCACAAGCAAAAACCCCTTGAAGTTTCCTGAAGGCTGGCGTCTACTTCCATCAATTCATCCATAATTTCACCTTCATTGCTTCACATTTGCAGGACTCGGAACCACTAGAGCACTCTATGGCCGCACACAGGAAAGGGTATTCTTGACAAAGATGAAACTGAGAGATGAAGATGAAGTACTTACGGTATCTATTTATTTATTTGGTCACTCAAAAACCTACGGGGGCACTGAGAACGAATTGAAATTGGCCTCTACTGAAATATTGATAAATTACTGCATTTCGATGACGGATACTGCTTACTCTGCAAAAAAATTTTTTATGAGCTAGAAAACAACACAAGAAAACAACACAGGACGGTTACAAGTGCATAATGCAAATGTTTGAGGATTAGTTATGATGTGAAAGCAAATAATTTCTTAATAGAAATGTTCTGTCTTTTTCTGCGCGAAGTAAGACAGCCAGAGGCGAATCCACGCTTGCTCAGGACTGCATTGATACTCTGCAGTGGGTTTCGGTAGGTTTCAAGCCAACCAACTCATGCAGATAAGGCGGATTCATGAAACAGCGTCATATCAAATCCTTTTGAGAGGACTGCCGCCACCCATTCTAGAATTAAAAAAACATTATCTTGACTGCTTCATACATGGATAATCCTGCAGACACTGGTATGTATATTATTAGCTATGCAAGTAGTCATTATTAAAAAGTATGCCTAGCTGTGTATCTCGTCGCAACTGTTTATCTGACACTACTCCAATGGGTGCTGTTTACTTGCCTACACACAGATATACTCAACCATTTAAATTTACACTTTGTACAAAAACAATATAATCATTAAAAATGTGGAAAACCCTCTCAATGACAAAATATGTCTTTACTGCTCTTCTGGTATGGTGCTAACAGAAGTGCAAAGCTAAACGAAGTGCAATTATGGGCAAAAATATTGATGACTTAGCCATGACAAAACCTTCTGTTTGTGTAAAAACAATTGAGAATTATTAGTTGTTTTTGAGGCAAAGAAAGAATTTTTGCATCCGAGCATGCAGTTTTGCATGAAAGCGAGGGAGGAACAACAAGACATACGCATGTAAGTACGTACGCCTTAAATACAATTCAGTAGTAACGAAAGTAAACACATATGTGACTTAAGTTTCGCCTGCTACGTCTATGATAACTGTCAGAACGCTTGGACTTCTCGCAAGGTCCAGGCGAGCTAAGAGAATTTGTTTTTTTTAGGAGATTCCAACTGCGGCTTGAAATTTTGGCTGTAATCTTTCTTTTTCTCCAGCCGCTCAGTTCGCGAGGCGCGCGTAAACTTGTCTCTGAGTTATCTGTGAAATCGGAGCAAATCCGAGAGCTCGTCGCAATTGTCATTAGATTCAGCATGTGTGCGCTAAGGTGAAATCCGCAGCCACTGTCATCTTACGAAATCGCCAGTTCTATGTTTTCAACTTCTGAAGATTAAAACATCGGAAGAAAAATTTACAAAAAGTTTGCAGACGAGCAAGCGTTCAGCTAGCAGACGCTTCATTCCACGACACCACAGCATCGATACAGGTATTGGGCACTTGCCGGTCGCGCGTGACGACGGAAGTAAAATAAACTGCTTAGCGTTGATATCAGACAGCGAAATCGCCGTTAACTACCACAGTGCATAAAGTGGGAATATGAATTATCGGAAAAATTTCATAAAAGCAATCGCAAAGCAGCTGGAGTGACCGCTTCCGACTTCAAGTAGCAGACAACATAGGGGACAGCCCCCATTATGCAGGTATTAGGTTTAGTGACGCCGCCGCACTAAAGCGAACCCACCTACAAATTCGCGGCCGTGCGTTCTCCAGTACTTGCGAGCCTTCTCGCTGACTGTCAGCAGGCTGGCGACTTTTCCGCTCTCGAGTTTCTCTTCCATGAGCAGGAGAATTTCGTCGTAAATGTCCTCGGCGATCGGCGGCTTGCACCGATCGCGGAAGCGCGCCACTTTCGGCGTCACCACAGCGTCCATGATTTGCGCCATTTCGCGGAAGTTTCTTTGCTGGTTGCTGGGCCGGAGGCTGTAGCTAGACATTTGCGACGCTTCACGTGGGTCTCAAGAAGCCGTGAGCTTTCGCGGAGAACATGCTGCAGAACACGCCGCACAACGATACCAGCGATAGGTTTAAGGACACACAACAACAACAGACACCATCCGGACACGACGAAGGTTAGCTTCTGTTCTCTCCCGCTACAAAAGTGCGGCGCTACGCACCACACTTATTCAGGGCGGTGTCATAATCCTGAACGCGCCCATGGGGACGCGGGAGTTTCGAAACTGAAGTATGTTGTCACGTGGTGGTGGCTGCAGTCCGGTGAACAAAAATACAGCGAAAGTGGCTTCTAACCAAATCTCTTTATTCGGGCTGACTTGTGCCCACAAAGGACTGGATCACTCGGCGGCGGCATAGCAACAAACCTGCTCGGCGGTCGTCGAACAGAATGCCCGCCGCTCTCGGCAGTGCGCTTTTTAATGCTGATAGCGAACTTTCGAGATAGAGCTTGGAAAGTTACTGGAACACTCTGGAACAACGTAGAATCGGTTCCGCCTGGATGCGATCAGTCGAAATAAATCTAGGTGCATCTTGCGTCACAAACAAAGCGATAACGCGGCGTGCCGGCAGCCTTGAAGAATGAAAAAACAAACACTACAAAGATCTGCGGCAATATCTATAAACGCTGGCGCGATGTCAGCGCGATATCAGTACGCAACCCGGCCGCGGCGGCCGCGTTTCGGAGGCGAAACGCAGAAGGCGCTCGTGTGTTATGCGGTGTCAGTGCACGTTAAAGATCGCCAGGTGGTTGAAATTATTCTGGAGACCTCCATATGGCACACGTCTGTTCTAAACGACAACTCTGGCGTTTTTTCTACCTGTTATGATTTTATGGAAATTTCACGGTATGTTTCCGTAGGTTTCAGGTCATTTGTGCCAAGTTTCGCAGTAGGGTGGTGTTTTGTAGCAGCGCAAATGAATTTTAAGATTTCAATTTGCCACGTGGCCTCAATCGGAGGCCTCAGTCATGTGGGACGTCACTGCACGCACGGCCGTCAATATTCACTCAGTATTTGCTGAAAGACAAAAATTTCAGCTGGCTTTTGGTCATCTCAGAGAAATAATAACTTATGCTCTCGCTTATAGTTGCCAGTTTAGCCAATCAACGCGCACACGTTAGGTTTTGTGGCAGCATCCATGACGTCTGTCGTGGAGTCATCGTTAGACGAAACCCACGTTCGGCTTCCTGTTCTTTTATTTTTAATGCGATAGCATTATACGGCTCTGTCGCGTCAGCAAAAAGTGTCCGCAAACTTTGTCCACACGATTACGTCGTTCTCTGACGATAAATGCGTGAAAGTGTGATTGTGACACGCAGTGTGTGATAAAATGTTGCCGTGGGGAAAATTTGGTTCATGAGGTGCAACTAGTGCACTAACTAAACGCAAAAAATGCACTTAGGCATCAAAATAACCGTGGACGTCGATGTAGTACATGGACGTCAGAACAGCCACGGACGTCGATATACCTGGACGTTTTGCATTCACATTCCTCCAATGCGGGTCGCCGCAGTGATCTCAAAGTTTTTTAAGTACTTCTACCTGGTATTTTAAACACTTTTTTTTTGGATCGGAGCCAGAGGACTCATAAGAAATGTGATTATCACCTCAGAATGTAAAAAAAAACCGGAAGTTGGCCTTTAACTCCTTTCTCCCTCCATTTTCTTCTCATGGCGCGCTTGAGGTGACCACCGAGAGCGGAAACGGTGCAGCAGCTAGTGCGCCTAATAATAATAATAATGATAATAATAATAATAATAATCTTTATTAAGCACGCAAGAAAATCCATACAGCAAAACTGGCCCCTCTAAGCCAATGGTGGCTTTTGTGACATGGCCCGGCATCGTCAGCTAAGCGATGTGCTAGCAGTATACATGCACATAATTAAAACCAACAAAGAAATGGAAACAAGTAAGAGTGATAAACGTAGATCAGGTTTCCAAGGCAGCGAAACAAAAGCACAGAGTAATCACAACTAAACTGCGACAAACAACAGAAAAATAAGAACATACATATGTATTACAACATGTACAATACACTCTTCAAATTAGACCGAGAGTCCACAGAAAAGTACTCGTCTGGCAAGCTATTAAATATCTTGGGGACATACACGCAGCGTCTTGCTGCTCCGTATCGAGTGGATACGCGCGGTACACGAAGTGCATTTCTTTGCGCAGCGGTCGCGGGGAGACATGCGGACATGGAGGAAGGAAAGAATTCCCTCTATGCATGCGGAGGCGTAAATTCATCCGCCCAGAAATGGCGCAGCACAACCGTAGAAATGAATAAAGATTGAAAGGACGGGAAACCGAGGTCATGAGAAATGTCTTTGATGGTGTCACGCAATTATACGCCACACTTTTTAATGTATTCTTTAAGATGTTATCAAATCTGTCCTGCCAAACTAGGGAGCAGGAAGCGAAAACCAATATACCATAACTTAAGGTGCTGTGTGCTAGGGAATGTGCAATCGTATTTATAGTGTGAAACGGCTCCAAGGTTTTTAGTGTTGAAGAACAAACATGCAACAGATCTTAGTTTGGAGCATACATGCGCCCCATGATTATGCGACGACAAGTCACGATCAAAATAAATGCCGAAATACTTAAATGAGTTTGCATTTTCGACAGCAGCGCATTTACAGGATATGCAGTCTTGAGTATGAAGATACACTGGAATGAACGTGGTTCCAATCTTCAGGGGATTTTTGAAGCATATAATTTTGTCTTCTTTTGACTAATAATAATAGTAGTAATAATGAGTTTATTTTTCGTCAGGCAATTCAGTACATTTCCGGGCATGCCAATGCCATCAGTGGCTTGTTGGGTAAAACCAGGCAGCAGGCGGCAAATCTCTTGTTTACCTGTACAGTAAAATTATTTGAAATTGAAAATGTAAAAGGAAAAGAAAAATGGATCAAGGAGACACAATAAAGTCATTTTAGAACAGGAAACGAGCAAGTGGTTCGGTTTTGGTTGCTCACTAAACCCGGGGAAAAAAAGAGAACGTAATGAGAGCGTTGTACCCTATGGTTGGTTTGGTTTTGGGGGTTTAACGTCCCGAAGCGACTAAGGCTATGAGAGACGCCGTAGTAGAGGGCTCCGGAAATTTCGACCACCTGGGGTTCTTTAACGTGCACTGATATCGCACAGTACACGGGTCTCTAGAATTTCTCCTCCAAAGAAATTCAACCGCCGCGGCCGGGATCGAACCCGCGTCTTTCGGGTCAGCAGCCGAACACCATAACCACTGAGCCACCGCGGCGGCCGTTGTACCCTATGAACACAAGAAGAAAAGATCTGGAACGTTTCCCCCTTTTGCCCCCACATTTTGTTTACATCAATATCGCGAGACAGTGTATTCTGTACTGCCCTCTTACTCTTCAAAACTCTATCTTATTAGGCAGACTATTAAATTTGCGGGGACATAAAAGCAGCGCTGGCATTCTCCGTATTTAGTTCTGGTGATGGGTAGTTCATCGATGGAGGCAGTACGGAGGTTATGAGCAGATGAGCGACTGAATTCGTCACTCAACATATGTCTGACGACGGCATATTGAAGAAACGCATTGTTAAATTTAGAGAAGCTAAGAAACAAATCTTCCTTAGGCAAAGAAGTGTTATACGCTACACTTTTTAACGCACTCGTTAACAAAGTGACAATATAAGAAAGAATACTCTTCATTAAACAAGCAAAAAAATCCATAGAGCAAATTGGGCCCATCTAATAATAATAATAAAAACAATAATAACAATTTATGAGGGCTGGAATCAGGCGTCATCACCACCATCATCAGCTTGACTACGCCCACTGCAGGGCAAAGGCCTCTTCCCTTGTCTGCCCGATTATCCCTGTCCTTCGCCCTGTCCTTCCGCAAAAGGCACCGCTGACCACGCCGGAGAGGCTCGCGTCCCAACCTGGGGAAACGTTGCAAGGGGCCCCGTAATTGTTGCTCTAGGATGTGTATACAACATAAAAGGGCAAGGAGAAAGAGGCGTAAGGGTACTATCTGAGTCGTTAGGCATTCAGGCGGAAATCTCCCTTTCACTTAGTGCAGGCGCCGGTGAGCTACAGTGAAACAGCTTGCAGCAACCCGGGACGAACCGTGTGTCTTGCTGCTCGTGTATGGAGGGTTTGAAGGCGATGTGTGCATTGGTTAAACGGGGAGAATCCACTCACTTTTGGTGCCCAGGAGCACGGATCCAGTTGGCAGAGCAGAGGTGGCTTGCGCCCTCGACATGAGGGACTGCCATGATGTTCTGCTGTAATCTAGCTCCGTGAATGGAAAGAAGAATGATGGGTGTAACGTTAAGAGACCGCAAGTGGGCGGAGTGGGCGAGGGAACAAATGCCGATTAATGACATCCTAATCGAAATCAAGAGGAAGAAATGGGCTTGGGCAGGGCGTGTAATGCGAAGGCAAGGCAACCGCTGGTCCTGAAGGGTGACGGAGTGGACTCCAAGAGAACGCAAGCGCAGCAGGGGGCGGCAGGAAGTTAGATGGGCGGATGAGATTAAGAAGTTTGTGGGGAGGCGGTGGTCGCAACTGGCGAAGGACAGGGATAATCGGGCAGACAATGGAAGAGGCCTTTGCCCTGCAGTGGGCGTAGTCAGGCTGATGATGGTGGCGATGACAACCTTTGTAATAGCCGAGTCTCCTCGCTGCTGCGACGGGGTGGGTTCTCGTCTTCTCATATAGCCTTCTAGTATTGCCTTCTTAGGGGTAAGCGAAGAGTGTCAACCAACGCCTTCACCCCGCCGCGGTGGCTAAGTGGTTACGGCGCTCGGCTGCTGACCCGAAAGACGCGGGTTCGATCCCGGCCGCGGCGGCTGAATTTCTATGGAGGCGAAATTCTAGAGGCCCGTGTACTGTGCGATGTCAGTGCACGTTTAAAGAACCACAGGTGGTCGAAATTTCCAGAGCCCTTCCCTACGGCGTCCCTCATAGCCTGAGTTGCTTCGGAACGTTGAACCCCAATAATCCAATCCAATCAACCAACGCCTTTAGCAAACCGCTTCTGTTTTCAAATATCGCGCTATTTTATCACGTGTTGGTGCTTCCCCTGAAAAAAAAAAAGGGGATCTAGTTGTGCCGTTACTATACGCGAACTTCGCTGGAAGGAAGCAGGAATCACAGAACGTGAAGCACACTACTATATTTAATCTGAAACTCATAACGACGCAAAATGAAACAAACAACCTACATTACGTTGTTTGTTTCCTTTGCGTCGTTATGAGTTGTCTACAATTGACTCGGCTTTGCTATGAAGATACGTATGCCGCCGCGGTGGCTCAGTGGTTATGGTGCTCGGCTGCTGACCCGAAAGATGCGGGTTCGATCCTGGCCGCGGCGGTTGAATTTCTTTGGAGGAGAAATTCTAGAGGCCCGTGTACTGTGGGATGTCAGTGCACGTTAAAGGGACACTGAGGAGAAATTGAAGTTGCCTTGTATCGACAGAATACCAGCTTCTGATTACAAAAACGCCACTCATACTGACAACAAAGCTCTTGTAACGTAGAAAGAGCAAGAACCAAAATACAGGTATCGCCGCCACAGGCCACACTCGCAAGTACAAGCGTGATGAGATTACAGAGGCTAGAAGGTTTTCCTAGTGTCGCGACCGGGCCGGCGCAGCTGAAATAACTTGCTATGCTCATGGTAGAGAGAGGGTGCGGTAGATGGTCCTTGGCGATCACAAAATGAACAAGGGAGGGGAAAACCTCAGGTTGCTAGAGCCAACGTTTCGACAAGGGGACTTGTCGAAACGTTGACGAAGACAAGTCCCCTTGTCGAAACGTTGGCTCTAGCAACCTGAGGTTTTCCCCTCCCTTGTTCATTTTGCTATGCTCAAGGCAGATGGCGCTGCCGCCCGCTGGCGTGCGGGCGGTTGATCGTGTGTGGGTTGCTATCACTGCTTTGACAAGGCGTTAAAGTGTTAAAGACGGTGCAAACACTGGCATAGGTTCTCTTCTCATTTAGATTCGACACGGACTAGCTGTAACACCGACAGTGTGCCGCGGCAGGAGCAAATGCAAGCGTCACGTCGGGCCTCACCTACTGCGCCGTAAAGAAGCGTAAAAACGCATTTTGTACATGATACCGAAATGAGAAAAGGAAGCGGCACAAATTGCAGGGTGGAACGTCTTTATTACACAAGGTTCCATGACAACAATGTACTAATGCCTTTTTTGTGCGAAGTGCCCTGTGCGAGGCTACTGACAGCGCCTCATTTTCAGCAACTTTTTCTTTTGTCGCTGCACGCCGCGCTCTTTGTTTACCGACTTTACAAGGAAATGCATCCTAGTCAAGGCGAAAAACTTGACCACTTCTGTCGTAATTCGACGTACATGCTCCGCGCAGCCCACACCTTGAAGCTCACGTCCCTGAAGAAAATGCAGAAAGCTGACCATGCTATCTGCGTGTAGCTCATTGCGGCTGAAAAACACCGTAAATGCGTTCTCAAGCTTAGCTATGAGCTGTTCAATTGGCCTTGATGGATAAACTAAGCCTCCATGGTCAAAATTTCGAGTAAGTGAGGCATTGTTGTTTGACTCGGCTTGCAAAGGCGAAGTGCTGAAACAAGTTGCACATTCGGGGCAAGGAAATCTTTTAAGGATTTTTCTTACAACATACTCAGCTACATAAAAAATTAGTCTGCTGTCACTTTTTTTGTCTACACAGCCCTGATGATCGCTCAGGCTGCTGTGCTCCTCGAGCAGCTCTGCAGCAGAAGCCAAATTTCCGCCATCCAGTAAATTATCGACAAGTTCAGTTATTCTTTCATTTTTTTCTTTGGGAACATCAGATGGTTGCAAGAGGCACGACTTCTGCAGGTACGTTTGCTCCTTTTGGAGGCTTTGCGAGGCTGTAGAAAGAAAGGTTGTTGATAATTATCAAAAACTGCCCCACAGTTGGATGATCATTGCAACCGAAGCACTGGCGCACAATCCCAAATACATTTTCCATCCTGACTTGGCTTAGGTTTGCAGTCAACAAGTACTTGTATTGCAGCGACGTGGTCAGGTATTTTACAAGCGACAGTGTGCTTTGCAGCGTTACACGCAGCCCAAGGGCAGTTCCTGCACTTAAAACGCCGCCACTATACTGTGCAGCATGTTCATCCCATTCCTTGAGAAAAACAATGAACTCATTCAAAAACTGTGCACTTCTTGAATCAGCACGAAGGCCTTTTGATGGGATTCTAGATGACATTATAAAAATTAGTCTTTCCATTAGTTTTACAAACCGTTCTGTCGGTTCGATGTTTCTGACGTTGTCCCTTTGCAAATGGTCCCGGTAAAAGAAAATACCCTTTAGTACCTCCTGACTGAACAGCTGAAATGCAAGGTTTACTCGCATTTTTTCGAATGCGTTTGGATGCACATGTGATTGCGTGATTTGTGGCATCACCTTCAATGTCACAAATCGCCCGCGCGCACTTGCCAACTGGCTGGGCGAACGGCGCGGCTTGCATAGCGCGCCAAAAGCCGCACGCCTGGCAGCTGCAGCGCCACCTACGCTGTGCATCCAAACCGGTTTCACAGGGGCCCCTTGAAACGGCGGCCGTTCACGACACTAGGAAAACCTTCTAGGCTCTGTATTGAAACGGCGGCCGTTCACGACACTAGGAAAACCATGGAGGTAAAAAAAACTAGGAGGGAGTGCGCTCAGCCTCTGCAAGCCATCCTCCTCTGACGCCGCTGCCGAGGGTCCTTTTGCGCACTGACTCATGGGAAATAGGCCCTCCTCCACAGTTACCAGACTGCCAACCAGCGGTGCTTTTTAGTGAACGTCCGTGCTCCGATGTAGCGCAGAAGCGCAGCGCCTGTGTTGCAGCTTTGGCGGAATGCGTACCGAGCTCGAGGTTGTCTGAAGGCTCCGCGTCTCAACACTTCTGTTGATTACACTCTTGAGTTTTTGGGTGCACTGTAGAAAACTGCAGGTAAACTTTTCATCAAAGGGTGCGGCCGCGACCTCGTCACTGTTCAACTGTGGTTCATAAAGAGAATGGAGAGGAATTCCTTTCATCGTTATACTCACATACGGAGCGTTTATTTCAGCGCATGCTATAAGCGGAGAACTCGAGAGTAGACGAAGAAACGAGCCTCTAAAAAAGGGCGCAGCGGCTTCCAGAGCACTCACGGCGGACGGACGTGTTTTGACGAGCGCTTCGGCGCGCTGCGCAAGATTCTATTTCTCAGGCGGACTTCGGCCCGCCCATGGGCCCGGCACAAGTCGTGCTGAATACGCTCGCGCACATACGCGCCCTAGTAGCACAGTATGTTACTGCAACGTTGCAACAACATTGCCAATGTTGTACTATGTTGCGCTAACATTCTTCAACATTAGATAATGTTGCTGCAATGTTACCAAGCAACATGCTGATAACGTTGCCCTAAAGTGGTCTTTTTACATTGCAGCAATATTGTCAAATGATGAATAAATGTTGAATCACATACGATGACATTGATATAACATTCATGCTATAGGTTAATTGTCTGCCCTCTCGGGCTATTTCTGAAGCCCAAATAAAAGCCGGTACCAGATCACTTCTACTCACCATGACAGTTTTAATTTATTCATTAATTATTACTTCGAGGGCAAGTTTGCATGTGGTGTGTATGCAAATGGTGAGCAGTCCAAGTGTACTTGCACTCTGTGACACTAACGTAGAAAGATATATTTCTATCTAAAATATTTTTAATGAGCTGGAAGTACTTTGTTTTTCAATTAAACATGCAGACAAAATTAAAACTGCCGAAGAAATTTAGTTCTGGTTTCACTGACGCCCCGCAGTCTAATGGCCATGGAGATCATTATCACAAATCCAAATCCGAACCGCAGCCGCGGCCGCGCCGAGAGCCAATCCTGCGATGCGCGCTCATCGGAGAACCTGCGTTGCGTGTCAGCGGCAGTCGTGGCAAGATATTCACATTTTTTGTTCTTCTAGTACAGTTTTTCTTGCGGTCGCCGTGCCCGCGCTGCTGTGTTTCGTTGTGGTTTGACTGGAATTCAGCTGAAACA
Organism: Amblyomma mixtum; assembly: GCF_055824585.1. Lineage (NCBI taxonomy): Eukaryota > Metazoa > Arthropoda > Arachnida > Ixodida > Ixodidae > Amblyomma > Amblyomma mixtum. Next base: position 185,220,145 of record NC_143021.1, read on the forward strand.
ACAAAGGCTTGCCCAGAGGATGACCTCAATGGTGAGTGATTTCTAGACTTCCATTGTTGTGCTGTGAGTTGTGTTGGTTCTTCGTGATAGTTTGATAAAGTGTTACATTCGTTGTATCATGAAGAGAATGAAGTGTTCGCTAAGCGAAGTGTCCATTCAGCAACGACGCCGAAGAACAGCAGAGGTTGTTCACGACGAACTAGAAAACTGTTTTTCTGTTGTTAGGCTTGATAATGGTCATGGCAGCAGATTGTACGCAACATGAGCAGAACAGTATCAAGATGCCTTTTGATCGCATAATATTATTTTATCCTCTTTATCAGCGCCAGGCGAGGACGCAGTTGAAAGCCGCAGTTCTCACTTGTCGGATTTTAGCACCGCTAGCAGCATCTCTGACATAGAAAGGGCAACATAGGAGTTGTCGCGGATTTCTGACAATAAGGAGTTGGTGGTTTATGAAGATAGGATGACACTTGAGTCTGGTGCCGCTACTCAATGTCTAGAGCACGACTTGCGCGTGTGGGCAATTAATAGCCTGCTTCTCACCTGCATTCCCTGCTTATAGTGCTGGAGCCATACCATCCAGAGTTACCCACGGATGCTAGAAAATTACTAAAGACGCAGAGGCATACTGATCCAGCAGTGATGACCGATGGTCATTACCACTACTTTGGAATGTTTCGTTCTCTGGAAGAACATGTGCATGTTCCTTAACGTCTGCACTTTGTGCGAGGGCATTACACCAGTTCTCATGCATTCTACTGGAAGATAGCATAAATCCAGCGGCATTTTAAGCAAGGAACCAGAATTTATTCTTTCACTCGAAACTGACGCTGCTGCATTATACTAGTCTTTGCCCTCTCATTCCCAATCAGATGTATACCCTTATAACCAACATTTATGGGACTGTGCAACGATTTGCGCCAAGGGTAAGAAAAGTGAAATATTCATTGGTGTTCAATCATCCTTCATCATCGTCAGCCAGACTATACCCACTGCAGGGCGACAGCCTCTCCCATATTCCCCAAATTAGTTCTTTCCTGTGCTAGCTGCATCCACTTGACCCCTGCACCCATCATCAGTTTGTGATCTAGCTTATGTAGCCCAGGAAGAATCGGCCGTTAGCAACTATGCCTTTCAAATTGTGCACAGCAGTGAGGCTGAAAAAGACTATAGGCTGGGCCTGCCCTCTCCGCTCGGTTTACTTTGTCGGCCACCTGCCATGGCACAATTGAGGGAAGACAAAGGGAATGATGTGCAACCACCTCCAGCCGGCTACGCCTTCATCTACAAACGCCCTTGTGGTTTTAAGCAATTGAATGGTCATCCCCATGGATGACATCAGTATGTCCGCTTGTAAGGCAAGATTCAAGCGAGACAGCAGCACTGGCCATTGCTGTGAGGTGCGGGAATGGGAATTTTTGTTTGTAAATTATTTGCTTGCTTTTGAGGAATTTTAGGTGGCATGAATAGTCGATGTCTTTTATGTAATGAATGCATTTTTTAGCCACTTTCAGAACAATTTGTTGCTCAGGCTGTTAAAATATGCTCGCGGTGCCAGGGAAGGGCATTTTTTTTTTTCACTACTTTGGTTTGAGCCAAGTGACTGGACATAAGTTCTTTAAACAGAGCTGTCCAATGTCTGTGTTCCTTGAGGAGTGTAGAAGATTTGTTATTAGACGTGTATGCTTATATTAGGAAATTTTTTGTTCTTTTTTTTGCAGGGATGCAGCTTCTCTTGTGACATCATGAATTAGAAGAGACCATCATCGTGAGCAGCTGGAGGCTACCAGAAGACAAGCATATTTTAGACGTGCTAAATTGTTCAGGCAAATGTTGACAGTACTTTAAATTTGTAGTTTTCCAGTGCAGCGGTGCATGACCAAAGAAGGGAAGAAGGATACTTGAAGAAAACAGCGCAGCAACAGGGACAAGAGAGAAGATGAGACAGGTGCTGACTAGTAAGTGAAGGTTTATTGAGAAGGAACGCATAAAACATACTCTCTTCACAACCAAGAGTGCGCATAAACTGCGCGAATAACACTGATAACCTGTCAACTTCAGTCATGGTGGTCAGGATACAATAGTTCACAATCATGAACAAGGACAGACAGTCGTTCATGACTGTGAACTGTTGAATCTTGACCACCATGACTGAAGTTGAGAGCTTATCGGTGTTGTTTGCGCAGCTCATGCGCGCTCTTGGTTGTAAAGTGAGTATATTTTAAGTGTTCCTTTTCAATAAACCTTCAGTTGCTGGTCAGCACCTGTCCCATCTTCTCTCTTGTGCTTGTTGCTCCACTGTTTTCTTGAAGTATATACCAACTTGCCGTTTTACTGAAGTTGGGAAGAAGGATAAAACACAGCGCTCACTGACAACTGGTTATTTAACGGCACAGACACTGCTTAAATGCCCTCAGACCAGCCTTTATCATAAAAACTATGAAAGAAACATCATATCTGCATTATATGATACAATTGAAGTATTGCTCGCACATTGTGAACCAGCTTTTTTAATATGATGCGTCTCTGTCGCTTCACATGTGGTTTGTGGTCTGCTTCTGCTAAGGATCTTCGCACTTGAAAATCTCTGTACAATCACTGCAGTGCTTGACAAGTTTGGAACCTGTCTTCATTCTTTAGATCTCTTGCATGCAGATTGCATTTACGGGCCTCTAGCATTTTGCCTCCATCGAAATGCAACCACCGCGGCCAGGATAGAACCCGTGTCTTAACAGGCCAGCAGCCGAGCACCATAACCACTGAACCACCGCGGCGGCTCATGTGTGTGTGTGTTCCGTAGGGCTGGAAAACTATGCACTTAAATCAGTGATGTTAAACAGCCCAACAACTAACTCTGCTGTTCATAATACCTCTGCTCCTTGTTTCTGAATGGCCAACTAGGTTGAACTGCTACTTTGTTTATTTGTTGCAATTTTGTGCACAAAATGAATGTGTTATATTTGGGAAATACAAAGTCCAGGTGGTGCATGTTTTCAAGGTGTGCTATTGTGTAAATAGTTTACTCAAGTGTTTTGTATTTATAACATGCCAGTTGAGAGGTGTGTGCACGTTTTCATGCTATGGTAATGTGCCTAGTAACTGTTTAAAACATTAGCTCTGGTTCTTGTTCCCGAGTAGCTCACATGTCTACTGTTTTTTTTTAGATTTGTTGCAAGTTTCTTTATGAAGTAAATAAATAAATCATATCCGTGAAAATGTAAGCCCTCGTGTTGCATTTTTCAAGCTGTATTGTTGAGTGTATTATAAGTCTGCTTCCTTTTTCGAAATTATATTTCTGTCTATTTAAATAAATCATTCTAATTGTCAGAATAACCATGTCATGGAATCTTGTTGCATCTAAACGATAGGAGCACTGGTAGAGAGCTAATGAATGTAACATTTAAGGATTTATTTGGAGTAAGCGGTCTGGAAAGTATGGAAAAACAATGTGTTGTGCAGTGCAGTCTTGTATTTGTATTCTATAGCAAGCACCGCATTACTGTGTAGCAAGGAGTAATGCTCAATTGTTCATTCTTGTGACCTTAAGCTGCTGTAACCATTCTGGTATGATGATGCCATTGTACACAGTTTAGTCTTTCAAGAGATCACTTTATTGAGCAGCAGCCATTATTGGTCGCTGAAATATTTCAGTAATTTAGAATGCTGTCTGAATGTTTCTGAAACATTATGACAGCATTGCAGCAATATTGTAGGAACATTGTCGTGGGAATGTTGCATGTGTGCGAATAAAAAGTTGTATCAACATTAAGAAAATGTTGTAGCAATGTTGCATTAATATTGTCTCCAGAAGTTGCTTTAACATTGACTGAAAGTTGATGTAACATTGGAGCAATATTGTCTCAACGTTGTCTTATGTATGTTGCGTTAACGTGGCAAAAAGAGGACGCTAGCCACGTTAAGGCAGTGTTAGAAGGTAACGTTGTGGCCACACTGAGGCAACAAAGCGTGCTACTAGGGCGGTTCCGACGTGAAATGCAGCAGTGAAGTATTTCTCTCTCTCTCGCTGTCGAGAGAGAGTGCCGGCGGCTTTACGTCTGCCCCTGCGCGGGGTCTCCCGGCCACTGCGCACAATCACTTACAAAAAGAAGTAAACTGTATGTATACATAGCCGCGCGCTCGTAGCGTCCTGTCTCGGACTAATCGCGCGCGCGGCACACTGCACTAGCGGCCGGGGTGGGGCGCCCGGCCGCGCATAACCGTCCGAGGTAGCACCCACGGAGCGTTCGTGTCATGGGTGCACTACCTGGCGAAGAGCAAGCGGGAAGTCAAGCCCGCCTGCTCGATGAACGCACAGAGGCTCACCATTGTTCTGTCACGGGTGCGCGCACTGCCGCGCGGCCACAGGAGCGCTTCGAGACTGTCCGGGATGATTCCCAGCGCCCTGCAGGCCGCGAGAATCTCGCGACGCGGCACTGCAGAAGCGGCACAGCGAAGGAGCATGTGCTCCAATGTCTCCACTGCGCCGCAGTCAGCGCACGCGTCGCTCGGGGACGGTGGCCGCTGCTATAGTGCCTAGAATATACAGTATATTCTAGGCACTATACCGCTGCGGCGAGCGAGCAGTTTGCGCTCACCACGGAGCCGTCAGTTAAAACAAGCAGATGGTCGCGCAGTTGCTCGTAGAACGAAAGAGCGAAACCGAAATCCCGCTAAGAGCTACCACTGCCTTGTCACGTGAGGGCCTATTTCCCATGATTCTTTCCATTATATTTTTTATGACTAGGCTTCAAGATTGTGACGTCATGCTCCCTCCTAGTTTTTCTTCCTAAATGAGGAAAACCATGGATGAGGAAAACCTTCTAGCCTCTGTAATGAGATCATAGAACGAAACAGTGTTGCTACAACGAATGGTTCTAGCAACACCAGGAACCGAGAAACCATGAATCACTGAGGCGCAGCCAATGCATGCGCAAATCTTTTTGACGTCGCCAGATGGCGCCACGTGCCCGGCTGCTACGCGCGCTCCTGAAGCATCGGGACAAATCAGCGCCTGTTTTCCGGCGGTAGGCGGGCTCCCGGTATTCCGCTAGCGGTAACAAGGTACACGGTATGCTAAAGGTGTCTATTTGCGAGAACTTCGTTGACGACTTCGAGAACGAGATCCATCATAACGCTGGCAAAACGCCAGTGCAAACGTAATCGAAGCGACTGTAGCGACGGCCGCAATAGCCGATAGATGCCTTCAACGTGCGGCCGGCGGTAGCTTTCTTTTCGGCTACTGCTAGGCCGCACTGCTGGCAGCCAGAAATCACGGAGTCTGCGTTACGTCATGTGCATGTAATGTGCACGTCATGTTTCACGTCTCTTAGTCCTGTGTCGTCATAGGCGAATCCCAAGTTTGAATCAGAACGGCGGGAAAAACTTTTTCAACTTCGAATCCAAATTTCTTTGAAATAAAGGCATCTTTCGCTGCCGGCCAAGTGGCAACAAAGCCATGACATGCCGAACTATCGGATTTTACTATAAAAAAAATATTAATATTAAAGAACCCCAGGTGGTCGAAATTTCCGAAGCCCTCCACTACGGCGTCTCTCATAGCATTATTCGCTTTGGGACGATAAATCCCATAAAACCAAACCAACGTTTTTACGTCTTCATGTGTGCATGTATGTGTGTGTATGTGTTTGCGAGTGTACTTTCATCTTTCTCTACGGCGGCCTTTTGAATGTTGCAAATGAACCTTTCGTTTGCGCTTCTGTGCTACGTTGGAAGCATGGCCATATCATACCTTGCTGGGCGGCGGTGACGCTTATTGAGTGCTCGCATGTACATTGCTGATATCCTTCAATGACTGTAATTTATCCCGATTATAAATGCGCGATGTGTCTCAGAAATAAAACCAGTTGGAAGTTTGCGCTCTGTCCTGCAGTCTCTTCTCTTCATTATTTTTCGCGCAATTATAGTCGATTTAATGCTCAATGAACCAACTCACCGAAATGAAAGTACTTATTCAACAGCGTAACCATTTTATCGCTGAAAGATAATTGCTTAGAAAACATAAGGAAAACAATCACATGCATTCTGTGGGATTTGAACTCACGACCTCCAAATTTTGCGCCCGGTGCTCTGCCAACAAAGCTACGACGGCGTCCGTCCAAACAGCTGCTTCCGGGGGTATTTACGTTTGCGTGTGACCTAACCTTGAGAGTGTTCAGCAGCGCCACCCTTGTCCAACACCACACAATAAATATAAAAAAGAGACACATTCTCTTGTGCTCCATGCTTTCGGTGACTGCTGGCTGCCTTCAGTACACTTAAGACGACACGCTCAATTCGTCGTAGCATCTGAATGCCAGAATAGGCTGGGTTCGATCAACACTAACATTGCACAGATTTGTGCCAGTACCCAATTTGGCAATCTTCTACTCTGAAACTTCGCCGCGTTAAACCCTTAACAGAGGTGAGACAGTAAAGTTGATACATGCAGGCTACTAAAACTGCTGGCTCACAACTACGCAAATACAGGAAATACGACACAGTACTCTTATTTATCACAACAGCGTTATAAAGATACAACAAGCTTATTACAGCGCACAATATCTGATATAACTAAACCAGCTTGTCGCCCATGCAGCTGATGCCACAAGGAAAGCAAAAGAAAGTTCATGCGCTCAATGCTGCCTTTAAAAAATATAGCCTGCCCAACAAATGCTTAATAGGTAGTTTCAGTCAGAGCTTAAAGTCAGTAGGGTCACAGGGGGTCACAGACCCCCCCGCCATTATTGACAAGGGATCTAAACCTACCGTGCTAGGGGAACTGCATGAAATCAAAGCAAGCAACCATTTTTTACTCTCCTTGCCAGTGGTGGCCAGAACATTTCTTCTGTGCAGTTTAAAAACAATAGAGGGGTAATGACATACGGGGTTGACAGCCCTACACAAAAGGTGGAAGAAAAAGGGAAACCCGCGCCCTAGCACCAGCAGTCAGTCCAGGGCTGGCCGCTCTCCTACAACACGCCCATTGGAATAGGGTGGGGATCTCATTTGTTACATATATGTGACATGATGGTTTGGTTTGGTTTATTTGGGTTTAACGTCCCAAAGCAGCTCAGGCTATGAGGGACGCCGTAGTGGAGGGCTCCGGAAATTTGGACCACCTGGGGTTCTTTAACGCGCACTGACATCGCACAGCACACGGGCCTCTAGAATTTCGCCTTCATCGAAATTCGGCCGCCGCGGCCGGGATCGAACCCGCGTCTTTCGGGCCAGCAGCCGAGCGCCGTAACCACTGAGCCACCGCGGCGGGGATATGTGACATCAAATTAGCAAGCAACGACCCTCTTTCAAATAATTTCTTTCAAATAATTTCTCCCCTTTGTATAAACCGATGCGCGAAGAGTCCGCCAGCCGATTTCTATCTCTCTATTTTTATTTCCCCCTGTGCTCGAATCACTACAGACCCCCCTTCGATGGAGCCATAGTTTAAAGGGGCTCTGAAACAAGACAACTCGCTCAGTCACTACATTTATTATTTCACTAAATTCTTGTTTCGCATAATTTTAATCGACGGGGCATTGCTTTTGAATGTTTCATGCGCTAACGCGCGGTGCTGTATTATGGGTTTTTTGCGCAAAAGACACGACACAAAGAAACGAGGTAGACAGGACAAGCGCTTGTCCTGTCTACCTCGTTTCTTTGTGTCGTGTCTTTTGCGAAAAAAACCCACAATGCTTAGGCACCAACTAGCCTGCAAAAACATACTCGCAGGTGCTGTATTAATTGGCCGTATTATTTTGACAAAAATAGCAGCGGTGGAGACCATTTTAAAAGGATACATTTTTGTGTCTAGGTAAAGTAGATCGCGTTTAACGTTTTCGCTACGCTATACTAAATCTCTCCGGGGCTACACGCTGCTTACGGCACGCTAACGTAATATCGGTTCACTATCATGCTGACGCTATAATAAAACTCTCCGTATAGCTGCGCTTGCCAGGCGCATCAAGGGAATAACGAGGCAAACCACGCTTTCTACGAGAACGGTTTTCGATCTGCGCAGTGGGGAAAGTTCGCTTTTGACGCGAACGCGTTGAAGAGCTTGCGAGGCCGGAAAGCCAGCATCGTTATCGTCGTCGCTGGCGTCGCCACGCTTTAAGGCTGACGCGGCTGACTTTGGGCACTTGGCTCCGCCGCGCCGCTAGCGATACGACCTTGCGCAGCTGCTATGTCAATGCGCGGAACCCGCCCCTTCCCACCCCCTTCCCCGTGCGCGGCTGCTGATAGCGGCTGACGATAAGCGGCGGCGGCCGGATAAAGCTTTCGCCTTCTACTCTTAAAGGCTATGTTGAAGGGTCCTTCTAAGTTTTTCTATCAGCTTATCGAAAAAGGTTACAGAATTGTGCTTCTTCTCAACTGTGGGTTGAAAGTTGAAACCGCCGCGGTGGCTTAGGGGTTACGGCGCTCGCCTGCTGGCCCGAAAGACGCGGGTGCGATCCAGGCCGCGGCGGCCGAATTTCGATGGAGGCGAAATGTTAGACGCCCGTGTGCTGTGCGATGTCAGTGCACGTTGAAGAACCCCAGGTGGTCGAAATTTCCGGAGCCCTCCACTACGAGGCCGTAGTGAAACCATAGCCTTAGTCGCTTTGGGACGTCAAACCCCAATGAATCAATCAACTGAGGATTGTTGGGCGCGTGACTAGAAAAGATAAACTTACTTGCAGGTGCTTTATCAAAATTGATGACGCCTTGGCTCTGAGACAATGTCTACTGCCGTGGCGGACCTAATTTCACGTTACGCTGACATTATCGCCTACTGTGGTCTTGAATTCAAAATAAGGGCTGGAGATCCGGCCATGGAAGCTTGACCTCCCGAAAACTCAAAAGTTTTCAGGTCCAAGGCAAGAAGTAAACTTCCTAAATTCTACTTGCCCTCTCTGTGAGAGAGTACGCGTCTCGACTTAACATCTCAAGTGGGAAGCTGCAGGTGAAGAGAAAACTCAGCTCAGAACACCACATCAGGCTCCCAGACCCGGTTTTAAAGGCCCAGAAGCTCGGCCCATGCGCTATAGTGTCAAAGTTAACTTCAAAAATGATTGGCCCATTGAGCCAAGTGTCCATATCTAACTTCGCCAGTGTTAATAACTCCTTCCATAAGGCAAACATTGTAACAGAGCCATCAAATTCGCTTTCAAAGTGCTATGCGCACCGTGAAATCCAAAACGATTGGTCCATTGATTCGCGCGCAACGCCTTTCAACTTCGAGAGTGTTGCAAAAAACCTCTCCTAAAGCTTAATAGTACCAGACTGCCAAGTTCCATTTTCAAAATACGTTGCACACATTTGACTCCTTTCCCGCCAAATTAGGCTTCCGCGAACTGTTGAGCCTTCTTGCTTCTTCGTAACTCGGGTCATTAACGATCTAAAAATCAAGAAAGCAACCGTCAAGCACTCAACACTATATATCACTGAGTCCCGTCAGAACCTAGTGCCGAATGGTTCGTTGTCGCCGGCTGTCAGCACCCCTCAAAGCTTGAGTAGCTTTTTACCTATTGCTTCGAAAGTACTCGGAGTCGACCTCGGTCGCAACTGGCTTCATTGTTTACTCCAAGCGCGCTTCCGGGGTTGGTTGGTAAACATCTATTAAAACAGTCAAGGGGCCGAAGGCCCAGATTTAGGGGTCGGCCAAGACTCCTTGGAATCTGGCAGCCTCTAGAGCGAGACCGATGAGCGTTCGTTGGTCGTCCAGGGTAGAGCTGCGTAGACGGGCCTCCCAGGTATGTTTTGTGGTGATATGTTTTGCCGTACTAGTAGCGTGTCCCACCAGGCATCGGGTCCAGGAGCACCGCCGCTGTGCCGAAGGAGGAAGGGACGTGGGCCGGAGACGGGGAGTAAGGGAAGTGAAGGAAGAACTGTATTTACATTTTTACATGATTATTTACAAAAAAATGACAAACAAGGTAAAAACTGAGAAGTCTCAGGGAAACGTTGAGCAGATCGCTCAGGGAGTCGCTCCGGGAATATCTTTTTGACGAACGGCTCGAGCGCTTTAAATAGACCCTCCCGAGATCTTCCCGCCTTTTTCAACCAATCGTAGGGACTTCGTCCGGGTGCTCCAAGGTCGTTCACCGCTTCGTCGTCTTCCTCGGCTGAGGCCCCTGAATAGTCGGAAGTGGCCCGTCAGGCCAGGTGGATTTCATATCTTGTCTCGAGGAAACAAGATGGGCGAACACCTGCCGCGTCGTCACCTCGCTTCATCCGCTGAGGCCCGTGGATATTTGGAAGTGTCCAGAAGAGCGTGTTGACGGGTTAGTCGTTTCCGGCCAGGTGGATTCCATATCTTTGTTCCAAGGAAATTCCCCAAAGACGAACACCTGCTGCGGTGTCACCCCGCGGTTGACAAAAGAGCTAGGACCGGTTGAATGGCAGGCGCTTGGCAGACGCTCGTCTCCACAGGTAGCAGCTGGCGTTGAGACATGTCACCTTGACAGATGCACACAATGTCGCAAGGTCAATACTTGGGTGCCTTGGGTGACGTTTAAGGGGAACTCCGGAAGACACGTCGTGGCAGTTAGGCAGAAGTGGTGGTACCAGGAATCCAGGAGTTGTATACCTCCCTCGTGTTCGTTTCCACCTGTCATGAGGTTGCATGGGAGCGCGTGTATGAAGACCACTTTCGCAGAACGACGCACTGCCTCTGGACATGGCCTAAGTGGACACAGGTGTGACGGGAACACACAAAGAGAGTTAAGGGGGGGGGGGGATAGAAACACAACAGTGGGTGTTGGCATGTGTTGTCGTGGACAAGTTCCCGCCACTTGGAGGGCAATTATTTCTAGGCGATCTCGGTGTTGCAGAAGCGTAAACCGCCGACAGTTCCGCTGCCAGAGGGTGAGACGGGTGGAAGTGTTATTGCGAGCCATGTTGGTTTAAGCGTTGCTCTAAGAGCTGTATGCGCGTTTCGACCTGCATGAAACGGGCACCATGAGCTTCTTGTGTACGTGTCAACCTATCCATGGCCTCTGTGAGACCCTGAAGCTGCGAGAGGACTTGGGTAGAGAACTGCTGAAAAGTGTTATTGAAAGTGTCTTCAATGTTAGCCGTGCGTCTGTAGAGGCGCCTGTGTAATGAAGGCTCGATTGTGCAAGTTTTGCGTTTGGGTGGAGAAGGCTCTTGCAGTGAACCATCCTCCTCTTCGTCGGGGGCAGTGGAAGGAAGTGGTGGACTGGTTTGGGTAGCTGGTGCGTTGTTAGTTGTCTGTGTGGCCTGTAATACTGATTTAAGATTTGAAATTTCTAGTGCTTTCTGTTGTATGAGAGCTTTAAGTTCCGCTATTTCACATGAGGGAGGTAGCGGTTGTTGCCATGGTGGTTGAGAAGCTTGATCTACCCAGCCTACCTTGCTCGCCGTCTTCTTGTTCAGGGTGTCACTGGCGTGAGCCCTGGAGCGGGATGGTCGGGATCTGGACCTGGAGGGTGACTCCTCGCGCCTAGTCTGGCTCCTGGCATGTCCTAGATCCTGGGAATGGCGGGAGACCAGCCGAGGGAAGGAGCGGGGTCTGCTCTTGGAGCTGCCCCGGGACTGTTTTTGCTCCTGGTGCAGGTCGAGGCGGCTCTTGCGTTGCGTCTCTATCTTATCTTCCTGCTCGGAATTACGAATATCCTCCCAGCGGCATTTGTTCACAATGTATAGTGTACGGTAACTTTGCAAGTCATGTCTCCCGTGAGGTGTGCGTCTCCGCAGAGGGGGCACCGAGGTTCACAGGCGTGGCCTGCAGCGGGTTTCAGCGTCCCGCACGTTCTGAAGCGTTGATTTGGTGAGAGAGAGAGAGAGAGAAAAAGTTTTTTTGAAGAGGTATTCGGGGCACGCCCAAGGGACCCCGCACGACCCCACTGCGCTCAAGTGTGTATGTTCCTAAGGTCCATAACACTGGCAGCCCGGCCGGTGGCGATGGTCTGCACGGCCGGGTCCTCCGAGCGCAGCAGGGTCTCCCAGTCCTCCCAGGTCTTAAGGTTCTCTAGGTCGTTCGTGGGAGGATCCGCCGGGCAGAGGGAAAGGATTTGGAGGGAAGAAGCGAAGGGTTCTGGGCATGGGGCGCAAGCAGGAGTGGGGAAGGAGGGATGATAGTGGGTTAGGGTAAGGGGTAAGGAGATAGAGTGTGTCTGTAGTCTGCGCCAGAGTGTTGCTTGTTTATTATCTAGGGAGGAGTGGGGCGGGGGGTAGAGCTGGCGTGAGGCTCTGTAGGCTTGCGTCAACTCGCTGAATGAGTGCACGCGCTCCTTCGTGAACCCCCGATCCGAGGCCACCTGAGCCCGGTTTAAAGAACCTCGGGCAAAAAGGTTGGCGGCCTCGTTTTCGGGATTCCCGGAGTGCGCGGGCACCCATATCAGCTCCACTTGGCGGGGCGGGGGTGCATCGGGCGAGTCCAGTATACCAAAAGCAGGGACATGGACTGGGGCCTCGAGCAAAATGTAGAATCGCAGTTTATTTATTTATTTATTATTCCTCAAAGGTCTCTTTCCGGACATTACATGAGGGGTGGAGATAACACGGCAAAAAATATTATACATTAATAAGAAAATGGACAAAAATCACTTAAAAGAATCACTTAAAATGTACCGGGCTTCCGTGCGGGTGATAGCAAGTGCAATGGTGACTTCCTCTGCAGCTTCTGGGGAGGTGTCTGGAGGCAGAGGTAGTGGGAGGAAAGCGAATAAAGAGGAGTCCACCACAGCTGCTGTCGCTTCATCACCCGTGCAGGCAGCGTCCACCCATACGGCGTCCGGCTGGGGGCTGTACGCTCGATGGAGTGCCTTCGCACGGGCTCTGCGGCGCTGCTAATGGTGGGACGGGTGCATATTCCTCGGGAACGGCCTGATGAGGAGCTCCCGGTGAAGCGATCGTGGGATGGCGAGGAGGGTTGGGTCGTTGGCCGATATTTTGATTCCGAGGGAGTCCAGGATATACCGACCTGTGGAGGTTTGTGTGAGCCGGTTGTATTGGGCCTGTCGGTGGGCCTCCACCAGTTCCCCGATCGTATTGTGGAGGCCCAGGGCTAGTAATCTGTTTGTGGGTGTGTTGAGGGGAAGATGAAGTGCTACTTTGAATGCCTTGCGAATCAAAGCATCCAAAGCGTTTATGTCATGTTTGGATAGTTGTAAGTATATGGTAGTGTACAGCACACGGCTGAGGACGAAGGCATGAATGAGGCGACATAGGTCGCGCTCCTTCATGCCTCTATGACGTCCCGAAACCCTGCGGATGAGGTGCGATATCGCGCCTACAACCCGCTTGAGTTTTCTGAGGGTGGTGGTGTTTTTGCCATCGTTCTGGATGTGCAGGCCCAATACACGGAGGGTGCCAACCTCAGGTACCGGGTCACCATTCAGTTCAATGGCAATGGGGGAGCGGGGGCAGGGGTGGTTCTTAGGCCGGGTGAGGAAGAGTTCGGACTTTTCTGGGCAGCAAGACAGTACGATGGTCCATGCGTAATTTTGTGTGAGTGTGGCTGCTTCCTGTAAGGTGTTCTCTATGCCGCCGTCACTGCCGTCGGTGGTCCACAGGGTGATATCGTCGGCATAAAGAGTGTGCTTCAGGTGGGGAATAGTTGCTAATTTTCGGGCGAGGGGGATGAGGGTAATGTTAAACAAAAAGGTGGAAGGGACGGACCCTTGAGGGGTGCCTATGCTCTGAAGCGTGTAGGAGGGGGAAGACAGAGGGCCGAAGTGTGTCTCAGCCGTGCTGTCAGTGAGAAATGCTTGAATGTAGGCATACGTGCGCGCACCCACATTCAATGGGGACAGAGCAGTCATGATCTTCTGATGTTCAATGCGATCAAAAGCTTTGGAGAGATCCAAAGCTAAGACTGCCTTGGTGTGACCTGGAAGAAGCGGGTCGAAAATGTCGTGTGTGAGTTGCAGTATGGCGTCCTGTGCCGATAGATGGGGGCGAAATCCTACCATGCTATGCGGGTAAAGATTGTTGTCTGCCATGTGACTTGTGAGTCTCGCTAACACAACATGCTCGAGGAGCCTCCCCAGCCATGAGGTTAGCGAAATCGGGCGAAGGTTCTGAATGGTAAGTGGTTTGTTGAGTTTGGGTATGAATATTACCTTCGCGTGGCGCCACGACTGCGGGAGGCTTGGCGCGGAGAATCAGGAGGGCCGCTCTGACTTCCGTCTCCGTGATGTCGGTGTCGTGAGATTTGCTTGTCCTGTGTAGTGGGGTAAAGATGTGGGGGTGCCGGGAGAGGTGTACATGGCTTGAAGTGTGTCTAGGAGGGTGTCGGGATCGTGAATGTGTTCGTGTGGGAATCGTGTCACGCGGTGCTGTGTTGCTGATTTGGTGCGTGCGGGTTCAATGAGGTAACTCCTCTGATTTGGTGAGTTGGCGCACACATCGGCCCGATGTCCGAGCTCATCGCATGCGTGGCAAACTTCTTAGCGTTTTTTGTAAAGATAGCACCGAAAGGGTACGCCATAGTAGTCGATCCATCTTGGGACGCGTTCGTCTTGAAAAGTGAGTAGAATAGACGCTGTCTTGCCCATTCTACGCAGTTGGAATATTGGAGGGTTTCGTGGGTCATCAAAGTTTGCGTGTAGGTCCAGTGCTGTATACTCGAGGTCGATACCGCGCACCATTCCTCCCCCGCAGGTTTCCGGAGCCGCTGCGTACACAGAGACTTTGTAAATCTTGTTGTTGATGTGGAGAGTCTTGATACTCAGGAAGTGATGCGCACGTTCCTTACTTGCTGTGCTGACGATGATCGTGTTCTGTTTGTCGTTAACAAGGAGTTGGTCGAGGCCCTTGCCGTCGGTGTCGCGGTGTCCGGCTGCTGGCTTTGCCGCGACAAAAAGCCGGGGAGCTGAGAAATTACCCGCAGCTAGACCGTCACGGGGCCGAATAATAATCTTGAAATTGTCGCGCGGAAGCCGTGGTTGATTAGAGCCGACAGACTGCTTTGCTAGACGTCGGCCGTTGCGGAGACAGCTGTTACGTTGAGGGTGAGTCATCGCCGCCAGCAGCGTTCACGTCGACGAAGGCAGCTGTAGAGCCGCCTGCTGCGTTCGCGTTGGAAGTCCTGGCAAGATCTTGCTTGCGCTTCTTGTCGATCTTGGTTATCCAGTCGGTTTGGCTTTGCAATTCTTGTGGGGTGATATCCGTACCTTATACCACGTCGATGGCACGAACGGAGAGCAGGCCCTCTGCCATGAGGAACCTGTAGTCCGTGCCGGTGGCGGCCGCCTCGGCTGAGGTTAGGCTTAGCGAGACGGGCGGGCGAGGCTAGATGAAAAGCGCCGAGATAGTAGAAAATACTCCATTTCTTGCCTTGAAAGCGGTAGCGATCGATGTTGGAGCACTTCCGATGTCAGTTGAAACGTCAGTTCCGATGATGTTGAGTGAAATGTTGATCCAAGCGAAATTTTTGGCCAGCCAACGTACCTTCAAAGGAGCCCATGTGAGCCACATCTTACTCCTTGACTGAACCACGGGCACCCACTTCCAGGGTTCCCCCGGTGGCGGCGACATTCTACCTCGAGCGCCAGTGGGGCCGGCGTGGGCGTAAACGTGGCTTCAAAAGTGGCCCGCCCATCGACTTCCTCGGCCTAAGGGTCAAGCCCTTCAACTTGACAGTTGTCAGCCCTTCAACTTGTCAGTGCCAACTTCAACTTGAAAGTAAATTCTACCGATGCCCACTGATTTCCAGAATGCGCAGTGTGCCTCAGCAGGCGTACCAGGTCTCAGAGTCTGCGCGCGTTCTGTTTCACTTATTAATGCGAAAATGATGCCCACTAACAACGAAACCAGGCATCGGCGTACACAGAAGCGGTTCCAAAAACTCTCCATGACGTCACCAAGACGCCATGACGTCAGGAGTAAACCATAAGATAGGTAACGGCAGTAATAGCTAATGACAGTGACGTTATATGTGTGTGACGTCACCACGGTCCCAGAGACGAGAAGTGACGTGGTGGCTTGGTTAAAGCGTCGCTTTTATGCACGCATATGTCGTGTGGTCTTTACTAAAGGCCTTCATTACAGCCTTTGAGAAGTTATTACTAGTTACTAACTGCTACTAACTAGTAAAGAAATTGATTTAACGGCAGTAGCTCACGATGACTCACAAATCCTTTCGCGTCCAAAGTACGCATACAGGTTGTCTTACGTGCCCTCCGTAATTTTTTTCGAAATCTGTCGACTCGAACGGCGTCCTAGTGCGCTACCCCGCCGTGTTCGACGTCAAGTCGTGTATGGATGTCTGCAGCGTGCGCAGGCCCGCGGCCCAGTGGATACGACTGTGAAGTAAATTTCCTGTCGAGACCCGTTAGTCGCCACTTCAGCAGGCCTACAGGCGTCCCGGGAACCAGTGTAACCAGTTGCTGAGCCTCGTATTCTCCTCATTAGAAAGGGGCGGTGGACTTTAAAATTTGCAGCAGGTGGTATATATCTCTTCGCTTTAGTCATACGCGGCGGCAAGGCGGCATGCCGGCGCTCTCGCAATGCTTTTTTTCGTAATTAGAATGCAGCTTGTCGCGGAGCTGCCGGCGCGTCAGTATGTGTACGTGAATGTGTATGCAGTCCCGCGAGCTAGTAGCTTTGCTGTTGTCGCACTCGGAGCCAAGGTGACGGCTTTCGCCTGCGCGCATGTTTCCCTTCGTCTGAGCTTAGCTGGCTTGGCAACCCAGTCTTGCCGCGCATTTGTTTTCTCTTTCAAGGAGTCCGGCCAGGAAAGGGGAATTTGAAACTGCCGACTCAAGGAGCCGCAGGGGGCATTTCCGACAAAGGTAAATTGAACAGTAATTAATTATTTTTGGTGCGATGTTATTGACGCAAAGTAATGCATTACATTGTTGAATTACTTTGCGAGAAAAGTAACTCATTACATTGAGGTTTTGCGGTTTATCCTTTATAGGGGCTTAACGTACCGAAGTGACTCAGGCTACGAGGGACACCGTAGTGAAGCGCTCCGGAAATTTCCACCACCTGGGGATCTTTAGCATGCACTGACATCGCACAGTACACGGGCCTCTAGAATATCGCCTCCATAGAAATTCAGCCGCCGCGGCCGGGATCGAACCCGCGTCTTTCGGGTCAGCAGTCAAGTTCCATAACTACTGAGCCACTGCGGCGGCCCATTACATTACAAATTATCGGAAATAGTGATTATTCTGCTGTAAATTTAATTATTGCCATGTCTGGAAAATGCATACGAGATGCGTGCGAAATTCCCCGCTTACGCATCCACACGCTGTCCCTTACACTTACACACACAGAGCAAGTTTCAATTAAAGGGTTCGAAGACTGCAAGTGGAAGACCGAGCATGGACGTAGACGCCAAAACAAGCCTGCGAGACGCCCAACGGGGCAGTCGCTAGTGAAACTTCGAAATGGCTTGCCACTCCAGACCTCTCGGCTGTTAATGCCAATCATCTTGCTTTGATTAATAGGCTAAGCCGGCGAGCTTATATCTAATAAATTACGCAGGGAACTTAAGGCTGCTTACGCGCTCTGAATCTGAAAGCATTGTCTCATAGTGAGCTCTATTGCGAGGTTCATTTATGATTCCTTCCTTTTCTAATGACACGCCTACTCATTAAAATGCAGTGCTGATCTGTGTTCGCCAAGAAGTATTGCTTCAGGTCCTGCAATGGATCTTGAAAAGCGAATTTATTTGACTTCTCGTGCCATAAGGTACCTTGTAGGAGTGCAGTATGTTGATGAAATTCTTGATATCTTTAGCAGGGCGTTTTTGCGGGCTGGTTGTTTGTGGACGATTTGGACTATTGTGGCGGTGGCGTCTTATTCGTCTCTTTACCTTCTTTCCTCGTCCTATTCGCGCTGTTTCCAACTTTCCTCTTGATAGGTTTTTCCTGGTGGGGCTATAC
Source organism: Amblyomma mixtum (assembly GCF_055824585.1). Lineage (NCBI taxonomy): Eukaryota > Metazoa > Arthropoda > Arachnida > Ixodida > Ixodidae > Amblyomma > Amblyomma mixtum. The sequence continues at coordinate 185,237,988 of NC_143021.1, forward strand.
ACAGCTTATGGCAAACTAGAAAGATGGACCGGCGCTGTGAATCATTTGTTTCGATGTAATCTCATTTCTGCCAAATCATCGCTCACCTGAGGGAAGTGTACGAACAGACCGACTTTAAACCGGAGTGGCTCTTCCTCTTAGTGATGTACTCAGCCCTATACTTCCTGTCCAGTGCTTTGTTGTTCTGCCTTTTTTTAGATGTCTATCGTACCGTTTCCTAAAATCTTTGTGAAGAGTTCATGTAAATAGAACATTATTTCTGTGTAATAAATACTTGTATAAAAAGAGCAGTTTTGTGGCCTATAGTCTTGCTTTTTTCCGCATTGACAAGCACAGCATTAACAAAGCTGTACCCTGAATACTTTAATTTGGCATCGTCTCTGGCGCTCAGACAAATCGTTTCAAGAGTTCTGGCCTGTGCTTCGGTTAATGGGACGTAATACTGCTCCATTCTCTCGGAATAGATGCTCTTTTGTACCACTCAAATACCCTGTTGTGCATTTAAATCCAGTGCACATTACTTGAAAGAGCAGGGTCCTGCTGTTGAGCGTGATGCTTAGAACTTTGTCCCACATGAGCTTTCGATTTTCGGTCGTGCTCAGGCCTGCAGCAAAATTCTGGCAGCAAAAATTTATTATGTACTAGATGTCTTGCGCTGCGCTAAACGAAACACACAGCGTTTTCATCGCATATTTACCCCTTTTACTTGGGCATCCCATTTCGAGCCGATGCGACGTGAAAATCTTTTCAGGCCGCGTTTGGACGGAGGCGAAACGCGAAAGGCACCCATCTGCTGTGCGATGTGAGTGCACGTTGAAGATCCCCAGGTGGTCGGAATTATTTCGGAGACCTCCACTACGGCACCTCTTTCTCTCTTTCTTCTTTCCCTCCCACCTTTCTCCCTTCCCTTACGGCGCGGTTCAGGTGTCCGCCGATATATGTGCGACAGATACTGGTAAATTGTTTTTAGGAAAGGAAATGGAGCAGTATCTGTCTCGCATATCTCGCACAAAAACACATACCCAGGCTCATTAGGAAGGGTCTGCGGATCAAACCACTGGTAAAGAATATGCATCCTTCACGCCACGCAGAAAGACGGAAAGCTTGAGCAACAGCTCTACGGAAAATATACGGAACGGACGAAGAAGCTGGCTATGTAGACGCGGCAGAATACACATCAAATGGAGCGTTGGCACTGGCGGTAGTGGATGGGCGCGGACGGCTGCGGGCCGCGGGGTCGGTAGTGACAAAATCTTCAGAAACAGCAGAAGAGCCAGCTGTGGCACTAGCCATAGCTAGCACTGACACGGATGCAGTCTTCTTGGATTCTAAATTAGCTGTCCGTAGCTTTGCGGGGGGCAGAATTTCGACTGCGGCACAACATATACTGAGACTGACCAGGCAACCTTACAAAAGAAGTTGATGTTATATGGGTGCCGGCTCACTCGGGGAATCCAAGGGACGATCCGGCCCACAACATGGCTCGAAGTTTCGTCAACCGAGTCGGTGGGTTGTCCGTATCCATGAATTACTCCAAGGAGAGGATGACATCTTTCTACGGAATTCACGATCCCGGCCGCGCCGGCCGAATTTCGATGAAGGCGAAATTCTAGAGGCCCGTGTGCTGTTCGATGTCAGTGCAGGTTAAAGAACATCAGACGGTCGAAATTCCTGGAGTCCTTCACTGCGGCGTCCCTCATAGTCTGAGTTGCTTTTAGACGTTAAACCCCAATAAACCAATAAACAAGGCATTATAAATTGGAAGGGCACAAATTTCCACCAGCTGACAAATGAGGCATAAGAGACCGCCTGGAGGAGATTACAAACGAGGTCCTTTCTTAGCCCCCACCTGTTGGAAAAAATATGCCCAGATGACTTTAACCCCGAGAGCAGGTTCTGCGGCCAAACAACCACGTATGACCACGTACTATGCCAATGTAAAGAAGAACCTCCACCGGAGGATCTAGTACGAATTCCTTCTGTTGAGCGATGGGAGGCCGTGCTGGTCAGCTCGGACCCGGGCATTCAAGCCTTGGCCACCGAGTGGGCCGCTCAGGTCGCCGCTAGCCATGGTTTGGTGGCCATCTGGCGCGGACCGTCTGCATTTTGAAGAAATAAGCGTTTCAAGAAAGAAAAGGTGCAGTAATTGCCCCACTGATGGAGGAGATCCGAGCCACTCCACGATGGAAAGGATGAATGGGGCAGTGTGGGAAGAAACGACTTTCAGAGGAGGGTGTGACTGTGATGGCACTGGTTTTCAAATGAAGGAGGTATACGTCGTTGCCTCAGCTTGGACAGCCGACACATTGGTTGCGTGGGCTTAGAACGGCGGCTTTGAAACGAACAGTGCACACAAACAGCCCTATACTCATTTGACACGGGCACGGCTGAACTCCTTTCAACTCCCTTCATGCAAAGCAGTCTTCATCTTGAGGGAAACGCGGGCTATATGTCCCATGCCTTTCCTTATTAAGCGAATAAGCAAACAAGGGAAGGGGCATGAGGGGCTCGTTATAAATATGACAGAAGCCAACAGCCACAGAAACCAAGGAGCACAGGATTTTTTTTTGTGGTGTTGATCAAGTAAGAATTTTACTTAAAGCTTAAAGCTAATTGATTAGAAAAGCAGAAAAAAAAAACAACCACACGCCGCCGGTGGGATCCGAACCCACGACCTCCGAATTACGCGTCCGGTGCTCTACCTCTGAGCTACGGCGACGGCTGTCAAACCTTCTGCTTTCGGGGGTATTTATGTTCACAAATAACCTAACCTTGAGAGTGTTCATCAGCGCCACCCACGTTCGTAAGCGGCGGACGTGGAACGTCCTGAGTTACCGCTGGTGTGACGTAGAACGCCATCGAACGGCGAGGGTGGAAGCTGTGTGAGAACCCTCTTATGCTTCCTATGGCGTCAAGGCTGCCAGAACCGAGACCCTCGCTAAGCAATTAAGCAAACAAGGGAAGGGGAATGAGGGGCTCGTTATAAATATGAGAGAAGCCAACAGCCACAGAAACCAAGGAGCACAGGGGATTTTTTTTGTGGTGTTGATCAAGTAAGAATATTACTGAATATGTTGTCGCTTAAAGCTAATTGATTAGAAAAGCAGAAGAAAAAACAACCACATGCCGCCGGTCAATTCTAACGACGGCGCTACACTCTTAAACTACGCGCTTGACGTCTTGTCCTGACGACTTAGTTTTTTAGTGAGATGCCTAGATATTGCACTTTGAGAGAAAAAATGTATCAAAACCATTTCACTCGTTTTTATCGTCATTATTTTTTACGTATGTACTAAATGAATAATGCCTAATGGGCCTCTGGTGAGTCCTCTGAGAAGCTCATTAGAGGCTGTGCGCCAAGGCGACAACTCTTGGGAGGTGATACGCCCTTACACTCCTTTAAGTGAAGGACGTTTAAGGGAGGTCCGCCAGACTTGTATAGTAGGATGTGGCCCTCGCAAGTGTGTCAGAACCTACTGCTGTGGCGTTTTCTCGTTGCCTTTTGCCATTTGTTTTGTCTCCTTTAGTGGCTGCTAACAAAAGACTCCCTTGACCTACTCACTAGCGTACTTACGCGCATCCCACGTCTGCACTCCGAGCGGAAAAATTGTTGTGCGGATTCCGGATATTTACAGCGTTCCCTCCTGATATCGCTTTCAGGAGTAAACGCCGGATGGCACGGAAGCGCGTCATTTCGGGGTCGTATTCCAGCTCAGCGACAACCCATGCAGCAGCTGAGTTGTTTGCTTTTCGTCCTTTGTTTGTGTTTTGCGATTCCCTTGCTGCGCGCAAACTGTTGTGGCTCATAAATAAAGAATGAAAGTGGTTGAAACAGATCTTTTCAGCATCGGATGTTTGCTCTGTTAGCCACTGTGCTGCGATACCGTACTGTTTTTTCTCCGTTATCATCACACTGTCATAGACTCTGCTCCCGAGGTATGTAAGATATATTTTTGGATTTTTTCTTGCCGATTTGTCGCTAAGCATTCTAAAACAATGAGCTGGTGAGAGAACCCGATGCCACACGCGAGCCCAGAACATAGCCAACAATTCTGAACAAAAGAATTTTTGAACGAGAAAATGTTGATGAGCGCAGTCTTTTCACATATTGTGAGCTTTATAAAAAATTAATATATCCGCAGAACTCCGGTCGGCAAGCTTAAATTTTTTTGCTATCGTTTTTTTTAATTGTCAAAAGAGTTCTCCATTTGTTTTCTTTGGCATCTTCACTGCTAGATGCTAGCGATGGGAACACTATAAAAGAAAGATTTAGCTACACATAGAAAGAATGGACCATTAGATTCGATATTCCTATTCTAGTACCTTACAGTTTTCCAATTTTGAGACTTTTTCTCCACGAATGTTGGACATGATCTGGACAAACGCTCCTGGTCATGTGACTGCCATTATACTCTGCAAGGCACTAAGCACCAAGTATCATTTCGAATGTTTTGTACACCCCATTGATATCCTATGGCAGTCGAAACCAGCCAGTGCGAACTCTGGAAGCCTTTTATAAGTCATATTTTGCTGCGCCTAGGAAGCGTACGCCATCCGTATCAACACCTTACCGTACTATCCCACTGCACTCTTTAGTTTTGTCCGAATCAGAAAGGAAAATACCCCTATTGAGTTGCGCGGTGTTCATTAGTGGCAGCCCACAAGTGGCGCTGGTGTGCAATATGGGCCAGTGTGAGAGTGAGGACGTATTTTCGAGTGTTTATTGGTAATAAATTATGGAGACCGGGAGTTTTTCCGTGTTTTGATACAGACGGAGGAAATCAGGAGCGACTTCGCAACAATCGGTGACTTCTTTCCTTTTCCTTTTTTAGTTCGATATAGGGTTGACAGCCAAAATAAAGATGGTCTATTGTCTTCGCGTCCAAGTTACTCAAGCCGCGGAGACGTCAGCGCGGACATAGCAGCTTCCGTAGAGCAAAGAGGCAATAGATGAGGCGTATAAGGTTAACGAGGCTATGGTAATGACCGCTGTTGATTGAACAGGCGCATATGCAAGGCAGCTATCTCTGCCAGGGTACAGCAGGACAGGAGAGTGCAGATGGCACGTTTCGTTTTACAGGCGCACGACAGAGTACTTGATGGAGAAGGCGGGAAAGGAGCTGCTATAAATGAAGGACAGGAACCTAATGATATTAGGTGAAGTACTTAAGGATATACTGAGAGGGAAAGCCAAAGGTATTGCAGAATAGACCACGAAGGGAGTGAACGACCTCAGGACAACCTCCCAAGGTGTGCAGATGGCGATCTGCACAGTATCAGAGGCGGTAGGCCAAGGACAAGGCGTGGAAAGCGCTGTGAATGCAGAGAACAGGGATATCCGAAGACTAGCAGCGGAAGCTAGCTTTGTAGTAGCACGCGCAGACCTCGATACACGCTACGTTGGGCCTTACGAGGGTTTCGCACGTGGTGTAATCCATTTTCATCGTGAGCTTGGGCAGCCGGTGGGACTCGCGGGACTTCTTCAACGCCCCCAGGAGTTGAAGAAGAGGAAGTGAGTAGTGAATTTAGAGATGCAACCATAGGACAGGAGGGCGAAGTGGGACCAGCAAAGACCGTACACGAGCACTACCGTACGCACAGGCATCGACAGAGCAGGTAGGGGCCGGAAGAGCCGGGCTGGGACAGCAAGAGGTGAACAGAAAATGGGACACTCACCGCCAATGCTCGTTACTCATCCAAAAGCTCGAATATGTCAAAAATGAAGCGGAAAGCTCCCTTTGGATGAGAGAGGATAGAGAAATTAATTATGGCAGTCCGAGGAAATTTTAGAATAATGTGCTTAGAGAAAGACCGAAAAGGTATACAATTTTGTACAGGACGAGAAAGGCTACAATCGAAAAGGGAGAGTGGATTTGGACTAGATCGATAGGGTCGATAAGTCAGAAATTCATACTGAACGGAGGTACGGTCTCTAGGCCAACAGATGCTTCAACGCTGGATATGGCAGACGAAATGTTAAGCTTGGAGAACCTGGACTGGAAGAGAGTCCAGGAACGAATTCCTAAGAATGCGGTAACTAGAGGTTGATTACTGAGCTAGTGCCGCAAAGTTAGCAGGCATTGTTCAGAGCTTTAGAGCAAGTCTTTGAAAGTAAGCAGGTACCAGAAAATCAGCTGCCTAGCAAACTAAATTTAATACGCGGACGTTAAAGGAGAAAAAGCCAGGATTGATCATATAGATCAACCACAATAACACCTGTCATATACCTATATTGATGCATGAAAATTGCAGACGAAAAAGTAGCGCATGCATTAGTAGAGGCAGAAAATGGTTGCCTCCCGCTCTCACGCTGGGACCAATTTGGGGTCGCTGCTGTTTTTCAAGCGAAAGCTTCACTAAAGACCTTGGGCTTCAATCGCGGACCGTGAAAATTTGTCCTTCAGCTGAATTAGAGGTCAAACCATAGTAGAGCCATGGTGCATAGCCGGGTGCTAAGCCAAGGTGGTCCATAGGCTTAGAGGTCAGACCAAGGTGGAGGTTGGCCAACTCCCATCTCAAGGTCAAGTCAAGGTCAAAGTCGAAGTTGGATATATGAATGGTCGTCTAGAACCCTGTATGCTCTGGAAGGCGCAAGTCCCGTTCGCCTTCGCCTTTCCGCTATCACGCTTCGAGCTCCGGTCGTCAGAGCAGCTCTGCTGGCCGTCGTTCGCCGAGTCCGCGTCGAGAAAACTAACAACAGCGACCTCTGGAGGCAAGGCCACTGAGGTCGGGATTAATCAAGATCCTCCATCGCGAAATCCTCGAGCCTACGATACCTGTGCAGAGAGAGGCAGTGGTACTCTGAGACCACGTCCCTCGTCAAAGGCACTGCTGCTGAAGTGGCGCATTTATTCGTCCAGAACATTGTCTTGCATCATGTAGCCCCTGCCGTTGTTGTTACTGACCGGGGCCTGCTTTCACGGTCCGCTTAACCCAGTCCACGATGACTCTGACGCACACCAGCCATCGACGTGCTGCGGCATATCACCCGAAGACAGTTTGGCAGAGCGACTCAACTGCACACTAACCGACATGCTTTCTTTGTATGTTGACGTAGAGCATCGGACTTGGGATACCATTCTGCCATACGTAACGTTTGCGTACAACAACGTCCTGGAGGAGACAATCCGACTGACCCCTTCGGTCTTCGGTCGGCAAGTGACCACTCCGTTGGATGCTATGCTGCCCGTTGACTCCTATTGCAACTATGGCGCTGACCTCAACGTAGACCTTGACCTTCCTTCAGCGTGCTGTGGAATCGCGGCAACTGCCACACCTGCGGATTAACCGTCAACGTGAGTCTGACGCCGCTGGTGTCAGATATCCTTTATAAGTTAGATAAGTTTTATAAGTTAACTTATAAGTTTTATAAGTTAGATATCCATTTCCAGGTAAAAGAGACAGTGGAAAGTATGGAAAAGTCTGTTCAGCATCTTTCAGATCAGTATGATGAAGTGCTGGCCAAAATGCAGCTTCAGTCCACTGAGATTGTCATTTTATCGAAAAGGGTTGAAAAGATTGAGGCACAGATTCAGTCAGAGAACACTAACACCGAAGTCTGCGAACTACGACAGCAAATAAACAGTCTGGAACAGTACAGCAGGCGGAATAACTTGGAAGTACATGGACTTGCGCAAACCAAAAATGAAAACTTGTTCCAAAAAATCAATGCTCTAGCCCAGGACCTAGAGCTTCCTCAGTTGACTGAGCACGACGTTGAAGGCCTTCATAGACTGCCCGCTAAACGTGGCAAAACCCCGGCAGTTCTGGTTCGCTTTTCCTCACGTGTAATGAAGGACCAATGGATGGCAAAGAAGCAAAGTATGCGGGAAGCTGAATCCACAGTGTACTTTCTTGACAATTTAACAGCGCAGAACAAAAAGCTGATGTGGATGATGAGGACAAGGGCCACAGAAAAGCAGTACGAATATGCTTGGCACAGTAATGGAAAGCTTTTTGTGCGCAAGTGCCAGGGTGAAACGGCAATACGGATCGCGTGTGTTGCTGACCTGGAAAATATCATCTGAGCAGGCACTGCCTCTACTTCGCCTTACTGATCAGTTTTTTTCATTATTTTTCTTTGATGGCATCACAAACAAAGCCTCTTTACTACAATGCTTTATCTTTTAACTCTGCGGTGCGCAGTTGTCTTGTTCACGAAAATGACAGGATGTCAGTCTTTCATGTGAATATTAGAAGTCTAAAAAATAAGCACTTTGAAATGCAATCAGCTTTGGATTCCCTGAATCACAGATTTGATATACTAGCGTACACCGAAACATGGTTCACAAATCAAAATGATGTTATCTTCTTTCGTGGCTACAAGTTTGAAGGCGTGTTCAGAGAAAACCGTAGAGGAGGTGGCGTCGCATTGTATGTTAAAGAAAACCTTGACTATGAAGTTTTATCAGATTTTTCTTTTGTCGATACCCACTACGAATCGGTTGCTATAAAATGTCATGGAACACTGATCGCTTGCATTTATCGGCCCCCATCTAGTGAAAGTGCCGAATTTATCAAGTTTGTGCGTGATCTTCTTGAATATGCTTGTATCGTAAATATCCCTGTTGTTTTGGTTGGAGACTTTAACATTGATCTTTTGACAAACAGCTCCCCGCGACGTCTTTTTTGTGAAACCATTGATGCATTTCTCTGCACCAATGTTATTCAGTCACCAACAAGAATAACCTTAGAGAGGGACTCATTATTAGATTTGTGTGTTACAAATCATGAGTTATCAAGAGTGCTATCAGGTGTGCTTACATTTGATTTGAGCGACCATCTGCCTATATTCTGTTTTTTTCCTCGGGCGATAAAAAAAAGGAAGCAAGTACCAACTCCCCAGATAGTATATCGCAGTTTCAATCAAGAAAACTTAGCTAGGTTTAGATCCATGATGGAAAGCACTGCCTGGAGCGAAGTTTACAATGAGTTAAATCCTAGTATAGCGTACAATATCTTTCTTCAGTTAGTAAAAAGCAAATATGATACCGCATTTCCTTTGACAGTGGGAAAAACTCACAAAAAGTCTCGAAAGCCGTGGGTTACGAGAGAGTTATATCGACGAATTCAAACCCGTGACAGGCTTTTTGACAAATTCATCCAATCAAAAGATCCAGTCATACTTAAGGAATACAAAAAACTTAGAAATAAGTTAGGCTCTGATATTAAAAAAGCTAAGAAACAGTATTATCAGAATAAATTTTCAGCAGTCTCCAATTGCCCTAAGAAAATATGGGATTGTTTGAGCGACCTCATGGGAAGGGCGACAACCCATATTCCCAGCACATTAACATTCAATGGTGTTGAATACAGTGGCGCTGCTTTGGCAGACAAGTTTAATGCTCATTTCCTATCCTCTGGCGAATCATCTCAGAAGCAGGATAGAAATGATGAAATTGTTCAGTATATTGCCTCTCCAATTGGTAGTTCCATATTCTTGAATCCTTGCAGCGAAAATGAAGTATTCACATTTCTTAGAAGCCTAGACAAATCCACTGCGGCAGGCGCAGATGAAATTAAGGCCGAGCCTATTATTGCTGTTGCCGATCTAATTAGCTTGCCCTTGCAGCATATATGTAACAACGCGTTAGTTCAAGGTATTTTTCCAGATGGTATGAAAATTGCCAGAGTGGTTGTTTTACACAAAGGTGGCCCTTATGACAATATAAACAACTACAGACCTATATCTGTACTCCTTTTGTTTTCTAAACTGCTGGAATATTTGATCAAAATCAGACTGTGTAAGTTCTTTGACGACAGACAAATTTTTGTTAACGAACAGTTCGGATTTCGAGAGAAGAAGTCAACAGAAATGGCATTGCTTAGTATAAAGGAAAAAATATTTTCTAATATGGATGACAAACAATTTACAGTTGGACTTTTTTTAGATTTCAGGAAGGCATTTGATTCAGTTAAACATGATATTTTATTTTATAAGCTACCGTTTTATGGCATTCGAGGAGTTGCCTTAAATCTGATCCGTACTTATCTTTCCGGTCGCGTTCAGTATACATGTTTGAATGGTCATCAATCACAACCTGGTCAATTAATATACGGTGTCCCACAAGGGTCTATTTTGGGTCCAGTATTTTTCATTCTTTATATCAACGATATAATAGCCATCCCTCGAACTCCCACAATAATTTTATATGCAGATGATACCAGTGTATTTTTTTCTGGCATGCATCTCAGTAATATTCAGGCTGAGGCAAATGCATGGTTACAAGAATTGTCTTTATGGTTGAATATAAATAAACTAGAGTTAAATGTTAATAAAACAAAGCTTATTGTATTTAAGGCACGTAACAAGCCTGATAACAGTGAAATTAATCTTACATTCAAAAATAGCGTAATTGAGCGTGTTTCTTCCTACAAATTTTTAGGCATAATCTTTGAAGAACACTTGAGTTGGACCCTGCATATTAATAAGATTCATGCCAGCATATCAAGGTCATTATGTGTATTATATAAACTTCGAGACCTTGTTCCGAAATGGCTGAAGTGGCAGTTATATTATACCCTAATTCAATCACATCTTCATTATTGTTTACTTGTTTGGGGATCTACAACGAAAACTAACCTCACGAGGCTGATAACATTACAGAAAAAAGCAATACGATATGTCGAAAACCTTGCATACAATGATCATACAGGTTTGTACTTCTCTAAGCATTCTATTCTAAAAGTCAATGAATTATTTGAGTTGAAACTGCTTTCTTATGTGTTTAACGATTTCAAACATCATCCCACTAAATATGTTCAATTAAACTCTAGTAGTGACGCGCCTTATAAATTAAGGCACGTCAGTTACAGAGTACCATTCATAAGGACTAACTATGGAACCGAAATGCTTTCATATTTAATTCCCAGTCTTCTAAATAAACATACACAGGCCATAGAAATTATTCAGAAATCTGTTTCCCAAAAGTCATTCAATAGAAATGCTAAAGCTTACCTCCTTTCTCGCCCGAATGATTAAAATTCTTGATGTCCCTGTTCTTCCGTCAACTCTTTGAATTCTCGTGTTTTTCTTGTTGTGATGTGTCTTGTAAATATTTACTTTAATTATGTCATTGCAAAAGTATGCACCTTCCTCCTACTTTTACCTTGTATAATTATGTGTTGTTTTTTGTAATGAGAGTGTATGAAGCTCTTGCTTCTTTTGCCGCTTGTCGTGAGCATTGTGTCGGGTGCTTGGGCCCCGTCAGGCAGAGTGCATCTGCCTTTTGCCCCTGCATCCGAGACCTTGTTGTCTAAATAAAGATCTATCTATCTATCTATCTATAATCCCAGACGCCGCTTCATCAGTTACGCGCCCGGCGACTTGGTTTGGGTTTATAACACTCTTCGTCGTCATGACCTTTCTGAAAAGTTGCTGCGCAGATGCTTCGGCCCTTACGAAGTGGGCGTCGCATCAGTGATGTGACGTTTGCAGTTGCTGCCGCCCCCGCGGATCGCTTATCGTGACGGTCGCACCTACTGAAGTCATGCACAATGTTCGCATGAAGTCGTATCATGAGAGGCCACCTGACTGAACTGCGGTTAATTGCAGCTGTGTTCTACCCTTTCTATGACTTTTCCCTCCTAGCCGCTTCGTGTCGGCGCTGCAGAAGAGGGGGGCAGTGATACGTGTAATTCCAGACAAAGTAGAGCATGCACCAGTAGAGGCACAAATCGATTGCCTCTCTCTTACCCCCCCCCCGCCCCTCCAGCAGCTTTTAGGCTGTGTTTCGGTGGTTCTAATTCTCGTTGTTCGTTAAAATATGTTTGCGATGCACGCTATGAAAACAAAGCTACAAGTATAGATGGAGAAGTATGGAATACTGGAGGAACTGCAAAGTGGTTTTTGGCGGGATAGACGTTTGGAGCATGGTCTGTTTCTAGCAACGCAGTGTTTTGTGTAATAGCTATGACGCGAAACTGCCCCGCCGTGCTTTTCTTTTCAAAACGTAAGAGGAGAATATGACAATGGAAGCGAGGAGTTACTGTGATGTTGTCTTGCGGAAGGAGGTCTATATATAAACATAATTGAGCTTAAAAGGGCGGTCTACAAGGTTATAAGACAAGAAATAAGCTGCCAAGAGCTAGCAGTACAAAGCAGAAGAACACAGAAAGAGGTTTACGAGAGCATCGTCCCTTGTCGCCGCTGTTGTTCAGGATTCATATTGGAAAATAAAACAAAAAAAGGAAATTCACTCAACAAGGTACCTTATGTACGAAGACCATTACTCGGTACTAGAAATTCCTTTAATTATTTTTAGATATAGTATCCACATCTATATCTCGTTTTTGAGGGGTATTTAGCAGGTATGGTACACGGTACTGCAACCTGTTAAAACCGTTATTGGTTGGACAAAATGTCAAATCCCATACGTCTCTGTGGCTTATGCTTTACAGTACTTGTAATTTTTATAGATTGGTCACTTTCAAGTTCTGCCTTTTTGTGTGCTTTAAGCTGATTTTGTACTTTATAAACAGATTAAATATATATGCATGCCTAACAGAAACCAGAGTTATTTATTTGTCCACGCGAAAGCATTTCTTGGCTATGTTCGAGGTTTCATGTCCACAGAAAGGGAACGCAAAACATGTCCGCATCCCTTGCGCCGTTCGAGGAAGAGTTAAGAGTAAAAGAATGACTGTGTGCGGCTGCCACGTCGATGTAATCTATGTGGCAGCCGTAAACTGGATGTATAACGAAGATATTTTAGTACAAACGCTATTTATTACTCATTCATCACCACCACTTGTAGTGCACCTTTCATGTCTCAGTATATTTGCACGAGTCAGTGATACCTCTTGGAAGGTGAGTGTATCAGTTGGATGTAATGTTTCTGCTGCCGTGTAATGCACTAGTGTCGCCCTCGTTGCCCTTCCTCCTAGGAGAGTGTTGGCTATAGCTCTGTACTCTCACATTTAGCGGGCCAGGTCCTGCAGAGTTCCTTCACCGCTTCAGTGGAAGGGTGATGCATGATGTTTGAATGTTTAATTATGGTTAAGGGAAGATTACTCGAGCGTTTGTGCGTGCCGTTTCATAAACAGTAGAAGTAAAATGACATTAAAAACAACGTATTAACGTCTTACCAAAACAAGAACGTTGTCCTAAAGTTTCGGTGCTATCTGGGACCGCAGCACTCGAGCACAGCACATGAAATAAGTTAAATTTGACTCCGCTGCAGGAATAATGTCTACGAATTTCCGCACTGCTAGTAGATATTAGTGGACGCTCTTCACGCGATTGTAAAAATAAAAAAAGTGAACCGACAGCCGAAAGCAGCGCCATTAGTATTCGCTTGATGTCATTAAACTGGTTGGCGCACGTGTTCGCTGCATTCCAGCTCGCGTTCCTGCCTGTCTGCTCTCTAACCTTCATTATACGTCCCAGATGCATAAACTAGAACACAGCTGGTGCGACGCAGCAGATGCAAGGTAACGCGTAACACTAGCTGGCAAGAGGTTTATTTTCAGACTCGGCATCAAGGTTAACCATTTGATTCCTGCGTCAGTGCTATGGTTGCGAGGGCGTTTTATGCTTAGACACCGGACGCCGTATAAAATACGACTGGAATGAAAAATTGAGAGTGCACGCTATTGCACGTTTATCAACCCAGCCTTCTCATTTGATTCTCGTAAATTCGGAGCTACTCTCAGACGAGATCACCGTTTAGAAAGCCGAGCGTGCGAACCTGCCTCATCTCTTTCTTTTGACCGAGCCAATTTCTTGAAGCGTTATGGCCACCTGAGTGCCTCTGCCGGCCACAGTTCGCTTATCGCGCTGCGGCGGGAACTGACCCGGTCCGGAGCTTCTCGCCAAACCTGACAGGCCGGGCTTTGCTCAGGATAATTTAGTGGGCCCGAGCTGGGCTCAGGCTCTGAGCCTCAAACTGGGCCGGGCTCGGGTCTCACAACGAGGCCCGAGCCGGTTTTAAAGCAGGGTTTCAAGGAGGGTTCCGCAGTCGTGGCCCAGTGGTTTGAGCGCCCGTCTCGGCTGCGGGAGGTGGTTGGTTCGAAACCCACCGCCGGACACCCACCGGTAAAAATGGGTACAAGCGTCCCCCGGCCTGGCGCTCGGCTTTCCTTAGGGGTGTACGTTTGGGAGAAGTCTGACGACGAATTTTCCGCAGAATGCCTGTTCAAGGCTCATGAAGGCGCGGGCTCCTTTCCCAAGCCATGCACCCTGAGTAGCCGAGCACCAGGCCG